>NW_027397087.1:34430876-34800876 GCF_003265705.2 Callorhinus ursinus | reverse complement strand
CCCTGGGATCATGACCTGAGCCGAAGGCAGATGCTTAATGACTGAGCCACCCAGGAGCCCAAGAAACATATTTTACAGGGCGCCTGGGTGGCTCAGTGGGTTAAGCGACTGCCTTCAGCTCAGGTCATGATCCTGGAGTCCCGGGATCGAGTCCCGCATCGGGCTCCCTGCTCAGCAGGGAGTCTGCTTCTCCCTCTGACCCTCTTCCCTCTCGTGCTCTCTATCTCTCATTCTCTCTCTCTCAAATAAATAAATAAAATCTTAAAAAAAAGAAACGTATTTTACAATTGATAAAATATACTACTTTAAACTTTCCCCGAATGTATTGTTTTTAATTCCCATTTCTCAGGCTCCTTGGGAGGGTGAACATATATCCTTATGTCTACTAGCCATTTGTCCTCTAGAGCCCATTAGGCTTGGATCTACTTCCCACTGTCTTGGGTGGCATGTCCTCCAGGGAAAGAACGGGCTGGAGTGGTGATGTGGAGGGAGGGGTAGAGGGAGGGAACCCAGGCCGGATTCCCTGCCCTTACCTGGGTAGACTCTGCCATCTCTCTTGCTCTACAGGTAGAGTCCCTCTGCTTTCCTCCCCAGTCTCCCTCCAGGGCCACATCCATTCTTCTAGGGCTTGGCTCCCTCTGCAAGAACCACTTATCGTCACGAGGAGACCCTCGAGAGTAGTGGACAGGAAAATCCCAGCAGGAGGGACTCAAGCCAGACCAAGGAAGCTCAGTCCTGGACTTAGTGGTCTCCCAGATGGAACGGTGCCTGAAAGCAGAGTAGATGGCAGTAGTAAGTTATTTGGTAAAAAAGTTACCATTTGGTGAAAAGTTACCAAGCCATTTTTCTCTAGCTGTTGCAACCTCATCCATTAGTGAATTTATAGATGCAACTAGAAGGATGTATGTGGACATATATCACAGACCCCACCTGATATTCACCCAGAGAAATGGCTCCTTTCTATGGGCCCTTCTAGAATTACATTTGTTGAGCACCTGAGAGGCATTGGGTATCATCTTCCCAGCTGTGTCAGTCAGGATTGGTTGGGTTTTGCTGCAGTAACAAGCTTTGAATTCTCAGTGACTTAACCCAGTGAAAATCCATTTGTATTATGACTGATGCAAGGTCCAGTGTGGGTATTGCCATCAGATGGCTCCACAGGGATTTCACTCTTTTTACTTAGATTACTTTACTTAGCTTGGCTAACCCCAAGAGTCTAGTAGTCTTCCAGAACCACAGTGCCCTCCAGGTCCTCCTTGGGATCTTCTGCTTCCAGCTCACCAGTGAGCAAGGCAGACATAAAAGGGGAGCTTGTAGAGGTTTCAGGGGCCAAGACTGCAAGTGGTAAATCTCACCTCTACCATATTCCATGGACCAGAACTAGTCTTAAAAATGGCCCTGCACGGATGCAAGGGCCATACCCAGGAGGAACATGAAATGATTTGAGTGAACATTTACTGTTATCTCCTTCTCACCAAAAAAGTCCTCAACTGGCAGGTGGAATGATGATCCAAACTCAGAAGAAGGTCCTCTTCCTTATTGTGCCACAGGCCTATAACCTGCTGTGGGGACAAAAATAAACTAATCAACCAACCAACCAACCAACAAAACAACATAACACAAAGAGAACACACACACACACACACACACACACACACACACACACACACACAGACATAGCTCTGAGATCCCACAGGCACCCTTGCTTTGTCACTCCTTAGAGGTTTAGATTGCCCAAAGAGGAGGGAGAATCTGCAGAAGGGAACAAAGCATTCATCTGGAAGCCACGGTTCCTGGGTTCGGATCTTATCTTCCCATCTTGGCTTATGATTTTAAGCAAGTCACTTCCCCTCTCTGAACTTCAGGATTCTTCTCCATGGTAACACCATACACATAGCAATGGAGCTTACTTTTTTTTTTTTTTAAGAATTTATTTATTTATTTGACAGAGAGAGACAGCGAGAGAGGGAACACAAGCAGGGGGAGTGGGAGAGGGAGAAGCAGGCTTCCCGCAGAGCGGGGAGCCCGATGCGGGGCTTGATCCCAGGACCCTGGGATTATGACCTGAGCCGAAGGCAGGCGCTTAGCGACTGAGCCACCCAGGCGCCCCAGCAATGGAGTTTTCTGATCCTATGTCGGGGTACTGACAAATTCAGGTGTATTTATGGAGTCCACAGGACAATAGTTTTGAAGTCAGGACCAAACTGGAAGATTGGATTTTATAGGACCTACATAGTTTCCTGTGGATGCTGTCACAAATTACCGTGGACTCGGTGGTTTAAAGCAACACAAATTCATTCTTACAGTTCTAGAGGTCAGAAGTTAGAAATGAGTCTCATGGAACTAAAATCAAGGTGTCAGCATATGAGGTTCCTTGTGAGGGCCCCAGAGGGGGATCCGTTCCTTGCCTCTTCCAGCTCCTATGGCAGCCACACGCCCTGGCTCATGGCTGTATTTCCTCCATCTCTGTTTTGACATCACGTTGCCTTCCTCTCTTCTGTGGTCAACTCTCCCTTTTTGGAGAGCACTTGTGACTACACTTAGGGCCTCTCTGGGTAATCTCCCCACCTCAGCATTCTTAGTTTAATCAAATCTGCTAAATCCCTTTTGCCACATAAAATACATTCACAGACTCTGGAGATTAGGTTGGGGATATCTTAGGGAACCACTGTGCAGCCTACTTCAGAGATAGACTGAGGCATTCATAGGGAAGTTGGATGCTTCTCCAGAATGGAGGGCAAGGGGTAGGGAGCCCGGGACAACCACTCTTCTGGCCTCAGCCCCGAAGTCTTTGAGAGGAGTGGCAGCAGAGGGTGCAAGGGCTTTGGGAATGGCCAAGACTGCACTTGCCTTTCTGCTCTGCCCATTACCAGCTGTGTGGCCTTGGACAAGTCCATTGACTTCCCTGGGTCTGTTTATTAATTTTTAAACCAGGGAAAGTTATACCTAATTGCCACGGCTGCTGTAAAGAAAAGCAATAACTTGTGAAAAGCATTTTGCCTTATGCTCAGCACATGGCAATGCCCAAAGGCTACGGGTATTACCCTAAACCCCCTACCCAGGACCTCTGCAGGCATGGTAGTCTGCGTGACTGCTGTAAAATGGTACCATAGACCTGGTGGCTTAAACAACGGACATTTATTTCTCATTGTTCTGGAAACTAGATGTCCAAGATGAAGGTGCCAGCAGATTTCAGTTCATGTTGAGAGCTCTCTTTTTGGCTTGCAGATGGCTTCCTTTTTGCCGTGGCCCCCCATGGTAGGGAGAGAGAGTGAGAGTGAGAACGTGCTCTGGTGTCTCTTCCTCTTCAAAGGACACTGATCCCATCCTGGGGACCAGCCTCATGACCTCAGCACGGTTACCTCCCAAAGGCCTCCCCTGCAAATACTATCATGTTGGGGGTGAGCGTCCACCGCGTGTGTCTGGTCCATAAGGGCAGGTGCACGAGAGTAGCAGTGGCGGGGATGCCGGCTTCTGGGCAGAAGCGAGATCCCAACAAGGTCCCACATCAACAGGGGAGGGAAGCAGCAAGGGCCGCCGGCTTTACCAGCGCTTCCGCGACAGAATGGAGCCGTGGAAGCAGAGCCTGTAACTAGGAGGTATTTTGGGGAAAAGCAGTGACACCGAAGGCCCTGAACAGAGGTAACCCACAGGAGTAAGGCCCCAGAACCGATTCCCCGCTGGCTTCCTTCTCAGGAAACCGTAGGCAGGTTGGCGACACGATGCTGGCGCAGGGACCCGGGGCTGGGCTCATATTTTCACGAACTATAAAACTCTTCTCTCGCTCACCTCCTCTTGGTGTATTCCTTCCCCCTTCTAGACCTTTCTGAGGCTGAGAACAAATCTCCAGCCCAGTGGTTAAGAGTGCACGTTTAAATTCAAGCTCTACCACTTACAGGCTCTGGGACCCAGAGAAGCTACTTAGCGTCTTTGTGTTTTCATTTCCCCGAGTGTCACTGGGGGTGATAACGGGGGGGCCCCTGTGGGGTTGCTGTGAGGGCTCCTGAGTTAATACAGCTGGTGGAGGGGGACATTTGGGGGCCCTGAGACCCACCCTCTATCCCAGGCTCTGTGCACCCCTCTCCCCCACCCACACCAGCCTCGGAAGAGACAAGCCGCCGCCTCAATTAACTGACTTCCAGATCAGTTTATTATCAAAACACAGTATAAATGTTGTTTTTATGCTCAATAAACAGTTCCTCAGCTCTGCAAAATGAAATATTCCTTTCATTATGAAACTGAGAAGCCATTTATCCTGTGTCTTAAGTGGTATAAATAGACGATGTGGCAGTCCGTGGAGGGATAATGGCACTGTTTATTTTCACTAGCTCGGGACGGGCTGACACAGCGTATACCGGGGGAGTGTGCGCGGCTCCTCGAAGGGGACCCACAAATCCGTCATGTGTGCCAGGAACAAGGTGCACAGCATCTGTTCCCAGACCCTTCTTGCCAGGCCCAGGCAGGTGAGGGGAATATTGGGATTCCACCTGACACCTTGCGGAGCCAGCTCTGAGCTTCAGCTGCAGAGAGGTCCCCGATGGGGGTGGGCAGCCTCTAGGACACCACCCACCTCGCTGCCAAGATGGCCAGTGCTCAGGCACTTGGACACAAACTGGCTTCACAACTTAGAAAGCAGCCGGGCCCCAGGTGAGTGTGGTGGGACTAGACACAGAGCCTGAGTGTTGGGTCCAAGTTTGGGCTCTGGCCCTCTTGGTCCATGGGATACTGGGCAAGTCCTCAACTCTCTGGCTTCCATCCCTCTCATCTCTGCAGTGGGGACACCTGCGTGCCTTGCCTTCGACATGACTAAATGAGAAAGTGCATCTGTAGGTGTCCAGCTTTGCACAGACATCCCTGATCGTTCTAGAAAGGAAATGGAATTCCATGGAGAGAAGGTCAGTGGGTGGTGGGAGATTCCAGATCAGACCCAGGGGTCAAGAGACCCCTAGTCATGAGCATCTTCTACCAATGTGTCCCTTCGGATTAAACCTTGTTGCTGGAAAGGCAGGACCACTGTCCAAATGTGCACTGCATGCCTCCAGGTGGTGGGGGAGGGGCTGTGTCCATGGACAATGACATGAATGGCACCCCCGCAGGGTTGGGGAGGGGCACAACCTGCACAGCTGGAGGTAGGGGTCAACTCAGAACAAATGTATTTCTCACCAACACTTCAGTACAGATTGTTTCAATTCCCTGGTGGAAAATGGCACCCGACAGAGATAGAATCCAAGACGTAGTGTCGTGTTGGAATCTCAGGAGTGAAAAAGTCCAGGGTGTGGGACTCAGCCTGAGGGGAGGGCTCTATGTAGCTGAGGGCTGTTTCTGCCCCACGAGCACCTGAAAGGGAAGTGGTAGGGGCTGGTATCGAATGAGAGCCTTCTCCAGAAGAAACTCGCAAAGTCACTTTCTTTCCTTGAAAGTCACTGTTTCTGTCTGTACAATGGGCATAATAATAGCTTGTCATGCCAAAAAGCAGAGGCTAGATCAGAAGGTCTCTACCGGGCTGCTTCAACCCAGAGTCATCTCTGAGTTGTGCTGATGGCAGAAACCATTCCTTTCTCTGCTGTGTTGGGGGTTGGTGGCGGGAGTCATCAGAACAGAAGAGCTGAGCCCCTTACAGAGGGGAAGGCCAAAGGTTCAAGTCATTGATCTGTTAGGACAGACGGAGGCCCAAGTCTGGGCTCTGATCTGAGGGTGGGGCAGGACGTGTATGTGGGGTGCCGAGGTGGTTCTTGACACCCCAGAGGGCCTGGGCTAAGGTTCAGAGAAGGATGCACAGAGTAAGTGAGAAGGCTTCCAGATGCCGGCCACCTGCTGTCCCCAGCATCCATCAGTACCCAGGCGGGAGACTGGAGCTGCTCTGGATGTTTCAGGCAGGTTTAATGCAAGGAATTGGTTACAGGGGGCGATACGGGTCAGAGGGCAAAAAGACAGGAAGGTTTTTACCCCCCATGCAGGAAGCTGCCTCTGTCCTGGGGACTGTGGCCCACCTGCGAGCCCCCAGGGCCGAGGCTGCTCCCGGGCACGTGGCCCTTTGCCTCTGCCAGCAGCGGACACCTGCCCCTTCCTCTTTCTGCCTGCCAATCTCCCACCAGTGTCTCCCATTGGCTGAACCTAATGGGAAGCCAGCAGGCTAGGGAACCTGGGAAGTGTAGTTTCAGGGATAGTCCTGGGCAGGGAGTCCAAACAGGAGCGTGTGGCCCTGAGAGCCAGCACGCACTATTTGGCACATGTACCCACGATGTTCCAGAAAGACCAGAGGGGCTCGGATACATTATCTGATTTAAAATTAATTCTGAATCTTTCTAGCCACCTTTTGAAGAGGGTAGTATCGTGTCTGTTTTATGTATGAGGGTCAGAGAGGGTAACTGAAGTGCCCAGGATCACACGGCTGAGAAGTCATAGATCCTGGATTTGAGCCCTGAACAACTCCTTTACTCGTGGGGGCGGTGCTGGTTACGGGGTTCCGCCGAGAGGGATATTTGGGCAGAAGCCAGGGAAGGGGGATGAGCCTTCCTAAGTAGGGGGTGTCTAAAGCCCACGTGGCCCCCAGGGCTAGGTTCACTACCAGGCCACGGGGCAGGGGAGAAGCAGATGTGCTCACTCTCTTCCTGGGGACAGGAAGGCGGGGCCACCGCCACCGTGGGCCAGAGTCTCATTGCCCAGAGCGAGGCCGGAGGGGGACAGGGACTGAGTGCTGTTTGAACTTGAGAGCAGAGCCGTGTGACTGTGGGGGCACACCAGTGCAGTCATGAGCCAGCCAAGTCTGGGGTATCCACTGGCTGTTGGCCCCTGTGAGGCAGGGGAGGTGGAGAGATCCAAGGCTCAATCCCAACTCGATAGAGAAAATGACCAGGTGTGTGACACCCAGAGCTGGGGCCGCAGGCTCCCACACCAATTGTTACTCTGCCTCACGGGGTGGCAGGGCACTCGGTGCGGTAGTGAGGGCAGTGCACCAAAATCCGGAGCTCGGGCTGGAATTCCAGCTCCGGCACCTCCTCACTGAGGGGCCTACTGGATCAGTCACTTTGTTTTTGGCATCTGTGGTTCTGCCAGGGAGGGACAGAGTGGTGGCGTCAGAGACCCTCAGAGGAAAGCCGTGGCCACTTGGGGGCGGCGCCGACCTCCCTTTCCCCCTCCAAGCTTGAGCCGGTGGTTCTGTTCTGGTTCACCGTAGCTTTTCCACAGATCCATGTCTACTTCCCGTCTCTCTAAATCCCAGCTTGGCTTTGTTTTTCTCGTTGGCTGACTTGGCCTTGTTGTAAGCACTGAAGGGGCTGGGGGGCTCAGGCTGACTCCATCGCTGGCAGATGGGAGCCTGGGCACAGGAGGGAGTTGGAACTCGCTTCAGGCCACACAACTGCAACGGACAGTCAGATTTTGGAGGCTGGGACTCCTGGCTCTCTCTTTCAGTGCTCTTCCAACCAGAAGCATCTGGGAGGACCGTTGGCTCCCAGAAGGACTCTTCTTTTTGAATTGGGGCGCTATACAAATATCGGTGAGATTATTTGGGAGAAGCGGGTTAATGTCAGCTTCCCAAGAATTATCTTCTCCACGTAGGTCCACTCACTTCTGGTATGTTCTCACCCGCAGCCTTTCCACCGGCACTGGGTGTCTATAGCTGAGTAAGAGAGCGCAGTCAGACTTAGTGACTTAAAGCAACAGTTCTGCTCACATGGCTGCAGTCCTTTGGCGGGGTGGCTGGGGGCTGGCAGGTCCTTGCTCACACTTCTGGTGGTCACCTAGCTGTCAGCTGGAGTGCCTGGCCTTCTCTTCACATGATTTCTTACCCTCCAGAAGGCGAGCCCAGGCTTGCCCACGTGGCAGCAACGTTGGAAGCGTAGCACTAGCGGGATCGGCAAGGCCTCTTGAGGCCTAGACTAGGAACTGGCTCACTGTCGCCTACTACACCCTATTGGTAGAAGGAAGTATCAGGCCAGTCCAGATGCATGGGGTGGTGTTATAGACTACAGACTACAGTGTATTGTGGCCTCTGCCACACCTCCACAGATGGCATGCCTTCCCTGTCCTAAGTAGATGCTGCACTGGCTTAGCCCGACACCCACTTGGCCCTTCTCCTTAACAATGGAACACTGACATTAATCTGGGCTTGGAATTATGACTACATTTCCCAGACTTCCCTGAGGTTAAGACAGACTATTGTAACTAGATTCTGGCCGATGAGATGGTAAAAGGACCTGGCATAAATCCTTTGTTCCTTTCTCTTTCTCTTCTTTCTTCCTGCTGCATGGATTCTAGATGCAATGGCTGGAGCATAAGCAGCCATACTGGACCACCAGAAAATGCACTAGGGATGACGGAGAAGGAAGATAGAAAGCACCTAACTCCCTGGTGACTTAATATCTTTTATGTGAGTATAAAGCAAACTTATGTCTTTGTTAAGCCATTGTTACTTTGACATTTTTATTACTCACAATTGAGCCCAATCCTAACTGATAGACTTTCCTCCATATACTAATTGCTTTTAACTTTCTTTCTATTTGCTATAGTTGTTCCTATTCTGTGAAGCCTTCCCTGATCATACTCATCTCCTTTTTTCTGGATTCTCAGAACACTGCTTGTGTGTATGAGTCCCTCCCCCCCCCCCCCCCCCCCCCCCGGCAATCTGGCTTTGGTCTCATAGCTTTCTGCTTATTTTGTTCATCTTGGCATTTTATGCATATATCATGGTTTTTACTTTATTGTAGAGCTGAGATCTGTGGTCTCCTTTATTGTAGAGCTGGGAGCTGTAGTCTCCTTTGTATTTCCCTCAAATTCATTCATCATCCACTTACTCAGTAATTCAAAAATATTTATGGAATACTTACCATGTCTCAGGGACAGTAGTAGGCTCTGGGGATAAAAGTGAGCAAAACGAAATCACCGTTGTTTGCTATCATGGAACTGAAGGTTTAGTGGAAGTGAACAGGCTTTGAAGAAATAAACAAACAGATGACTATAGAATTTCAAAGTATGATATGTCTCACAATGAAAAATACCAG
Organism: Callorhinus ursinus; assembly: GCF_003265705.2. Taxonomy (NCBI): domain Eukaryota; kingdom Metazoa; phylum Chordata; class Mammalia; order Carnivora; family Otariidae; genus Callorhinus; species Callorhinus ursinus. The sequence continues at coordinate 34,791,874 of NW_027397087.1, read as the reverse complement.
GAGCATCTAGATTAGGTCAGGTGCTTAGGGAAGGTCTCTTTGAGGTACTTAAGGTGCAATGGAAAGATGAGGGAAAACCAGGCAGGTGTTGTAAAGAGTGTTTCTGCCAGAGGGATAGCATGTGCAAAGGCCCTGAGGCAAAAAAAAAAAAAGGCTCAAGTATTTGAGGATGTGAAAGAAGGGTCATGTGAAGGAAAATCAGAGGAGAGAATGGAAGAAGGGATAAGAAAGGAAGCCAGCAGCCAGATCACACAGGGCTATGTGGGCCATGGAAAGGAATATGAATTTTATTCAATATGCAATGAAGGGATTTTATGCACTGATAGGTCTAATTGTTAGGATTAGGTTCTCCTGCTTATAACTGAAAACCCAAGCACCAGTAGCTTAAACACGCCTGGAGGAAGGCAGTGCGAGGCTCACAAGGAGGCTCCATGACACTCTTAGGAACCTAGGCTCTATTAGCTTTCAACTCCACCATCCTTGTCACATGGTCCTATTCTCAAGTCTTTTCATGGCCCAAGATGGCTGCTGGAGCTCCAATCATGTTCACACACCAGGCACAAGGAAGAGGGAGCAGCGAGGGCTCTGGCTGGCTCAGTCCCCCCTAAAGAGCTTCCCTGAAGCTCTACTGAGTGGCTTCCACTGTCTCATTGGCTACCCTTAGCTGCGGGGAGGCCTGAGAAGTGTGGTTTTTCAACTGCACATATTACTATCCCACATGAATTGGAGTTCTGCTAGTAGGAAAGGAGGGAGAAATGGATGTGTGATAGGTAACAAGAAGTCTTTGCCAGAATTGAGTTCACAGGAGGCATTCATTAAAAGCCTATTTGTTCCGATAGCTACACACAACATGGATGAGTCTTGCAGACATAAGGTTGAGTGAACAAAGCCAGAGCTGAAAGATTTCCCTCTACGATTCCAGACGGAGGTCATCTACGGTGAGTCGAAGGAGGGGCAACTCCTGGGGCTTCCGTGCCTGGGAGCAGGCATTGGGGAGCTCTCTGGGGAGCTGGAAATATTCTAGTTCTTGATCTGGGCGGTAGTTAAGAGGTGGATATTAATAGAAGAATTTAGTGAGGCATCTACTTAAACATTTAGCTCCTTACCGCATACATGTTAGGCTTCAATAATTTTTTTAAAAGTACATTCATTCCAGGACTTGTCTTCAGAATGTGTGCGTGCTTCCTGGAAACCTTTAGTGTCAGAACAATCACCAGCTTTGCTATATGCCTTTTCTAAATCCCAGCTCCAGGCCTCTCTCCCGAAAAACTCTCTCCAGCTCTGAGCTGGGGGTGCCGCACCCTCCTTAGAAGGTCCCAGCTCTACATCCCTTGAGAGCATGTCAGACTTTCTGCCCAAGATGAGCCCCACACTCCTTACTGAGCACAATGCCTGGCACATGTTTGTTGAACAAATGGACAATTTTACGACCCACCACCCAAGCATTGCCCATTCCATGAGCCCAGTCCGAGGGCTTTATTCAACCCATTTATTACAACAGGCTCTATGTGCTGGGAGTAGAGGAATAAAGACACCATGAACCTTGGGCACAATGCAATCTTACCTTGGCATCAATGGAGCGTTGAGGGAACAATGACCGCAGGGAGAAAGAGGAGACTGAAGATATGGGAGCAAACCCGGGAAGGCTTCCTGGAGGAGTTGGCGCTCTGAACCGGATATTGAGAATGAACGGGACTTTGTCACTGGGTGGAAGTGATTGGAGAGGAAAGAGGCAGTAGAGCAGCTGGTGGCATGTGTGTGCAAGTCTGAAGTCCCAGTGACCGGCTGGGAGCAGGGCAGAGGGAGCAGCAAACCCAACGCCACAGTGTGGTCCTGCGTCACGTGTATCTGTCTGCCTGCAGAGAATAGGGACCCTGGGGGCTGCAGAGTGGTGACCCGTGTCACCGGCTGGGCAGGCTTGCTGCTGGGAAGCCCACTTCCTTCCTTCCCTCTCCCTTCCTCTCTGCTTCTCACAAAGTGGCCCTGAAATGACACCAAGAACAGCTGCTTAGGCAATTTTGCCAATTAATGGGTCTCTGAAATTAAACCGCCTACACAGTCTGGATGGGCCTTCTCCAGGAGGGATTTCAGCAATTGTCTTCATGATAATCAGGCTTGACTCGCCTTCACACACATTAATAAAAAAGCGAAGGCGTCGGGAGAGATGCCCTTTCGAGGGGAATATCGACAATATCGTAATGAGGCTCTGGGAGACGATGCTGAGGTATGGTGCTGCATGCTCAAAACCGTGCCCCTCCGGGAGCCAGAGCTGCTCCGGCTGCAGGCAGCTGGGCTCGCAGTAAAGCATGGCAATGCCCGGGAGCCGGGGAGGCTGGTCCGGTCCAGAGAAAGGAGAGGAGAGGGCAGGCTGTATGTAGGAAGAGCAGTCCGGAGGGCCTCCTGGAGGAATGATCCGGGCAGAAGTAGGAGGAGGAATAAGCCGGCAAGTGCAGAGAGGTCAAGAGCAAAAGCAACCACGCTGCGGTCAGCCCTCTGCCCCCTGTGCCCTGCAAGACCCAAGACATGTCCGTCGTTACGGACAGACATCGTCAGTTGATTGTGCATGCCAGAGGTGATCTCAGAATCCTCAGCATGACACTCCTGGTGGCCTCTACCCATTGGTTGGAAGTAGAACCAGAATTAGAACCTGCTTGGCACCAGCCACTGTGTGTGTGTGTGCGTGTGTGCGTGCGTGTGTGTGTGTGTGTGTGTGTTTGCTTTTAGCACCTGCCAACCCCTTACTCTGCACCCTTCCTTTTTTTTTTTTAAGGTTTTATTTATTTGAGAGGAAGAGCGAGGGAGTGAGCGAGAGAGAGAGAGAGACAGAGAGAGCAGGAGCGGGGGTGGGGGAGAGGGAGAAGCAGGCTTCCCGCAGAGCAGGGAGCCCGATGCGGGGCTCAATCCCAGGACCCTGAGATCATGACCTGAGCTGAAGGCAGACGCTTCACCGACTGAGCCACCCAGGTGCCCACTCTGCACTGTTTCTGCCCACACAGAATTTCTCCCAATGGGCACTGTATTTTTACAAGGATCAGCGGCTTAAGAGATGATGTTCTAATGGTGGAAATTCCTGCATGAAACATAGGAGGGCTGCATGGCTGCCCAGGTCCTTGAAAGAACATGCAAGAAAAAGACACCGACAGCTATCTGATATCTACACAATCATGGACGCGGTGCCCCCACCTGCTGTCTAGTCTAACCCTGTGTCAGTTCTCCTGGTAGGGAGGCCCTTCATGTCGCACACGGGGACTGGGAGGCTTGGCGAGGTTACACACTTGCCCAAAGTCACAGTGAAGAAATGGCAGAGTTGGGATGGGAACCCGGGTCAGTGTGATCCCCAGGTGTGTGCTCTTTCCGCACCGTCAGGCTGGGGAGTGGACACACACACACACACACACACACACACGCACACCACTTGGGCGCCTCTTGTGTGAGTTCCTTCAGCTCAGCGCAGGAGAATTTGGTGAAGCAAAGAATGTTCTTCACGCGTTGAGAGTCTTAGCTGCCGGCATAGGAAGAAGAGGCGAAGGCGGACAGGAGGGAAGGGCAGGAATGAAGCAGCAGCATCACTGATTCATTCATTCAGCAATGTATGAGGCACTCCCCGTGTGCCCAGCTGAGCGTCTGGCCCATGTGGACCGTTCCTGACAGCTAATGGGTCTTCCAGTCCCTCTGCGTGAAGTGAGAGCTTGTGCAGAGCTGACCATGCGCCGGAGCCTTGCCTGTGCCCTTCCCACAGCTTCGTGTAACTTCACAACCGTCAATGTCTCACACTCCCCAAGGGGCCCTGGGCGGGTCGGAAAGCCAGCCGGGCTCCTCTCGCCCCCCGGCGCCCCTGTGCCCGTCACTGAGCGAAGGGGCCACCAAGGAAGGTTGGGCTGGTTCCCTGGTGGGGGAGCCAGTGCAGAGCCCCCTGCCCTTCCCAGGAGCTGTCCCAGGCTGTGGTGCCCGCATTTACGAGAGGGCTTCTTATTTAAATGGCCCACACCAGGTTGGTCTTTCTCACCTTCCTACCGTCAGCCACTCTCTGAGAGCTAGAGACTGCATTTCTTATCTTTCTCTCTCTCCACACTCCTAGCAGGCTAATTATTTTTGGAATTGATATACTTACTTAAACCCTCAAATAATGTAAAGCAGTATAGGATTATGCCAAACCTACACTAAATATAGCACAGAGCATCTATAGCTAAAACTTCATTTTTTTTTCCTTAAAAAATGTCTATATTTGTTTCCCTCTTCTCTCTGTGTGATTGTGTGTGATTCATTGTCTGAGGGAAGGTGTTTGGGGTCAGTTTGCTTTTGCTTGAGTGATTTTAAACCAAGTGCACACATATAGTTCTAACTTACAAGGCCATGGACAGACGCAGAAGTAAGGATCCACAGGCTCAGATTTGGGGTTATCTGTTAGGACAGAGGGCAGAGAAGACTGTCTCCTTCTCATCCCCCCACTAACTGCCTCTTTCCTGGCTTCACTGGCTCTAAGGTAGTCTCTCCCCACCCCATCTCCATTAATTGACACTCACGGGGCAGGTACCTACCTTGAGCTAGGGGGTACCCACAGGTGTCGTCTTATTTAAACCTCACACAATCTGAAGAAACCCCATTTTCCAGTTGGAGCAATTGAGGCATCAAGAGACCACCTGTATGTGGTCACTCATCATGCTCCTTCCCTTGGCCCCCCTGTTGGCAGTCACGCCCTCTGATGGGGCAGATGCCAGGACTGAGGGCAGCCAGGCGAGACTCAGTCTCAGCCCTGTAGACAGGGGCCCGTGACCTTGCCTTCTCTACTCAGCCTTGTAATCGGCCGAACCTCACAGCCCACAGCAGAGAAGACTGCTGTCCGCCAGAAAGTCGCACTCCCAGCCCACACTGAGGCCGTGGCTCAGTCAGGGACCACGACTCTTAGTCTCCCGGGACTAGTTCTCACCAATGGGATGTGAACTTGCCTTGTCAGCCGGCGGCTACACAGGCCCCAGAGGACGTGCCGATCACATGATGGGTGGAGCGGGGAGCCCAGAATCACCATGTGGAGGAGAGCTGCTCATCAACCTGAAACAGCCTCATGGAGCGAGAAAGCCACTTATTTTGTGTTCAGCCCCTGATAATTTCAAGTTTATTTGATACGACAGCTAGCACTGGCCTGATCCAAATATCTGGTAGGTAAAAGCCAAGATTGCTGAAGGATTTGTTCTCACCTGCATTTGCCCAGGGCACACCAGGCCAAGGAAACCATGTCCTCCCATCTTAGACCCAATGTCAGCTGCGCCAGGGTCCATGCATAATCTCTCCTGAGGCCCAGACAGAGCCAGCAACATGCCTGTCATCATGAATCCCTGTCAAGTGCTCATTATGTAAAGGCAGGAGGGTGTGCAACACACACACACACACACACACACATGCACGCACGCACATGCACACGAACGTGCAGCTCACACTGCACGGGAACAGAGGAAATGTGATGCTTCCTTATGTGTCTCAGGGTCTGTGTGTTTTCCTCCATATGCACCTTTCTCCCTGGCTGAGTCCCTTCGTGGTGCCTCCCTCTACTGATACCTCCGGAAGGAGCCCAGGGTGGCTGGGGCTCTGGAGGAGGGCCCTCCCTGGGCCCTTGCCACGAGCCTGTGTCACCGAGGGCCACGCCGGCTCCAAGCGGCCGTGGTACTGGGAAAAACCCGGGCTCTGAGACATCAAGACAGAAAACACAATGTTTTATTAGTGCTTGAGACGTTTATTTCCCGTTAACAACAATAATAAACTTGTTTACGGCTGTGAGTTTCATTGCCATCCCCAGTGGGCCTCCCACCTGTTGCCATCTGTGTCTGCGAGGCTCCTAGTGTGGAGGGGCCAGCCTGGCAGCTGGGAGGCCGGGGGCAGGGGTCCCCGGGGTTCTGTGCCATCAGCAGGGCTCCCGCCTGGGTGTGGGGAGAGAGGCTCACTCCCCTGGTGGGACCGCGGCAAACAGGTGTTAGCAGAAGCTTCTGGGCTCTCACCTGCCTATTGCACAGGTGTCTTTTTCTCCTCAAAGAAAGAAATGAGGTCTTGACTCAGGTGACTTATTTGGGGGAGACCAAAATTCTGATATCAAGGGACAGGTTAACCTTTGCACAGGGCTGGGACCAGTCTGGGAGCAATGAAGGCACCTAGGGAGCCAACGTTTAGGAGGCGCTGCCTGTCAGGGGCAGGCAAGCATCTCCTTGAATTCTGCGTCCTGGGCGCCTCCCCGAATCCTGGCCGGGCCTTCCTGCTCCCTCCACTGACGGCATGTGGGGCCTCCTGGGCTTTTGCTCCCAGTCTCGATGGAAAAGTGATCAGTCTTTCCCAGATCTCACAGAGGCAACTTTTGACCCCCGGCCACCCCCTTCTCATGTCACCAGGTTCCGTGGGCTGGAGGAAGGCAGTGAGGTGAAGCTCTCACACTCTGTATGGCCCTGTGCCCCTTCTCTGGACTGGGAGGCGAGGGGGGCACCCAGAGAAGGAGGGGGTGGGAGGGCGATCTTATGAATTTAGAAAGCTATGACTTACCTTATGTTGTTGTTTTAAAAAATGCATCCAAAGTCACTCCCCTCTTGCGGGCGCCGACTTCCTCTGTGATTCTAACCGTTCCTTCGTGTGCCTTACCCTCTCCAGTCTTACAGATGTGTTTTGTCTGATACTGCTTTGCACGAGGCTTTGAAAAGTTCTGAAGTTTCCAAGTGACAGGTGGGCGGACAGTAGGGAGGTTGAGGGAGTGTCTTGCTCTCTCTCTCTCCTACCTGGGGAGCTTGAGCCCGCATCAGGATCCCCCGGAGGGGTAGGCAGAGCGCTGGGCCTGTTCCCAGAGTCCCCTGACTCAGTGGGCCCCGGGTGTGGTTGGAGAACTTGCATTTCCAGTGTTCCTCCCAGGCTTGAGACCCACTGCCCTAAGGTGCTCTGGTGGAAGCACTCTGCAGTTGGTCAGAACTGAATTCAAATCCGGCTCTACTGTTTAGCAGCTGCATGACCTTGGGCAAGTCATTGAAAACTCCCTGAGTTCATAAGAATAACTCTCATAATAATCAAAGGGCAAACTCACAGAAACATACATAGAGGTCTGTGTTTTTAACAGTTCCATTTTATGGATGCCCAGAGGAGGGCTCAGGAGTCAGGGATCGTTTCCAAGTTCACACTGCTCACAAGCGGTAGAGGCAAAGATTGAAATGTGGTCTGACTGTAGAACAGAGAGTAACCCTGGACTTCTAGAGAGCAGTGTGGTGATTAAATATATAAGATGCACGGAGAACCCAGCGTAAGGCCCCCGAGAGTAAGTCTGTCTCCCTAAAGACATCCAATAAGGCAGGAGGGGAGGAAGTCAGGGCTGGGCTCACTGAGGGCTCAGCCTCCAGGGGCACCTAGCCTGGATAAGGAAGGAAACAGGAGATGGTGGGCCAGGAGTTGAGGGTCAGCTGGGAAAGAAGTGGACACAAGTCTGTGTGCCTGCCAGGGCTGGAATGAGCCGGCCGGGGTCTGTTTCTGACACACTGGGGAAGAGAACTCCCCGTAGTCCTGGCAGGACCTGGCAGGACCTCCTCTCATGTGGAGGCGGGGGCGTCAGAGACGTGAGAGTGTTCTCCCGGTCAGAGGCCTGGCTGCAGTGCCGTGCAGTTCGGGGTGCCCTTGGAGAGCATCTGGGGTCCTCACAAGGCCTTGGGGCCTGTCACTGAGCCGTTCCTTGTACCCCTGTGTCCCAGGATGTGGCTCTAAAGCCTTTTCCATAGCAACAGTCTACCCATCAGAGCCAGACTGGAGGCAGGGATGGACTCTCAGGATTTTTTTAATTGACAGAGAGAGAGAGAGAGAGAGAGAGAGACAGCGAGAGAGGGAACGCGAGCAGGGGCAGAGGGAGAGGGAGAAGCAGACTTCCCGCCGAGCAGGGAGCCCGATGTGGGGCTCAACCCCAGGACCCTGGGATCGTGACCTGAGCCGAAGGCAGATGCCTCATGACTGAACCACGCAGGCGCCCCGACTCTCAGGATTTTTGCATAGTTTCTCTCCACATTGCAAAAATAATTACTGTTTTGTTTGCCCCGTGCCTTTGTTACCGCCATTGTCATGCATAGGAAGCACGCTCACGGACCCCTCAGAAGCACGCTTTCTGACCCCTAGCGCCCTGCAGGGTCATGTAAAATGGGGCATCCAGGGGTTCAATTTCCCAGCAGAGAAGTAGCAGGGGGTTCCCAGCCCAGGAGCCTGGATGATCTCCCAGAGAGCACCTTTAGACCAGGCTCTTTGGACTGGGTACACCGGGAAAACACTCCTGCCTCCATAATGATCCACCCCATATAGGAGAGGGGTTCGGGGAACAGCTGGTCAATGTGATGAAGAGGCCTGTCCATCCTGCTGCTGAGTCTACCTGCTGGGCCGCCATGTTGGGGATGGGCTGCCATCTTGGGGACGAGCCTCCAGGGCCGCCCAGGTTTGCTCTCCTAAACCACCCCATTACCATGAAGATGCCCCCGTTCTCCTCCCAGTAACCTTCTTCCAAGCCTTCCAGAGGGCCTTCTCCACGAACCTCTGTACAGGAGGGACCAAGGGCTGCATTCTGCACAAATGGAGAGTTCTGGGTGGCAGCCCGTGCTTTCTGTTTCTCCTCTACACCCCAAGGAACCCACATGGAGCAGGTGCCCAGTGAGCGCGGGTTGGAGGAAGGACGCCCCAGACGGTCCTCATGATGGGGGCACTGCTGCCCGACCTTCCTGAGTTCACTGCCTTTCACACCATTGCCTTCAACCTCCTAACAGCCTCCGATCTGTACCAGCGGGCATTTTTCATCAGAAGACATTAAAGTAAGTTGGTCTGAAAATGTCACTGCCCCTTTGGATGCCACGAGGGTCAGGTGCCATGTCACTAACAGCGTAGAGTGTCCTGGCTTCGGTTAAAGAAAGAAAGTCCGCACGGAAGCATGAAGACCAGAGGCAAGAGGACTTCTCTTTGAAGCACACGTGGCCCTCTCTCCCACTGAGCATGTGACTTCGGGCAGGTCACTTCCATTTCTGTCTCCTCATCTGTGAAATGGGATGCGGATATAGGGTGTCCCGTACAAGATGATTTATGGCAAAGCTGCTGGCTTGGGGCAGATGCCTGAGCAGTATTTGTGGAGAGAACAGATTCCTGTAATAGACATCTTCCATATTTGAACAGGGCTTCACGGTTTCAAGTCAGTTTCGGATAGGTTACAGAGCTGAGCAATAGTGATTGCCGGATACAGAAGCAGAGAGCGAGCCCTCGGTCCCCCAACCGTGGGGAGTAGGTTCCGTGGGTCTCCAGGGAATAGGGGAAGCTCTCAATGTCTGATCTCCGCAGAGTGACTCTGAGCGCCATTCTTTTGGTTCTCCTGGTTCTAACAGGAATGGAGATCTAACTAAATGCTGATTTGTCTTTAACAACTTTGAAACGCCCTTTTCGCTATGAGAGCTCAAAGCGACTTGTCAGGGAATAGGCAAGTGTGCTGCTGATCCAGGCACTGAGAAAATATTCCAAAGCACAGCTCCGGTTTTCTGTATTATTTAATCCCATGTCTCTGGCTCTCCAGCTCTGGGACACACACACACGTTCCTACAAATGTCAAGTGATGAAGACATAACTATTGGAAACCCCCATACACGGTCAAGTTAGAGAAAATGCCGCATTCCTCCAGAACCATGTTCTGCATACAAGTGAAGGCTGAGATGTTTTTTTCTGACCTCCAGCCACCTCTCCCACCGGGGCTTGAGTCTCAGCACCGTACGCAGTCCCTGGGCCCAGCCATAGAGCTCTGATTCAGGAGCGCAGGTGGGGGCCGGGAATCGGCATTGCAACAAAGCTCTGTAGTGATCCTAACTCTGGTGGTAGGAGGACCACACCTTCTGAGACCATTCTAGCCTTTGTTGTCCAGGTACTGATGAAGGTGTACACTAAGCCAGTCCTGGGAAATCACTTTCCCCTCCCTGAAATGGAATCCCTCAGGATTCACACCTTGGAGAAAGCAGAGCGTTTCCTTGACAACAGGTGACTAATTCAGAAGTCCCTGTGAACAGGTGGGAGACAGGAAGGGACAAAAGAAACAACGTGGGCAGGTGCTAAGTTGAAACCAGAGACTCTGAGCAGCCCCTGGAGCACACGTTGGAGGGGAGGAGCCTTAGGACCCAGGCAGGGAGGGATGCTGGAAGGAAGGAGGGAGTCTTAATGAACTCTCCTGGGCAGGTCACTGAAAGTCAGTCTTGGAAGCTAATTTTTGGAATTAAACTTTATTGAAAGAAGTTACGGTCAGAGGGAAAATTTAATTTTGCATACCTCTTTTGAGTAGGAAACTCAAACGGAGAGGCAGTATTCCAGGCCAGCAGTTGGCTATTTGTGGGGCTCCCAGAGGGGCACTTGGCATCAGATACATCTGGAGAGAGCTCACACCTGGCAGGACCTGGTCCCAGGTTCACAACTTCAGTTCTTGGCAAATTCTTTCTGGGCCACCTGGGTCCTGTCCCAGGCCCTCTCTGGGTTCCTCTCCCACATTCCCCTCTGGGGCCTCTGTTCCGGCCAGTGGCCAGCCACTTGCCCATGGCTCAGGATCCCCTGGCTTGCCTTATGCAAGTCAATCCGTCTGTCTGAATCCCGCCCACACTCCCCAGGCCCTGCTCAGACCCCGTTTCCACGGGCCCTTCCCTGACAACAGCAGCATCCTGGGCTCTCTCTCTCTCTCTCTCTCTCTCTCTCTCACAAATCTCTTCTCTTTGTATCTTTACCTCTTACCACCAGCGGAGCTTCCTGCACCTCCCAGGCAAGGACCAGAGCCTTCAAATGGCCTCAGAGGCCCAGGAACCTCATGATGGGGGCCTAAATCATGGGCTCCATGTTGCTTCCTCCATTGGGCTTGCAGTTGGCATAAAGGTGCTCACATTGACAGCACAGCAAAACCACCTAGGGAACTTTAATGAATGCTGATGCCTTCCCCTCCCCAACCGAATCCAAATCTCTGTGGGATGACAAAGCTGTTCCAAAAGCTTCTGGGTTATTCTGATGCTCAGTGAAGCCTGAGAACCACCTCAGTCGGCTATCTCTCATCCTTAGCCATAGAAGGGCCATTCAAGAAGAGTGCACTTCCCCTGTGCTCTAAGACTGTAAGAGTTCATTATATGGCAGCCGCTCTTGTTCTCTTCTGACCTCTGCTCCTTCAGGAATGGGAGAATGCGTCCGAGACTCCGTGAAGGCTCAACTAGCCAAAGACCTGGGGACAATTGCCAAGGACGGCAAATACCTATGTCTCCACTCCTCCGTACCATGTCTTTGACAGACAGCGCTAATCAATCATGGCACACTCGCTCTCTGAGCTGGAAGTGTCCTCACAGCATGTCCACACCCTGTGTTCCAGGCAGCCCCACCCAACTGGAGCTGGCCCCCTGGCTGAAACCTCTTATAATCCTTGGTCTGGAAAGGCAGTACCACAGGATCGAGGAGAAGGAGGGATAGTAGGTGTTCTCTCCCTCGTCTTTTAAGGTTTTATCAGGGAGGCCACCCATGGTCTTCCCCTGTGTCCTGTGAGATCCCTGGGGCCTAGCCTGAGGTGAAAAGACAATTTTGAGTTTCTTTGAAGTGAGCTAGTTTCCTCCTGCTTCTTAGAATTGGGTGTGGTCTCTTCTCGGCTCTCTCAGCTGACCCAGGGCAAGGAAGGCTGATGAGAGAGAGTAGGACATCAGGTAAGGGCGGTGTAAGGTGCTTTCAGACAAAGTTGACAACGTTGTCAACGGCCCTGCCACTTGAGCACGTACTGGACATAATTAAGCCAAATTCCTTCTTCTCTGGATTTATCAGCTTCCTTACAGTCTTCCTCCTCCAAAGGCTTGACTGGCAACTTGCTAACCTGACCTCCACTTCCAAACTGTATTCCAAATGCCCTTGCTTGTTCTTCTCACCCTGGCCTTCAAGGTCGCATACACCCTGGCCCCAGCCTAACCCTCTGGCCTGACTTTCCTCTTCACCCTACCCCAGATTCTGGCTGTCTTGGCTCTCCTGAATGTGTCTGGTCCTCGATGCTTTTATCTGCACCGAAAATGTCCTTGCTTCCATTTCTGTCTGCTGATATCTTACTCCATATTAAGATAAAGTCACGTCATGCTCCCTGCAGGTGATTTCCCTGCCCAACTCCTATTCCTGTTCTCCCGCTTTGCTCAGTTTGTCCTTCCATTGTAGCCCAGGGAAAGTTCTGACTATTTCTTAGCCTTTGACCAAGTGCCAGGCACTATCCGGGGCAGCAGTTTTGGGACTCGGCTTTCAGTGAATCTTGTTAGCGTTTCTAGTCCTTAGATCTCACTATCTACATTTTACTTGTGAGAAAATAGGTAACTTTGTAGGCCAGTGATTTGCCTGCTGTAGGAAAGGTACTAAGCAGCAGAACTGGGAGCAGACCCCGCATCTCCTCTCTCTTCTGAGGCTCTATTTTTTATTCTGTTCTTCTTTTGCCTCCAGGGCAGAATTTCCCCTTGTCTGCCTTGTACATAGGATTTGGAGTCAGAAAACAGAGAAGGCCCGCACCACCTATTTAGTTACTATGTTGTTTTGGCAGTTGGCTGAACCTCTCTGGTCTTGTTTCTTCCTCTGTCAAAGGGGATTAAAATCATACCCACTCTGCCTGGCTCACAGAGGGGAGCTCCTTTCCCCATGGGCTGTGCCTCTTGGGCTGAGGTCTCATTATCCTCATCTTGGTACCTCCATAGTGCTTGGTTGGCATGGGCCCTAATGCAACTAAATCAGTAAATCCTTGTGCTTCAATTAAGTGAGATTAAATTGCATGAGGTGGTAGGTTAAGGAAAAAAACCCCCAACCGCCTCCGCTTGAGGTCCAGAATTGATTGTTCCCAACAGTGTCACCCAGAGAGGGTTTTGATCACAATCCCTTGTAACTTGTTTGCTATTTGCTTTGTTTAGCAAATTCCTTCACAGAGAGACAGGGAAGGAGCCTGGGAAGGCAGGGTAAGGGTGTGGGAAGATGCTGGAATTCGAGAAGGAGCTCAGATTGTTGGTTGAACATATTGCTGTCTGTGTGGAAAATGTTCACAGCAGTTACAACTTTGGATGAATATGCATTAGCGGTGGTGCTGCAATTTGCTGGCGTGTGCCACGCTACACTCGGAGACTTGGCAAGATGGGTAATTATCTCCACATTATGTGCCTTGTCTCTTTCTCTTCTTAATTAAGTAACTAATCTGGTGGAGGAGAGCTCTGTTTGTGTTTGTTTGGCAGGTGCAGCCTCGTGACAGTTGTCTGGAGAAGTTTCTTGGAAATTTATGAGATTTTCAAAAAACAAACTGCTCGGAGCTGAGCCGACCTACTGGAGCTGGGGAGGGTCAGAGCCGGGCCTCTCCAGGAGCACAGGACAATGTGGCCATTGCCGCTTCTCCTGGACTCTGGGGTTCCTGCTGACGGGGCCCACGGGGGCCTCTGACCTTCCTGAGTGGAGGGAAGCAGGGTGCTCCAAAAGGCAAGTGCTCCTGGGGAAAGGAGGGATGTCAGAGGCCACAATGAGAGGAACAGTGTGTTCTTCCTTCTAGCTTGTTTCCCTGTGGATTTCTCCATTTGAGCAGCTCTCCCAAGCTCTCTGTAGAGGACTTGATTAAATAAGCTGAGTGCTGACCACTTATTAAAGACTGACTGCATGGCTCATGGGCAAATCTGCTGACATAAAGGTGCTTGGCTGGGGTGGATGGGACTCTAGATGAACCTCCTGGGTCACTGGCAGAGGACCCCATCCAGTGGCCCAGGAGGTGCTGGGTCCCATGGTGCAACAGCATGGTCCCTTAGCCGCGCGCACAGACTCCCACTCTGGGGACCCCTCCAGGCTGCCTGGGAACCAGAGCAGCTGGCCCTGGAGGGTGCGGGATGGGGCAGCTTCTTTTGAGGTCCATGGGTTTGTTGCAAGAGAGGAGTGGAATGGGCCGGGCCAACTAACGGTAGGAGGTAACAGAGCCAGGGATGCCAACTGAGGGAGCTACCGAGAAACGACTAGTGGCTACGCTGAGTCTTACAGGCATACTTGGGTGGATCACAGATAGTGTTGTTAACTGTGAGGAGGGTTCACTGAACAACACAGTTGTGTGACGCAGCGGCAGTGGGCTGCTCAGCTCGGATGGCTGTGCTGGCCCAGAGGGCCCTTGCTCTGGCTCCTAAGTCAAGGTCTATTTTTTCTACTCGAGGGGATGAGCTTGACGTATTTTGTACCCCTTCCCAACGACATAAGCTGTCAGACTCCCCTCATGAGTAGCCCATCCCAGGGGGCACTGTGGTGCTGTGGGAGGTAGGATTCTAAATTGGCGCCCCCCAGATTATCGGACCCTAGTGGACACATACTTTCTCCTCTCAGTCGACCCCTAATCTTGGTTCTGCTGTGAAGGGATTTGGCTGATGTGCTTAAGATCACTGGTCAGTTGACCTTAAAATGAGACATTATTGGGTGCAACTGACCTAATCCCCTGGGCCTTTTAAAAGCAGAGTTTTCTCCAGCTGGTTGCAGAAGAGAGCATCAGAGATTTGAAGCATGAGAAGGATTCACTACACCATTTACGTCTTGAAGATGGAGGGGTCACGTGGCAAGAAATTTGGGTGGCCTTTAGAAACTGAGAACAGTCCCCCAGGGTGATAGTCAGCCAGAAAACAAGGTCCTCGGTCCTACCACCACAAGGAACTGACTTCTGCCAACAACAGAAATGAGCTTGAAAGTGGATTTTTCCTCAGAGCCTCCAGAGGAGAACCCAACCTGGTCAATACCTTGAGTTCAGTGGTGTCATGCCCTGAGCAGAAATCCCAGCCATGCCGTACCAGGTTTCTGACCTACAGAACCATGAGCTAATAAATGGGTGCTGTTGGAAGCCACTGTGTTTGTGCTGGTTTGTTGTGCAACAACAGAAAACGGAGGGTATTAAGCCTTGAATCTGACCTGTGAGAAAAGTTGTGTAAAGAGACTGCCATTTCTTTATGATCTAGGCACATGGGGACTCAGACCCTAGTCCGGGTTTTGCCAGCGATCTTGGGAAGGCCGTATCTCCTCTCTTCTGTAAAAGTAGGAATGGGACTCCGTGTTTCTTATGGTCCCTCATAGCGTGATCCTTCCAACTATGGCTATAGACACTGATGTAAAGAACCGCATAGGGATGACCACTTGGAGGTCATAGCTTCCTTTGCCTGAAATCTCTGGCTTTAAGGTCAGAGCAATCCCCCAGTGAGACTGTTTCCACATTGCCATATTCTGCTCGAACACCTTTCATGGATCTTCGTTGTCTGTAGGAAAAAGAAGGGTCCTCCTCTCTTTGCCGTTCAGGGTCTAGATAATTTGGACCCAGCCAAGCTGGGTTGGACTCTAGGTCCGACACCTGCCCTGGGCCCTCCTGTGCTTCCCCACATGCCACAAGCCGTTACTGGTATCTGAGCTCGTTTTCTCTTCTCTAGTTTCTACGTTCTGTCAACCAAAAAATTAAGCAAATAAACTTCTCATCTTCCAAGATGTCGTTCTGGACCTACCTGCTTCAGGCAGCCTTCCTGGCTTTTCTATGTGAGTAAGGCTCTTCTTTAGTGGTATTGTGAAAAACTCAAACTAGCTTGAGAAGAAAAAGTAGAATCTAGTGATTCATGTAACTGTGGAGTCTAAGGTTAACTTTAGACACAGATGGATCCAAGAGAACAAATTATGTCCTTGGGACTTTGTCCTCCCATCCATCTCTTTTCCTTGTTTCCCTCTGTGAGTCAGGGCCTTTCCTCATATGGAGTAAAAAAGTATATTCCCTGGTAGCTCTAAGCCTGGTTCCTCATGACTTGAAATTTAAAAGCAAGACCTATCTATTCTCCCCTCTCCGCCCTCTCCACGCCAAGCATCTCTCTATTAAAGAGCAGAGAAGATTGTTTGTCCTGTGTGGGACAGTATCCACCCTGAACCAATCACTCCATTCATGTAGATACACACCTCTCTGACTGGTCAGAAGAGTACCTGCCTGAGCCTTGGCGAGAGGAGGGCTGGGGTGACTGACAACCTCACCCTGACCTCGTGGGTGGAGGGAGGTGTGGCTCTCCAAGGAGGGTGACCCGAAGAAGTGAGAAAGAGGGGCTATTCGGACAGAAACAAGAAATGCCCACCCTATCCTCACCGTGTTCTGCTCTGGACTTCCTCCAGCTTACCATTTTCCCATTTATTTGGCCATAATTACCCTCTGCCCCGCATTGGAGATGTGTATATGGCTGATCGGATAGGTCACGCACAAAATTTGTATATGCAGAAGAAATATAACGGGTTGATTTTTTTCCCCCATGTAACCAGATTTTCCTCCCCATCTTGGTGAGCAGGGGAAAAAAAATTAACTAATTGTCTAATATGATTGAATATAGTTGGCTCTGATCATTTGAAACAGTCCCATTAGGAAAATTTTTACTCATTTGAGTAAAAATACTCAGCTGCTGTACTTGCTAAGCTGGGGTCCAGGTGCAGGTAGAGAAAGGGGCTTATAAAATCTTTATAAATTCATGTGGCGGGAAGATGAATCCAAGCCCCTGGGCAGAATTTCCTCTGCCCCCGTCCCCCCCCGCCCCCACCGCCGCCTTGTCCACCTGAGTATTATCTCGGGGGCACTCACTGACAGAGCCCATGGTGGGGGTGGGGGGGAGACCTGGGCTTGGCCAGGCCTCACTGGCGCCCTTGGCTGATACACCCATGGGATACGGTCCTGGGTGGGGGTGGGGGTGCTGGCCAGCCCTGGATCCAGCACACTAGCCTTGTAGTCTGCTCCTAGCCTCGTCCAGGGACTCACCTCTCCCTCCTTCAGAGGGCCATCCAATGTGTGGAAGGGGACAGTGGGGGCTTGCACTCATTACGTCTCTCCCTTTTTATTTCCAAATCATTGCTCGGCCTTCATGGCAAACAGAGCCCATGGAGTGCCCACTCACCGGCAGGCCTCCATGAACTGAGGTGGTTGTTATATAATAGAGGAGATAAAGGAACGTAGAAATCCTCTCTGAGACAACAGCTCGGTTTACGCAACTATTGCCCCATGCATAATCCTATTTTGTGTGTCAATAACTGAATATTGCCTTAGTCTCTTTGTACCCCTCTTGAAACAAAGTCTAATCTCCTTCCAAAGAAGACAGTTCCTTGCGCTGAACCAAGAAGATTACCTTCGAAGAAGGCAGTAGAAAAAATAAATTAAACATTTAAGACAGGGGCGCCTGGGTGGCTCAGTCGGTTAAGTGTCTGCCTTCGGCTCAGGTCATGATCCCAGGGTCCTGGGATCGAGCCCCACATCGGGCTCCCGGCTCAGCGGGAAGCCTGCTTCTCCCTCTCCCACTCCCCCTGCTTGTGTTCCCTCTCTCACTGTGCCTCTCTCTGTCAAATAAATAAATAAAAGAAAATTAAAAATAAACATTTAAGGCAGGCAACCACACCATGTGTGTGCCACTTGCTTCTTCTGCCACATTGCGTGGTCTGGAAGGCAGGAGCCACGTGGCCCTTGCTGGGCCTTTGCTCAGGACGTGTTCCCTGGCTGGGGAGAGCTTTGATCTGCGAGCAAAACTTGGATCACTTTATTTTGCAGAGTGCCTTATGCCATTAACTCCATTAATTACTTCCTGCAGCAGGTGGTTACTAGGGGCCGGCTGCATGCCAGGTACTGTACTAGGCACTGTAGGAATAAAAGATGGATTGAAGCTAGAAAGCGTGCTTTTTGCTGAAACACACACAATTCAAACAACCACTTCGAATTGGAAAGACCACTGGGTAACGAAGTGGATCCCCTGGGAGTTCCTATCTTTCCTCCAGGTCGTCGGAGCCTGCCTGCAATGTTCTGCAGGTCTCGCCCGCTCCATTTCCTTCATCCTCACCCGTGGATGTTGAGCATGCAAAGACCTCTGCTTCTCAGAACGTGGCTGATGTGTCACTGCTTGACCCCATCTGTAAATATTGGTACCCGCAGTGCCAACCCCCTGATGCTTGATGGGGAGGCCGCCCTGGCAGTGCAGATCAGTTGAGCACCTGATTTATTTCCTGGGTTACAGATGACTGAGAATTCTTAATGGAAGTAGCTTCTTTAGTGACCCGGGAAATGTGGGGAAGGCAGAAGCTCGCTAAATCTTCTCCTTGATTTTTTTGGGCCATAGCTGGTCTGCACTTTGTGGCGTCCACTCAGAGACAAACGCGCCCAGGGATTGATTCTGGCTTTGAGAAGCTCACACAGGCTGACTGTAAATTTCAGACCCATTGTTGCTAAAATAAGCAAATGAGGCTGCAGTAATTTTAGGACAGCAAACGCATGATTGCAAAGAGAAGTAGAAGCATGCTGTTTCTGAAGACAAAGGAAGGGCGAAATTTTTGCCCAAGGGCTTTGCCAGAGATGACTCCACTACTGAGCGATTTGGGATGGGAAACATTCGCCAGCTTAGCGTGATGGAGGGAACACCAAACTGGGAGAATCAAATGTGAATTCTAAGCCTGGGTCTGCCACTGACTAGCTGTGTGACCGTGGGAACGTCCCTGTCTCTGTCTGGATTTTTCTTCATTGGCAAAACAAGGCAACTGGACGTCACAATTTCCAAAATTCCTTCCCGATCCAGGAGGACATGGTTTTATGATCCAGCTGAGATCACATTTGGTTTTCAAACTGGCTCATTGTCATGGTCACTCGAAGTGCTGTCAACACCAGGCTTCTGACTGTTGTTCCCAAATGAGTGGTGGGGGAGGGGAGGGCGCTGTCTGGTCCTGTGTTTCAGGAGCCTCTTGTTTATTTATTTAAAATTTAAAATCAATTAATTAACATATAATGTATTATTGGTTTCAGGGGTAGAGGTCAGTGATTCATCAGTCTTACATAATACTCGGTGATGAGCCCCTTTTTAAATGCAGTTCTTACAGGTGTGATTGGGTTAAATCATGTTGCAAGGCAGGTAGCCCACCGATCCAGAGGGAAGACGGACAGGATTTTGTATGTGAATCTTGTTCTTGCCCTGCTGTTCACTAGCTGTGTGTCCTTGGACCACCTTTTCTGTACTTGGCATCCTCATCTAATGAGATGCTCTCGAGAATACTTCCCGGATCTCGCACGCTCCCAAGCCACGATGGTGTAATGCAGCGTGTCTCCCATTCAAACAAAGCACAAACTTTTACCTCTCCAGGCTTGAGAGGCGCAGAGACTTCTGCAGGAGAATCGAACCTCTCTCTGGGCAGCAGAGATCAAAGTACATCCTGCAGGGAGCAAAACTAAGCGAGGACAGCTATGAACCTGTTAGCATCCCCACCCCTTCCCATGGGGAGTCTTCCCCTTGGGGGCTCTGGGTTTGCTTTAACAAAGACTGCTCTTTCTTACAGAAATCCACTGGTCAGTCAAGTGTGTGGTACAAGACCAGAATGGGTTTCGGAACGTGTAGAGAAAGTCAGAATGACAACTTTATCGTGCCCCGGCGACGGCTATTTATGGAGTACCTACCACGTGTCAGCCTCTGTACTGGGCACATTTCATATGTGGCTTGTTTCATTCTTTGGTCTGCCCAAACCTAAATCTGCTTTCTTCCTCTGGGTAAGTCTTGGTGGGAGGCAAAGCCCTGTCTTCCAGCAAGGAAAGCAAATAGAGCAAGAGGCTCCCTCCCTGGTCACCCTGGAGTATTTAGGGTATGGACACGAGGCGCAGGCCTCGTCAGTCGGATGCTCTGGTCCGGACTCAGAATTGTGAGCAAATAGTCAAAGATGAAGGGACTGTTCGAAAGGACCCATGACAGGGTCCGGTGGCAGTGGACGTGGGGCAAATACCCCGGCTAGTCTGTTCTCCCCAAAAGCTGGCTGTGCTGTCAGCTACTTGGCTGTCAGCAGCAACCTCAGTTTTCCCCACTGTCCAAGCCTTATTATTCAAATTCCTGTGGATCCTAAGAGTCCTTTCCGCCTGTAGTAACCAGAACGAATTTCCGTTGATTGCAGCTCAGATTCCAGGCTGATGCTCTATTCTTATGCTATAATGACCTTCTGGAGAACTAGATCAATACCTTTTGGTATCACTGAACATCTTGGTCCCTGTCTTGCTCCAGTCACTGGGATGGCCAGCTGGTTTTCCCAACTTTGCCCTGTAGCTCCCACTTCCTGCCTTGGGGTTTTCTATGATGGCCAAGCACAAGGTGTCTGGGGAAACCAGTGTACAAGAAGGCAGTTGTGGAGCCACCTGTGACCAATGAGGAATAGAAGCCAGTGGCAGGACGTTCTCTCCGTTCCTCTGCCACAGCTCTGTGCTGTATTTCATGAGGCTGCTCAGAAGGTCAGCCCAGCAGCGGCCTGAGTAGTATGGGATGATACAGGATTTGGCCTCACATGTTCTGTTGGCTTGTCCTTCATGTCTATTCCTTGGATCCCTCCCAAAATAAGTGACCTGAAGATGAGCCTATTTCCTGGGCTTTGCTTGGGGGCGGGGCGTGGACCTGATCTCAGCCAGGAACTGAGGCATGGGCTGTTAAGGAACTTGTTCTCAGATCACACAAAGCATAGAACCAAAGCTTAAACCAGGGCCCCTTGGACTCCAAAGCCTCTGACATTCTCCTTTCCATAGGGCCTGATATTAATGACAGGTAGTGGTGGTCCCTTTGTACCTGTGCCCTCGGTGGGGTGGAGAGGAAGACTCTGGGCAATTCTGGAATTCCTACCCCCGTGCTAGCTGCTGAACACATGAAACCCCTCTTACTTCCGGATCTTTCTGTTCCTGTCTAAGAAAGTTTTTGCTCTTGGTTTTTTAAATTTTTCTTCCTGTTTTTCTTTGAGCCTGGCCCTGTTTTGTGAACATGCATCAAGAGATCCAGATTTCAGCCTTAAGTTCACCACCAAATTGTCATTCGACCACAGGATGAGGTTCCCTCCCTGGCCCTCTGGGTCCCCGTGGGCCAGCTGATTGGTTCCCAAGTGTTCACCTGGGATGGCCGTGCAGTCACCTGAGAGGGTTGGGGGCGGGGGGAGGAGTGGCACTTACTAAAAATACAGATTCCCCAGTTCAAACTCCTGAGACTCATCCAGCAGAGCAGGTGTAGGGCAGACATCTGTATCTGTAATATGTTTCTCACATTTTTTAGCAAGTTTTTCTCTCTCCTGCTCTATGTTGATCTCTCTCAAGCCCTTGATTTGGGAATGATTCAGGAATTCCAAAAAGCCGTTTCACTCCCCAGTATCTCCCCTATTAGCCTGTCAGAGTCCTGCAGTTTCCACCTTCCAGAGGAGGTGTTGTCTCTGTTAAAACACCACTGAGTTACCCAGGGAGTTGACATGTTTTTAGCACCCATAACATCGCACAGCTATTTACCGTGTCAGGATCAGGCAGCCAATCACCTTCCGAGATCAGGGTCTAGGATGGCAAGAGTAAGGAGCCCCAGTGGGTAAGGTGTTTTCTGAGAAACAAGGGGACCGCCAGAGAGCATGAAGACCAGAGTCTGGGTATGGAAAGGGAGATGTCAGTATGAAGAAGGGATAAGGGAATGATGACAAGGTTCACTTACCTTATGGAGACCAGAGATGGGCAGGGAGCTGAGAAGGTAACAACCGTGAAGAAGCATAGAAAGATGAAGCCCTTAGTGGACATCTCTGGGTTCAAATCCTGGTATCACCGCTACATGCCCTTGGGGAGTTACTGTGCTTTCTTCTCTCTGGTGATAGCCCTCTCTGTGTCTCTCTGTTTCACACACACACACACACACACACACACACACACACACACACACACACCCATGTGCTGGCATGGGCTCCCCATATGCATGGCTGTTCTACATGGTTTCACTGCCATCGCGGATTGGACTGGGTAGTCACTATCCAAACAGAGCATTTGGAATTTGGCTGGAAGACAAAATCTCTAGGTGACTGGAAGTAATCCGTGTCCATGCGTACAGTGGGGCAGGCGGCTGTGATTGGTACAAGTGGTAGTGGAGAAGGAGCTGGTTTGCAGAGAGCCTGAAGCAGAGACTCAGGAGCGGAAGAACAAGAAGGGGGAGGTGCCCTGAGGGCTGTCAGATGGTTGCTCCAGCACATTCCTGAATCCCCATCCAATCTGTGGATTCTGGGAGGCACTTTGTATCTTTATAAAAAACAAATAAATAGGGGCTCCTGGGTGGCTCAGGTGGTTAAGTGTCTGCCTTCGGTTCAGGTCATGATCTCAGTGTCCTGGGATTGAGCCCCGTTGGGCTCCCTGCTTACTGGGGAGTCCCTCTCTGCCTGCTGCTCCTGGGTCCCTGCTACAACTTTGTGGCATACTTCTAGCCAGCCACTTTCCCAAAGCAATTTCTCAAAGCATTTCTTACAGAGCCTCACCTTGGAGCATGATAATGACCCTTCTGCCTCTCCATCCATTTGCCAGTATGCCTGGGAAATTTCACAGGGCTCAAAACATGCAGAGCAGTGCTTCTCAAACCCTCCTTGAGATAAATGTTAAAATGCAGATCCCCATGCAGCAGGTCACGGCTCCCACAGGAGGTGGATGCTGCTGGGCCAAGGACCACACCTGGGTTTGCAAGGATTTAAACTCCTTATGCCAGGAATTACAAGCAAGTGGCCAATTAGAACCCCCATCAGCTGGGGCGTGGTTGAAACCAAGCAACGACCCTAAACGGGCAAAAAACCCTCACTAGTTTTAATTAACAACAACAACAACAATAACAACAACGTTTGAATAGAGAGCATCCACTCTAAGAAATAGCATTTTATTCCTTTCAGTAGTACACAGGGAATAGTTGGCCTCTCCAGAAAAAAGAAATAGATAAGCCCACACCGTCATTAGCATATCAATGGCCAATAATTAAAAGGGAGTTCCTAAAGAGCTAGAGGAGATGCGAATGGTTTCTTTCCCTCTCACGGGTTCTCAAGTAGTTCAGATGTCTCTGTCTTCTTTCAGATTGCTCATATTTATTATTTGGGCAGAGCCTGTTTTACCAAGCAGACAGAGCGACATCCATGCACTCCAAACACAAAGCTCTCAGACTCCTCAGTAATGCAGCCTTGTTGGCGGTGCCAATCCCCTTACCAAAGACATTGCTTTTGTTTTATTTTTCTCTTTCAAGAAACTGACATCTTAGCGCCTCCTATCCATCTTAGTTTAAACAAATGTTTTGATTACATCCAAGTGAGAGCCCGACAAAAGCTGTTGGTACTGAACGGACGCATTCCCTATTAGTTTTAGACAATTTGTTCTAATATTGTCTGGAATTATTCGTTTATACACCCATACAGATTTGATTACTTTACTTGTTTCATTAATCTTTATTTGTTTAATCATCTGTTTAATCTGTTTAATCGTTGGTTTAAGTGAAAAGATTACATGAAGATGTCTAGCGTCGGCTCATACAGGCATTCTGACAGGGGGGCCCAGCGTTCCTTTTCGACCATTTATTGCATTTTTCTTTTTTTATGGGGCTTCATGAGCCACTTTAAAGCCTATAGGATGCTTCAGGGAATTCAATAATTTAGTAGTTTTTCACCACTGACCATGATCTATTTTTTAAAAATGTTATTTAATAAGCAATATTTGTGGAATAATTTGACTTTCATGCTGGGTTGGTGGGTCCTCCTCTCCCAACCAAAGGCAATATTTCAGTTGGCGCCGAGACCGTTCTTTAGGAAGTTGGGACGGTCTGGGAGGCTTGGGAGTGTTCTCAAAGATGAGAGAGTGGCTTCTCCTCTTTAGCTGGTTTGCTTTTGGAGTCCAGGTTGGTTCTTGTTTGAAAGTGGGAGGCAGGGCCCCAGGTTGGACGTTGCTTGGTGACTGTCAGAATTGTGACGGTCTCTAATCAGACACGGGGTGCTACCTCCAACTGAGAGAGCCCTTGGGAGCCATCGTGAATGTGAATAGTTTCCTTTGCATCCAATCTGTTTGGCAAAATGGTCACCACTCTCTCTGGTGACAGATTTTTATGTTATGTTCCAGTTTGGCTGGAGGGTGAGAGGTATGTGTGATGGATGAACCTTGTACATCACGGTTGGGACAACAGGTGTTACTTCGGCAAAAGACAGTGCGCCTCTCGGGTTAGGGAGCCCCCGCCCCCGCAGACAGCACTGGGCGCAGCCCGTCCCCTCTCGGATCAGAGCCCATTGCCCTCAAAGGAGAGGTCCGCTTGCCTCCAGACCATGCCCTTGGTAGCCTCCCACCCTTGTCCTCCCCTGGTCCTCTCCACCTTCCGAGAGTTGTGGTGTGCCTATTGTCTCCTACCCCAAGGCCGGATGGGGGCAGAATTGGGATTGGAACTCACTGCTTCCAAAACCCTTTTGGAAAAGAACTCCCTACCCCCATTCATAATGTTCGGAGCTTTTGGTCCCTTCTGATAAGAAGCTGATAGGAGTACGGAGGCGCCTGGGTGGCTCAGTCGTTAAGCGTCTGCCCTCGGCTCAGGTCATGATCTCAGCGTCCTGGGATCGAGCCCCGCATCAGGCTCCCTGCTCAGCGGAGTAGTCTGCTTTTCCCTCTGCCTCTCCCCCTGCTTGTGCTCTCTCTCTCTCTCCCCCTCAAATAAATAAATAAAATCTTTTTTTTTCTTAAAGAAGCTGATAGGAGAATAAAAACAGTACTGCTCTGTGCACCTGTTGCCATCCTAATTAAGTACCCTCATTTCACACTTTCTAAGTAGATTGATTTTATGCCCTTCCCACCTGGCTGGAGCATAGCTGGCTTGTTAACCTGCCCATTTGTGCCCTTGGAGGAGATGGACCTCATGGGATCTCCAGCTCCTCACCCAGGGCCCTCTCTGACACGATCCTTGAGAGAACATGGCATCCAATGCCATGAGCATGTCTGGGTCCTGGGACACACGACCTTGGACAAGTTTCTTAATATTTTGAGCCCTGTTTCTCATCTTACCAATGAGGGTGATAATGGTCCTCACCCCACAGGATTTTGTGAACACGAAATGACAAAACAAGTGAGAGTGGGCACCAGGGACTGCTGTTGTGTGGTGACCAGATGTCTCATGCAGGGAACTCTTCTGGGGGTACGTCTTCGGTGTGCAGAGGTCTTGTGGAAGGAGAGTGGGCTGTCAGAGGGAACAGATTCAGAGAGAGGAGGCACTGGCCACTGTGCGTCCTTCTGCCCGTTCCAGCATCCCCTGGAAGGTTTGGGCTGTGCTGCTCATCTCCCGCCGTGAATCAGTGCCAGCCACCAGCACAAGGACCTCTTTCCTCTTCAACCATCTTGAGTCCCTGCGTTGGGCTTCCAGTCCCAGATTCCTCTTTAACTGGCCCTCAGCACCCTAGACCCTGGACTTCCTTGCCCATGCTTCTGGAGGAATCACTTCCTTCAATAAACTCCTGGATGGTATTTGAAAGAAACGTATTCATGAAAAAGTTTTCCCCTGAGCTTCCAGATTTCAGTGTCCATAAACCATTGGTTCCTAAAGCTACTTGTTCACTCCTGCCTCCACGTGGGAACTTCCTTCCTCCCTTTAGTCAGCTTTCTTTGCATTCCCCAAAGAGATGTCCAAGCAGGTTCGGAAGAGTCTGGGAGAAGCTGGCAACCAACTGGCTCAGAACACCATTCCTAATTGGAGACCTTCCATCTGTTGTTGGGTTGTGGGTGTCATTGCAGTACCATGCTTAGTAGAGCTGTCCAGTTAACTCATAGCCTTTTGACTGAAGATGGGGCTTCCGCCATCTGATGGGTTTGCCTTCTTCCATCAGGCCTTGGGCTCAAGGAGCAGTGTAGGAGGTGGGGACAACTGTCTAGTCAACCAGTTCAGCTGACTCAGTTGTGGCGCCTGGTGGCGTGAGCTGCCAGATATACCTTAGGGCCACAGGAATAGAGGAGAAAGGATGTTCTCCCTAGATAATCATCCCACCAGACTCATCCCTCCAGTTAAAAATGTGCCTTGGTTAACAACTTTTATTGCAGAAGCCAGATTTGGTACCCGGCTTTAGAGAAGAGACCACTGAGGTTCTGGTGGCTCTTTGTATTTAAGGAGAGGAGGAACAGAGTGATGCCCAGGTCAACATCCAGAGGTCCTGATGACTACGGGAGCAAGGAGAGGATCTTTAGTGATGAGAGGAAATCAAGGAAGAAGGAGCAAGTCCAGACAAACTTGGAGGTTCTGTCCCACTTGCCCTGGGTGCTAGCCTTGGAGTCCTGCCCATACTTGGCAGATGCCTGTGGCAGTATGGCCTGACTGTGAATGCATAGCTGAGCTCTTTGCCTTCCACAGCCGCAAGACAAGGACCACCTCTCATCCACCCAGTCTTGCTTACCACCCTTTCACCTGAGAGCATTGTGTACCAAATAGGCACATCCATCATAAAGGTAAGACAGATTGGGACTTGGTGTAGGAGCAGAAGAAAGTAGTGGGGGTGTCCAGGCAATTTTCTATTAATATTTGTTTTACACCTCCCATGGGCAAGACAATGTTAGGTCCTGGGAGTGGATGAGCGGACCAGCAGGACCCAACCTCATAAGGCTGTTGTGGAGATTAAATGAGAGAATGTGCACATTAATAAATACTGTTGATGCTGGGAAATTGAACCAGAGCACAGAGCGTTTGCCTGCCACACTATGGACTGTGTACTTTCATGAGCAATGATTAGTCATAAAGTGATCTGGGACAAAAGAGAGGGATGAACTGGTTTTGTTTTTGAAAATTTCCATTATAAAAATAAATCACATTCATTGTAAAATGATGAGGTGTATAGGAGTTCCTGTTTCCTCATATCCCACAAAACTCTGTGTATTATGTGTGTGTGTGTGTGTGTGTGTGTGTGTATTTTAAAGATTTTATTTATTTATTTGACAGAGAGACACAGCGAGAGAGGGAACACAAGCAGGAGGAGTGGGAGAGGGAGAAGCAAGCTCTCTGCTGAGCAGGGAGCCCGATGTGGGGCTCGATCCCAGGACCCTGGGATCATGACCTGAGCGGAAGGCAGACACTTAACAACTGAGCCACCCAGGTGCCCCAACCCTGTGTATTATAAATCGGGTCAATATTCGTAAACGTAATGGGTAAGCAGTGACTCACTGTTTTTTTTTTTTTTTAGATTCTATTTATTTATTTGAGAGAGAGAGCGAGCACAAGCAGGGGGAGGGGCAGAGGGAGAGGGAGAAGCACTTTCCACACTGAGCAGGATGTGGGATTTGATCCCAGGACCCTGGGATCTTGACCTGAGCCAAAGGCAGACGCTTAAGCTACTGAGCCACCCAGGTGCCTCAACTCACTGTTATTTTATGTGTTTTTAATTATAAGTAAGCGTGAACATTTTTTTCACATTAATTTGTCCTTCATTGACTTGTTTTCATTTGCTTGTTCATATCCATTGCCCAGTGATCTTTTGGGTGGATGATTTTTTTAAATTATTGATTTGTAAGAGATCTTTTTAAGAAAAAAGTATGCCTTTATTGAGGTACACTTTTCATAAACTAAAACTCACACATTGTATTTTAAATACAGACAAGTCAAGCTGTTGACCTGACAAATGTATATACCCATGTAACCATTGTCTCCACAACCAGGATATAAAACATTTCCATCATCCCCAAAGCTTCCTTGTACCCCTTTACTGTCAATGTCTCCCCACTCCTTACTCCAGGCAACCACTGATATGGTTTCCATCACAGTGATTAGTTTAGTTTGCTCTAAAACTTTGTATGTAAGGAATAATAAAGTCTGTATTCTTCTGTATATGACTTCTTTTGCTCAACATAGAGTCTGAGATTCATCCATGTCGTCGTGTTTATTCCTTTTTATTGCTAGGTTGTGTTCCACTGCACAAAAATACCACAATTTGTTTAATTACTCATCTGTTAATGGACAGTTGGGTTGTTTCCAGTTTGGGACTATTACAAATAAAGCTGCTATAAAAGTGGACATATTTTCATTTCTCTCTGGTAAATACCTCATGGCAGAATGGCTGGGTCATAGGATAGCCATATGCTTAGCTTTATAAGAAATTTGCCAAAGTGTTTTCCAAAGTGGTCTCACATCGCGTGAGAATTCTACTTTGCCCTGTCCTTGTTAACACTGGTGTTGTCAGTCCTTTTTTATCTTAGACATCCTAGGGCTATAGAGTACTATCTCCTGTGGTTATCATCTGCACTTGCTATAATGAATAGGCTGGGCATTTTTTCACAGGCTTAGTGAGCTTTCATACATCTTCTTTGGTAAAGAGTCTCTTCAAATGTTTTGTTCATTTTAAATTCAGTTTTCTTGGGGCACCCGGGTGGCTCAGTCAGTTAAGCGTCCATCTCTTGATTTTGGCTCAGGTTCATGGTCTTGGGGTTGTAAGATCAAGCCCCACGTTGGGCTCCCTGCTACGTGTGGAGCTGGCTTGAGATTCTCCCTCTCCCCTGCCTCTCCCCCCCCCCTCAGAAAAAATAAATAAAAAAAAAATCGGGTTTCTTTTATGATTGAGCCATAAATGTCCTTACATTCCAGGGGCAAATTCTTTGTCATATATTTATATTGTGAATATTTTCTCCCATTCTAGGTTGCCCCCTTTTTTTTTTTTAATGATGATTTTCTGAAAGCAGAAGTTTTAAATTTTGGTAACGTCTACTTAATCAATTTTTTCCTTTATGGTTTGTGTTTTTGTGTCTCATCTGGCAAAACTTTGCTCACTCTTATGTACGAAAACTTTGCAAGGTTGCAAAGAATTTCTCCCATATTTTCTTCTAGAGCTTCCGTAGTTTTCACTCATATGTTTAGGTCTCTGATCCCTTGTGTGTTCATGTTCAGTTTGGATGTGTCTCTTTTTTGTCTTTATACATGAATACAAATTTTGCCGGGTATAAAATTTGGTGATTACTTTCCCCATTCCCAAACCCTGTAGATATTTTTATAATGTTTTCTGGCATAAAATGTTTCTGTGAAGTATTTTGAAATCATCCTGATTTTACTTCTTAAAAGTGATTTATATTTTTAGCCAGAATATCCTAAAGATTTTTGTGTTCTTCTTAATGGTTCAGTAATTTCACCGAGATGTGTCATGGTATAATTTGTTCTTCATTTTCTCCCTTTTGTTTAGACTCATAATTTTTAATTTCAGGAAGGTTTTCTTCTAATATTTTGTAAAGTGGTTTTTTTTATTTTTTTTTTCTGTTTTAAGTTATTTTTCTCACTTGATTAATAAGGTTTGGAAGAGATTTTTGTGATTCCCATACCATGTTCCTCTGGAGACTAAGAAAATAATTTAGGAAAATAGTAAATCTTTCCCTGGAAGAAGAAAGTTCCCGAAGGAATGTAATTTGGAAACAAAAGTACATTTGTGCACTATGCTCACACGAGCACACACACGTGCCCAGAATATGTGTACTGAGATGCTCAGCCATTAGCTCATGTCTATGTGTTTTGCCCGTCCATATTTTTGTTTTCTTTTTGGTGTATTTCCATGGTTCTGTTTTGTCTACAATGAGCATGCCTTGCTTTTATAATAACTCCCAACACTCCAGAGCAGAGTTCTGGGAGCAGAAACCATGAACCTCATTCCATAGCCCCTTTAGGAATGAGTTTCTGAACACTAATTTCCCTTCAATCAGGAACTGAATGTGTTTCCTCCCAATCAGGCTGCAATAGTTAATTCTAAAGTGAAAAAATAAGGCATGGGGACTTGGCTGCTGGTGTAAACAATCTCATCCCTTATGTCTCTGTCCTAGAAGCCTGGGCCCTGGGCATGCCCCTGATAGACTGGGCAGACTGGCGGTCAGTGAACCTGATGTGGCCTGTAGATTGTTTTGACTGACCAACACAGTGGTGACTTTATTATTTTTTTAAATTTCTGAGCCTTTAAAGGGGGATGTGCCCCCCAGTTTTCCATAGTCTTCGCAGCCCCCCACTAGGGCACTACAGGGCCTGCTTCACTCATTTGCATTCCCTGCCTCATCCATACAGGCATTTGAGTCTGTGATTTTGCAGTGTGAGAGATGATAATGGGTGTCCAACAGGTACCCTAACAAGCTCCTACTTACTTTATTTTCCTTTGTCTGTATTTATTACTCACACCCTGATGCAGAAAAGAGGGATGAAGGTCAGTATACACAGCATACATCATAACCTCGTTGGATGGAAGCAGCAAGTTTGGCCTGAGCTTCCCAGGGGCTAAACCAAAGAAGGCAACCCAATCAGTTTTATAGTTTATATTGTCAATAAGCCTAGAATGCAAATCCTTGCTCAAGAGAGACAAGGCTTTTCTTTGAAATCAAGCTCAAAGGATGAGAACTGCCTTTGTATACCTCCTCTCTGTTCAGGAGCTCAGAATCATAAAATGATCCCAGTAGAAGCTATCCAAATACCTTAAATGCAAAATGTGTATACTGCAAGCTGGATGTCTACACAAGCTAACCGGGAGGAGAAAGGATTTTAAGCAGAGCATGTAAGAACTTAGAATATCTTCATTCCCGCATTACAGTATAACATTGCTGTTTTCGAAGTACAAACTGAAATATTGTGTCTGTGTATACAAGTTAGCCTGGACTCTGTGTCCACGGTCTAAAATAAATGGGCTCGTGAATATTTTTTTAAAGTAATTCATTCTACTTCTTTTATGTTTTTCCTGCCTACTATAGTTGCACCTTATAAATGGGGGTGGGTGGGATCATTTAATAACTGGGAACTGAGGGTAGGATCGGGGAGATTCCTCTAGTATCATCATTCTGAGTGTTTCTCAGTCCTGGCTGCTGATTGGAAATACCTGGAAATCTTTAACAAACACCAGTGTTTCTGTGTCACCCCAGACCAATCAGATCTGAATCCTTGAGGTATGGCCTAGGGAGTTATTTTCATTTAAAAGGTCTTCTGGATGTGCAGCTGGGACTGTAGGCTCTAATCTCCCTGGGCCAATGGTCCCCAGTGTTGAGTGCTGGAGATGGACCTAGCAAGTCGGTTAAATGCAGGTTCCTGGGCCTCCCTCCCTCCCTGAGATTCTAATTTAGTAAGCCCCCAGAGTGAGGCCCGTGCTGAGAAAAACTGAACTGTCCTTGGTCCCACCTAACATCACAAAGTATATGATGTGTCTTAAATATGGAAAGAAATGAAGGCTAGAACAGTCAGTAAAAAAGGAAATGCCGTCGCAAACTAGGAGAAAGAGTTACAGGAGAAGCCCGAGAGGCCGATCATTCTACCCGAACACCGATTCCACTTTGCTTTCCCTGCAGCCAGGACCTCTGTCCCTGTTACCCTTGAGACATCACTCTTGCTACTGCACTTGGCCAGGCTCAAGCTTCGTCACCTGTAAAATGGGCATGGCGCCACCGAATGGAAGCTGTGGGCAGGGGGACAGGGGTGTGCACGTTTCGCAAAGAGCCCGGGGCGCCTGTGGGAGCCCCTGGCTTTTATGAGGGCTGGTGGCATCACACACAAGCCGTCACACCTGCCAGGCCAGGAGCTGCGCTTCCAGGGGAGACCACCAAGCAGCCGCCTGTGAGCACCTGACGGTCCATTTCACACGGTAGGTGAAAGGACATTCCATCTCCGGCAGGCATTTCCATCAACCAAGAGATGGGGATGGGAGACGTCTGCGGCTGGTGCCTCTGGGTGTCTCAATGAGGGGGACAGCTGGGGTAGCAGGAGTGCGGTGGGGAGGCAGAAGCACCAGTCCCTCTGCCTGTCGCCCCCCACCCTCGCCCCTGCAGCCCACCCGGCCGCCCAAGGCCAAGCTGGAGGATGAATTTTCATGTGACGTCTGTGTCTTCACGCGGAGGGACCCGATAGGAGCTGCTGCAATATTTCACCAGCTCTTGTGTTTGTCGGCTCCACTAATCATCAGCCTCAATCACTGGTGCGATATTTTATGAATTAATAAAAATGATCACGGGCAGTCCAGGGGGACCCAGGGAAGAAATGCGTGCAGTAGAATTTTAATGAGCACCTTGGGGAATTTCAACCTTTTCTCTGCCTTTTTTTTTTTAATCTTCCCTTCGTTTTTTTTTTTTTTTTACTTCCCCCTCCCTGAAATTCTTCTTCCTGCTCACCCCCTTTCCTTTAGCCAAATCATAACCCGAGCAGCTCTACATCACTGTCACGCAAATTAGGTGTTTTCCCTCAGCCTGTTGTTTGGCCCACAACAGTGCCATCCTGGGCCGCAAACGCGCCCCGCGCACCTGCTCTCCGTCCTAATTGAGCAGATGAGCTGCCGATTTGTCATGCTTAGCCCAGACCCCCTTCCTGGCACCCATCCCCCAGCCCACCGGCCTTGGCTTGCCTGGAACAACGGGCAGATGTAAAGCTGAGTGTGTGTGTGCACGCGTGTGTGCGTGCGTGTGTTATGACAGATCTTGTACTCATTATTGAATAATTCATTGTTGCGCTAATGTCTTCAGATACCATCTCTCTTTCTCCACTCTTTCTCTCTCATCTGGCTCGCTCGGGAAAACTTGATTATGCCTGCTGCCCTGACGACAGAGTATACAGATAAAAGATAATTGCTTGGCTTGACTCTTCCATTGATATGAAAATAAGATTTAAATTATTCACTTTGGTTTAAAGGTTAGTTGAAGGTTATTACAGGGGATGAAGGAAAAAAAAATCACTCTTCATAACGTTGGGGGTTGAGATAAGACAGGTCTGAAAGGGCCTAATTTGCACGTAGGCAGAGCGCCTTGTTGTGGATAAACTGAGAGCCCCTCCAGAGATTTTAATCTAGGAGAAGTCAATTATTTATAAGCAAATTATGGCCGGCTTCTCATATATATACAAGGCGCTGTGTCATAAATAAGGACGAGGTGGTGTCTGTTTCCTTTTCAGTGCTGGGTTTTTCTTGATCTCAAAGCCCTGGCCTTGCTTGCAATGGGGATTTAATGAGGCGCCCTGATTTGGAAGGTGGGCTGCCTTGGTGGGGGGGCTCTTTTTAATAGACAATAATGGTATTAATAGAACGGTAATTTGGCTCTGGGAGGTCTGCCTCTGCGCCCGGCGGGCGGGGCAAAGGGGTTGCACGGTTGGCCTGCACGTGGCCCCTCGTCCCACCGAGCGCTCCCTTCCCAGTGGGTTATGTCAGCTTTACAGAGAAAAGCATCTCAGAGCCGCTCTGCCCACAGACGCAGCTCTCACACCCGAGCATCAACAATTAACGGCCTTTCGTGTTTCTGGAAGTTGGGCGCTATTTCAGAAAAGTATCCAGTGGCCTCCTCCCCAACAGTGCTCCATGCATTAATCATTTCTATCAAAATAAGGAACCGGGGAAGAAAAACCTCTTATCTCCTGTGGGGTCGGCAGCCAGGCCCAGGGATGCTCTTGAAGAGCCCCCCGGGGTGAGCGACTCGCTTCTGGGTCTTATTCTCCCAGAACTTCCTCTTACCGCACATTCATTAGGAACCTTTGCCCCTCTTTATCCTGCATTAGGGCACCATCCACACCCACCCCACAGCCCTCCGGGATTGGTTTGGGAAAAAACATGCCCTCAGAGTGCAAAACTGTTGGGTGTCCATGAGGGGTCCCGGCCTGGATACCCTGGACACGGTGGCTTCCCACAGTGATGAGGACGGAAGCACGGAGGCTGCCGCCAAGGGAGGGGCCTGGCCAGGTGACCGTCGCCCTCTCTGGCTGCTGGGAGCATCAGTGGGTTGCTCCGTCAGAAGATGGCAAAGCCTCCAGGCTCTCAGCCTGGGGTCGTTCTCTGCAAGGGTCCTATCTGGAAGGGAGACTGGCCCCGTGAGGGCCCTTCCGTGCCAGATTTCGAGGAGGGTGTGCAACAGCCTGGGTTTACCAGGGTACCTGGCCTGGCATCCGAGTGGACTGACCCGTCTGGCTCAGGGGCCACGAGGGGGAGGAGAAGGCGGCTGGCTGCAGATGGGACGGGCGCCACTTCTGAGTAGCTTGGACTCAGGAGGACTTGCAGATGACATTCTTCTACCATTACTCAGCCTGGAGCCAATGACTCTACAAAAGCTCTACGGGCAAAACAAATGAGCTTTGTGTGTGTGTGTGTGTGTGTCTGTGCATGTGTGGGCATGTGTATGAATATGTATATTTACATATACTACAAAAATGCACACTTTGGACTACATTTTGCCCAGCTTCCTCACTGAAGCCCAGAGAGGTCAAATGACTTGCCCAAAGTCACTTGAGCAATGAAGTGGTAAAGCCTCAATCGAAACCCACCTCTCCTGATACCCAGCTGATGCTTTTTTATTTTTATCTTTTGAGATCCAGAAAAAACCTGAATGTTGCTTCTCATCTTACACTCTAACCCCCCTGTGGCCGTGGGGGAAGGGCAGGGCTCAGCTCCTCATCTGGACAGGAGGCTCCTGGATCCCTTTGAGCTCTAAATGCTGTGACTACAAATTTAGTGGAATACTCCTTGAGGGCGTATCCTGAAGTCATTAAACAAAAAGTAACATTAGCTGCGTACTTGCCCTGAGCGAGACCCACTCTAGGCCCTGCCGGGGTGATGGGTGACAGGATTCTTCAAGATCTCATCCACCAGCAGAAATGAAATGTTCAGACGGAGGAATTAAAGCAAGATCAGCAGTGACCCCCCAGCAGGTAGGAGTTTGAAAGAAGCTTCCAGGGACACACAGTCAGGGCTGCAGGAGCCCCCAGGTGTTGGGGAGGAGCAACAGAAGATGGAGCTGGGAGGTCCAGCTTCCCTAGGAAGATGCCAAGACAGGTTGGGGCGGGGCACAGAAAGCTGGGGAACGGTAGAGAGCCGGGCAGCCAGGCGGCCAGGTGACAGAGAGAGAGGCAGAGAGAGAGCACACCTGGAGGTGAGTAGGCTGGTGGGGAAGGAGGAGTGGCCACTGGGTCTCAGGTGCATGTCCAGAGGGACGGAGGGACCCAAGGCCACTTTGGGCGACTCTGGAGAGCAGCATGTTCCACAGAGCCCCTGCTGATTTTAGACAGAAGGACAGTGTGTTGAGCGCTGCATCCAAGGGCAGATTTCCTGGAACAAAGGGGCTTGAGGTGGGAAGTCCGAGAGGAGGAGGCTGGTATAATCCAGGCACAGACCCAGGTGCAGGCACGGATGACCCATTTTTCAAAGGCCAGATGATGGGTTTGCTGAAGAGTTGTAAGGGGAAAGAAAGTACCAAATTGAGTACAGAAAGAAAGATGGTGGGTGGGGAGGAGAAGGGTGAATTTTGGGTGGGGAAACGTGAGGAACTGACTCTGGGACCCTAGGCAAGTTCCATGGGCAGTCAAATGACAGAGGACCAGAAATGAGCTGGGCTGGGAGGGTTTTTCTCGTCCCCGAGGGCAGGGTCTGGGAGGGGGCGGGACCTGGTCACAAGGTCTCTGGGCTCTGGTGCTCCTTCCCCCGGGCCAGTGGCCCCATGGCAGCACCTTGCCTCCAGGGAGACAGAAAGAAGTGGAATCCTGTTCCAGCGGCTTTGCCCCTGCACTCAGTTTCCCATGAGGGGCAGGAAGGTGAGAGCTGTTTGCTGGGGCAAGGTCTGATAGGTTATCTGAGCTTCACTTAAGGGGAGCTGGTTGCACCACGCCACATCGGATTTTAATTATTTCGAATCTCTGGGTCCTGGGAGGCCCCGTGAGAGGTCCGGGATGGAGGCCACTCCAGCACGAGGGATTGATTGCCAGAACAGGGACCGCTAGGTTAATGAGTCTGAGGTCGCTGCAGGAGATAGGTATCCATCCGATCAGTGGATATTAAAACCTCCCTAATCATTTTTGCAAGCTGGCTCCCTAATGTGATCCAGTGATGCGCCTGGATTTAAGTTCTCATTACCCATTTCCACCCACAGGTAACAGGTCCTGCTCATTTGCCATGGGCAATTTCCTGCCCCATTACCTGTGAAAATCAGAGAGTAGCCAGGCCCTTCAGGAGAGCCAAGGAGCCCATTTTCTGCTATTCCTAAAATCATGGCAAAGTAACCCTTCCTGTAAGACTCTGGGCTTTTTGCAAATCTAAGCACCAGGTGAGGGGGCAGCGCGCCAATGCCTGACATCAGATAGCACCCCTCGAATGCAGGCAAGCGTGCTTGCTTGCTGTCCCCTCGGCGGCAGGGCCCGGGCTCAAGCTCTCAGGCCTGTGACAGGCATCCCCTCCTTCTTTTTACAAAAAGCCTTCACATCTAAGCAGAGCGCGTGGTCTGCTTTTCTGGATCACTGCTCGTCCATTACCTCGCAGGCCTTTGAATGGAGCGATAGTTCTTATGATCCAGCCCTTGGGCCCTGTGTACAGAGGAGCCCCTGATGCTGCAGTTGGCTGGCCTCTGGCCCCACGCTGCCTCATGCTGCCACCCCTCCGTGTGCTTCTCGGCCCTCCGGAGCCGGGTGAAAGAGGCAGAGACCATATCTGCCTTCATGGTCTGCCACTGTGTGAGCGAGTTCCCAAGATGCAGCAAGTTGGAGCCCCGGGCACGCTCACGTCTCGCAGAGTTCCCTGTGGTCAGCACTCCTGGAACCTGGGGGTTCACGGGGGGTGGTGAGCGAGCCAGGGTACTGACACTTGTGTGGATTGCTGTGTTTGATGTGTGCGGGGCATGTAACATGGTGCAACGGTAAGTTTTGAAACTATTGAGGGGGGTTAGGGGTCCATTCTTCCATTTTATGTATGGATAAACTAAGGCCCGGGAGGAGAAGAAGCTTGTCAGCGTGCTTCCAAAAATGCAGCCTTTCAGATGGCTGAGCAATTCTGCACCCATTTCCCTGCTCCTCCCCAACACCAGGTGTTAATTAGCCCCTCCTCAGAGCCCCAGGTCCGTTTTCCCTCCCAGCTTGCTTTGTTTCCCCACACCCATTGTCATGGGAACAAAATCCTACGTTAGACCCACATCTCTGGGCCCGGGGCAAACCCCCACCCCCCACTCTAACTGGCTGGCTGACCTCGGAAACCTCCACTTCCTTATGTGTAAAGGAGGAAAGGGTTGCACCAGAGAATTTATGGGGCTGAGATGCTGGACCCTGTGCAGACTGGAGCCCCCTCCTCTAGTCCCAGGCCCTGGAGTTTCCCGTTGGCAGAAAGCAGTACACCTGACCGTGGGCCCAGGGACTCTGTTACCAGGGAGCCACCATGACTCGTCAGGGGGAGAGGGGCCGTCCAGGGGAGAAAGGCCTGGGGCTGAGGCTGCAGACTCTCAATCCCCTAGGGATTTGCCAGTTCTCGGGGATATGGCAAATCTTCTCTGAAAAGCTGGGAGGGAAATGGAGCGAGTGGCTCCCAAGGCCTCACCTGGAGCAGGGAGGGGCTGGAGATCTGGCTCTCAGCACCCAACCAGATGCCAGGAGCTCGGGGTTCATAACAACAGCCCTGCTTCGGTGGACACGCTCCATACTTTCTGTGCTTTAAGTCGCATCGCAGCCCTCTGGGGGCATACTGACATCTTATGGTACAGGTAAGGCAACCCAGGCCCAGGGAGATCAGGGGACTTGCCCTTCCAGGTGCCTCCCAGGTGGATTAGCACCACAGCTCTGGAGTGGGGCATGCTCTCAGCTTTTCCCTTTGGGTCCCTCAGCCGCCCAGGGTTGTAACAGGACAAACTGATGTGGCAGGCCATCTCTTGTGTGGGATTGCTGCATCGAGCGCATGACACTGCTGCATTCAGATAGGCACTCAGGTGCACATGCATATTTGCCAGTGTGCACACACACGCACACACATGCGCCTAGCTGCACGCTCCCCCCCTGGCATATGCATGCATACATGTAAATACATGCACATGGGTGTAGGTCCTTGTCCTTGCTTATGCCCGTGCGTGCCAACGTGCACGCGTGCACACACACGTTCTCACCCCACATGCTCAATTCCATAAGGGTTTGAGTCTTACGGGAGCCTCTAGCTGTTCCCTGGGAAAGCCTATTCTGTGGTTGCTAGGAAATGCGGAGGAGAGAAATCTAGACCCCTTCCCTTTCCCTCTTGGATGCAAATCCCAGTGCAGCCCCGAAGCCCCAAGCCCCGGTGCCCTTCCTGTCTTTCTGTGAGTTTCCATTTCTCTTAGTCACCACTGGGCTGCTCCTGGTGGCTTTGAATGGGGTGGAGGGGCGGGGGTCACACTGGTCTCGGGGCCCACTCAGCTCTGCGACCTGCACGGGGCCCGGCCCCCCGTGCCGCCCAGCAGTGTTCTGGTTGGAAACAGCTTCGTTTGACTGTTGCTATTGATTATGGCAAGATTGTGTGTGGCTAAGAGCTCCTCGGAGCCAACTGGTATATTAAGCAATCATTTCTATAGCGGATGACATAACTCCCCCGGCATCGGTTTGTCCTAATGGGCTTGGTATTACTCATGTGCTAATTGATTGGGCACGGAGGGAAGAAAAACTAAATTCACTTGTGAGGCGATTTTATGGCAGAGCTCATAACAGAGGTAATTTGCTGAAAATGTTCAGTCCCGCTTCGGTTATGTAAGATCGTCTGTGTTCCCGTGTTTTATCTCCTCCGCGCCGGGCGGGGAGCTGGCCTGGCGGCCGAGCGCGGGGAGGTAGGCTCCCCCAGGCCCCGGGGCGCTGACAGCCCAGCTTCCCGCCGCCTTCCCCGGGAACACAGCGCTGCCCTTGGGGAGCTCTGACAATTAGGGCCTTATGCATAACCTCCTCGCCTCGGGGATGGCTTTCAAAATATCTCCGCTTCTCCTGTTAAAAAACGACTCTGTCTAAGGGCAAAATAGTTATTTTCGGATCAGCCATCTAGTGTTACAAAGCTCTTGTTCAGAAAGGAGAAGGGTGAAGGGGGGATTATTATTAATTATTTTCTGGAGAAAGAATATCTTGCGTGGAAGAGGGAGGGATGGGGAGGCTTAAAGGGCCTCTTCCCCCCTCCCCCCTCCCCCCAGGGGCCCCCCTCCCCCCCCCCCCCCCCTCCTCCCCCCCCTCCCCTCTCCTCACCCCTCCTCCCCCCCCTCCCCTCTCCTCCCCCTCCTCCCCCTCCTCCCCTCTCCCTCTTCCCCTCCCTCCCCCTCCTTCCTTCCCCCCTTATCTTCCTCCTTTCCTCCCTCCCTCCCTCCTCTCTCTCCACCTCCCTCCCCCCCTACTCCCTCCCCATCTCCTTCCCTCCCTGAAGCTGCCTGCCTTACCAGTGACCTCTGGAGGAGTCTGAGCCTCTGCTTGGCTCTTGTGCTCTGCACAGGAGGCAGCACCGGCCTTGAGCCACACTGCCACCCCAGAGAGGCAGGACCAGCTTTTCCAGTGCTCTCTGCAGTGACTCCGGGTTGCCATGGCTGCCTGCCAGATGTGTGCAGCTGGGTGAGTTCCACAGGCCCTGGCTGCCCACCATGGCGGGCCTGGTTGTGTGATTAAGTGGTGTTTGGGCTCCCCCGGGGGTTGGGTGGGGGAGGCCTTCTGAAGGGCTTCTGCACAGCTCTGAGGTGTGTTTCCAGAAGGGAAGCTGGGCTCCCCTGCAGGGTGTCACAGGACACCCAGGGAGAGACTCTGTGCTGGTCTTTCCTTACGGAAGAGGTGGTGGACTGTCACTTGAACCTGGATCCCTGATAGCACTTCTTCCTTTTGGCTGTGACCCTAGCGTCTCTCCAGTGATGTTCAGGTTCCAAGGGGAGGGGCCCAGCTACAGTGATCCAAGGAGGAAACCAAGGCACTGCATCCCTCAGCCTTATTTGAGGCTGGCCCTTTGGATCCCAGCAGTGCCCGGCTGGCCCCCAGTCCACTCAGGAGGCTTCACAGGGTCACTGAGTCTGGGATTCCACTGAAGTCCTAGTGCTGGTGCTTGATGCCTCCCGGAGAGGCGGCCTCCTGCTTCTGGGACTCTGTGGGCCCCGCTGTTTCCAACATCCCCACGGCAACACGTTTCAAGTTCCTGGACGGAGCCTGAGACTTTTGGGCCTCAGCTCTCTGTTCCCTTCATGTGGGCTAAAAGGCCCCACTTGTGGTTCTGCGCCCACTTCATCTTAGAGACAAGAAACAGGAGATCCGAGGGGGCGGGGAGCTTGCCTAGCCCGTGGCTGGGGCCAGAGTGGAACTCGTGAGCTCAAACGCCAAGCAAGGCCTGAGCTCTTCCTCCAGTGTCCCAACCCCTCAGCAGGCATCTCTGCTCTCCGGGCCTGCCTCGACCTGACAACCCACCCCTGCCACACCATCTTCTGGCCACTGCTGGCCTAGTGGCTTTCTCAGACTTCCGCCTAGCCTCAGCTCCAGGGAGGCGTCCCAGCTGGGCTGTGCTACGCTCAGCCAGCCTCTCTGAGCTTGCTTCCTTTCCTCAATGGGGATGAGAAATAGTAGTCGACAGGTACTGAGTACTGACTACGGGCCAGGAATAGGGTTTAGTACTTAGCATGGTGTACCTCTTTTATTTTAATCCTCATGACAACTCCATGTGGTAGAGATCATTGTGATCCCATTTTTCAGAGAGGGAAACTGAGGTGACATGGCAAGTAGCAGCGCTGGGGGTGTGGGGGCGGCAGACAGTTCTGCTACAGTGGCTGGTGCAGGGACACCTTTGTCCAGAGATTCTTACCCCTTTGGGGGTCCTAGGGCTCTTTGAGGATCTTCCAGAAGCCTTAGCATCTTCTCAGAGAAATGCAGTTACAAACATGTATGAAAAATGTTGCCCACAGTCTTCGGGGTCCTGAAACGAACTGGTCCATTCTTAGGAGCATGGATGTCTGGTTAAGGACCCTTATCCTATTGAGTGTTTTCTGCCATCTCAGTGGGGAGGTGGGAAGGGGGAGCAGCGGTGTGAATTTTGGGGGTGAGGAGCCAGGACGTGGCTCCTTAAGGTGCCCCAGATCTGTGGGACGGGTGGAAGGAGGCTTTCTACGGGAATTTCAACATGACTCGAGCAGCCAGGGCAGGCCTGAGCATGGCTCAGCTCTCCTCTGGGCACTTTGGCACTGGCCTGGCTCATTCTGGTGGGAGCCGCGGGGTGGGGATGATGGGGAGACACAGTGTATCCCAGGATTTCAGGGAGACCAGGGGGAGTGTGAGGGTAGGTGGGGGGAGGCGCTGATTTTATCTGTGCCTGGATTTCCCCATCCCTAATTATCCTGTGATAATTAATAGGTCTGGAACATTTGCCCTGAAGCCAAGCTGGGTAAATAGTGAACGGGGGGAACAGAGGTGTCTGATTGCTTAACTTGGCAGGGAAGGGCCGGTTTTATGGGCGCAGAGCTGCTGGAGGGGGTGTGGTGGGACCTCTGGGACAGCCCATTTCCCAAAATGAAAACTCTCTGCCTCGCCCCCATCCACCTGAAATCCCACCGGTGCAGATATGTAATCTAGGTCCAGAAAGACATTCGCTATATGAAACGGAGACACCCCGATGACACGTGCTGGGTTTCATCGGCCACCACTAGAGGACAAAAGAAGCTCCCCCAGAGAAAGTGTCCGGAGAGAGCAGGGGGACAGAGCAGCAACATGAGCCTGGGGGTGAGGCAGAGCCAGGCTTGGCCTTGCTACTCTTCTGTTCTGTGACCTTGGGAAGGCCCCTAATGAAGTTCCAGGGAAGGTTCCTGCCCCCACCCCGGAGTTGTCTGGTTGTCGGGAGGCTTAAACGAGCTGAGACTTACAAGGGCTGAGCCCGAGCTTGGCCTGGATGAAGCGCTCACTAAATGGTGACTGTTACAATTCGGGGCCCAGGAGGGCCCAGGGGGTGTCCAGGGGACACAAGCTGACTTCGGAGGTGGGCCAGCCCTCAGAGCCCACCCTGTCAGTGGGGCTGCAGCAGGCAGAGATCCTCCCTGAGCTCCCCAGGCTGGCATGAGCCCTGAGGCTGGCTAGCTCCTATTTCCCAGTGCCCTGTGGGAGAGAGAGTTCTGGAGAGAGACGTTGAGGAGATGGGAGGTGGCGTGCAGAGAGCAGGGCAGGGGTGAAGCGAGGGAAGACAAGAGTTAAAGGCAAAGCTAATTTCTGGGGCAGGAGGAGAGAGGGCAGGGCAGGACCATTCCTGAGGGCCTTCTAGATTCCCAAGGGTCTGCAGTGCGTTGTGGGCAGAAAGAAGGGGGGCAGGAAATCGGTGGCCTGTGGGGCTGGATTTAAATAGTGGATGAAGAAATGACCAGATAGTCTCCTTTCTAATCGCTACCCCTTCTCCTTCTGCCAAGAATTTAAGTTCCACGAGGGTCGCCTTTTTTTTTTTTTTTTTTTGCCCCTCACTACTATATTCCCAACACCTAGAAGAAGCTCTGGTGCAAAGTGCTTAGTGACTATTTCCCGAGTGACTGTGTCTGTGCATGCGTGTGTTGGGTGTCACACACATGCTCGCGGAGGGAGTCCCACCACCAGCAGGGGATGCCCTCAGTGCACTCCCAGGGCCCCAGCCCCTCTCCGGCCGCCACAGCTGCAGGCTACAAAGGTGCCCTGGGGCAGCTCGGAGGGCCCAGAAGGCCAGGGCCTGGTGTTTGCCCCGCTGGTGGGCAGGCAGGTGCTGCCAGGTCCATTTGCGGGGGGTTATCCCTGAGCAGGTGCTCCCCCCACTCATGCCCTGTCCCCATCATTAACCCCCGGTGGTTTGAGGAGTGCCCCCACAGTGCACTGCACCTTGACTGCACCCCGCCAGTGAAAGGCTCAGAGACCTCACCCCAGGCAGCCGCAAGCAGCCTCATTGTACCACTCCAGCAGTGTTTTGCACAGGCTCTGGTCCGCACGAGGATGCCGGGTAAGCAGGCATTACTTCAATCACCACATTCACACTCCGCTACGGCTGCCCTCTCTGGATCTCCTGACTCAGGGAGCTGTTGATTTACCTAGTATGCCCTCTGAATGCAGTGAGGGTCAGGCCCTCCCAGATGGATAGATGGATGAATGGATGGATGGATGGATGTGTGGGTGGATGGATGGATGGGTGGATGGATGAGTGGATGGATGGATGGGTGGATGGATAGCTGGATGGATGGATGGATGGATGGATGGATGGATGGATGGATGGGTAGATGGATAGATGGATGGGTGGATGGATGAGTGGATGGATGGTTGGCTGGCTGGCTGGCTGGCTGGATGGATGGATGGAAGGATGGGTAGATGGATGGGTGGATGGGTGGATGGGTGGATGGATGGATGGGTGGATGGGTGGATGGATGGGTGGATGGATGGGTGGATGGGTGGATGGATGGATGGGTGGATGGGTGGATGGATGGGTGGATGGGTGGATGGATGGGTGGATGGGTAGATGGATGGGTGGATGGGTGGATGGGTGGATGGGTAGATGGATGGATGGATGGATGGATAGATGGATGGATGGATGGATGGGTGGATGGATGGGGCTCTCCCCTCTGGGTGGTGACTCTGGAATTTGTATCTGCCCACAGCAATGATGCCTGTCAGACCCTGTTCCAGTCCTGTGGCTTTACTTTCTGCAGGGGGCTGTCGCCTGTCATCTGTAAGATGGTGGTGCTAACGGTGCAGGGTTAGGGAGTGGAGGGCAAGTGACGGCTGTCTTTCGGGATCCTTCCCTGGGAGTGATGGTGGAGGGAAGTCCCGGGTTAGGAGCACAGGGACTGAGGTCCTGCCCTGGTTCATCCATGACCAGCCACGTGACACCGTGCAGCTCTTCCCTTCCTGAGCCTATGGTTTTGAGGTGGTGCCTGCCAGGGAGAGGCCACTCCTGGCTCCCTGTGACCAGCATCTCACGCAGCAGATAAGGCTCAAGGACACCAGCCTTTGGTCCATGTGGGCTGAGACTTTGAACAAACCCCCAAACATGCTTTCCCTAAAAGGATGCAATTGTGAGGGGTCTGGTGGCCTTTGGGTGAATGACAGGCCCCTCGGGGGAAGGTGCTGCCATCCCTGAATATCAGGAGACAGAGGCCTGAGGAGATCCTCTCTGCCCACAGTCCCAGCCGAGGATGCAAGGGGACAGAGCAACGAACAGGGATCAAGTGCCTGGAGTATGCTGAGACTTGAAGGTGGGTAGCGCCTGGGGGTTCTGGAATCCTGGCTGGGCAGGGTGCTGCTGTTGGACAGATTCCTGCCCCAGTCCCCCGAGAACCTGGAATTAGCTCCTTCTCGATCTTCCTGCCAACTTGGGCTCCTTCTCCTGCAGTTTTCTCCACCCGGGATACCCTCCCCCACACCTATCTAGGCATAGACCCTGCCCTCTTTCTCCACTTCTGAGAGCCTTTCCCGATCCTCTGGGAGGAACCTCTCCCTCTTTCTCTGCATCCTTATAGAGCTCCACTCTGTCCTGGACTTGTTCTGTGCACCAGTCTGGGAGCCCCCCGGAGCCAGGATCCCTGTCTCAGCTCATGTCCCCTGAGTCCACAGCTCACTGAACGGCTCAGATGACCCAGGGACTGGATGTCAGTGATGTGACAGTCACACAAGCAGAAGGAGCCCAGAACGGCTTCCTTTCTGGAGTTTCCTGGACCCTGCAGTTTTACTTGGCATCTTGAAGGCTCTAGAACGGGCCCCACGGGAGGAATACAAGACATGGAATACAAGCTGAGTTCTCACCATGACTCGGATGACCTGCAATGTAGTGGGGCAGCGGCAGGCATTCCATTTTACAGATGGGGAGGCTGAGGCTGAGGCTGGGGCTGGTTAAGGATTTCTCCAGGACACCCCTGGCTGGGGCAGAATTGGGCTGGAATCCAGGCCTTTGACCTTTTCATGGTAGGGAACAGTGATGGGCCAATCCATGA
The DNA here is from genome assembly GCF_003265705.2 of Callorhinus ursinus. Taxonomy (NCBI): domain Eukaryota; kingdom Metazoa; phylum Chordata; class Mammalia; order Carnivora; family Otariidae; genus Callorhinus; species Callorhinus ursinus. The sequence goes on along the minus strand of NW_027397087.1, from coordinate 34,747,470 downwards.
GCCCAGGGCTTGGATAGTGCAGTGCGTCTGGAGTGGGGGGTGGTTTTACAAGGACATCTCTTTAAGGGCTTTTGTTGTTGTTATTTTAACAAGAAAAAACAAAGGAAAAAAACCCCAAAATGATCCATAATTCATTACCCAGATAATCCCTGTAATATTTTTTTTTAAGTAAAACATTAATTTCAGAAAGGTATAAAATAAAATGTTAGAGTCTCCTTGCTGGTACTCCAGTTTCTCTCCTATATAAGCTCTGTCAACGGATTTTTTTCCAGGAAAAAAAAAATACGTAACAGCATTGACGTTTCTGTGTGTGCATAACATACTATATTTATTTACTTACATTAAGGGGGTCACAGAGTACCCATTGTGCTTAGCAATGCAGTTCTTATATGTCCCTGCATTTCTGTATGTTTGCTTATCCCTATATATTCACGACCTGACCTTCAGAGCTACCTCCTTTTGTTAATGGCTGCATAGTGGCCCATTGTATGATGTTGCATACTGTTATTTGACTAGTGAATTGATGAGAAATTACTTCCAGCTTCTCTTCTGTCAAATAAGGCAGTGAAAATATCCTAATACCTTTGTGCCACATTTCTTGGCATACTTTTTTTAAAAAAAAAGATTTTATTTTTTTATTTGAGAGAGAGAGAGAGAGAGAGAGAGAGGGAAGGGGGGGGGGGGCAGAGGGAGAGGGAGAGAGAGAATCCCAAGCAGACCCCATGCTGAGCGTGGGGCCCGACGCCGGGCTTGTCTTGATCTCACGACCCTGAGACCATGACCTGAGCTGAAACCAAGAGTTGGAGGTTTAACCGACTGAGCCACCCAGTCGCCCCTCTTGGCATGCTTTTGTGAATCTAAAGGGGTAAGTGTTAAAGTAAAGCTCTGACCTTCAATTGACATTGTCAAGCCTGGAAATCTTTATTGAGTGGTGTCCCTGATGTAGAATAAAAATAATATTAATATTAATAATAGGAACACACATGGCACCTACTATGTGCTAGGTACCATCTAGGCCCTCACATGTATAGTTCATTTAATCTTCACAGAGACCCTAGGAAGTAGGTGCCGGTAGTATCCTCCTTTGACAGATAAGGAAACTGAGGCATGGAAAACTGCACAGCCTCGCCCAAGGTCACATAGCTGGTGTATTAGTTGGCTTGGGTTGCCATAACAAAGTAGCACAGACCAGGTGGCTTAAACAACAGAAATTAATTTTCTTACAGCTCTGCAGGCCAGGGGTCTGAGCTGAAGGTGTAGGCAGGGCTGTTTCTACAGAGGCCTCCCTCTATGGCTGTAGACAGCTATCGAACTCCCTGTGTCTTCACCTGGCCTTCCTTCTGGGTGTGTGTCCTAATCTCTTAGAAGGATGCCCGTGCTATCGGATTAGGGCCCACCCTTAGGAACTCGCCTTACTTTATCACCTCTCAAATTGCCACCTCCATATACAGTCACATTCCGAGGTATTGGGGGTTAGGGCTTTAACATATGAATTTGGGGAGCACAGTTTAGCCTGTAACAGCTGATAAATGGCAGAGCCAAGATTCGAACCAGCCGCTGCACTCGAGACTAGTACACCGTGACATTAGCATGGCCAGGAAGGGGTGAGCTGGCCGGTGCGAGCGGCCCTGGTCCCACGCAGAGGAGGTCTCCCGGTGGGGGCTCTCAGCTTTCAGAGCCCCGGGACAGCAGCGCCCCCCGCCCCCCCACCGGTCTGGCCCCAGCTGGAGGAGGCTCTAGCCCAGGTGGCTGGTGAGACCAGCGACGTGAATCAGAGAAAAAGGGCACACTGGGTGGGGAGCCCAGGCTGGCGTGGGCGGAAGCAGGTGCACCTAAGAGAAGGTGGCTGATTGAAGGATGGGAAACCAGGTGACAGGTCTGTGTACATGACGAAAGGACAGGTAAAAAGGCTGCCGTCACCTGGGGCAAGCAAGGTGTCAGAGGCCTGGGGGGCCAAGCAATGTGCATTGGTCTTGATTGTTTTTAACAGCCTCAGTGAGATATAATTCACATGTCATCCAATTGACCCATTTTAAGAGTACAATTCAGTGGTCCTAGAATCATCACTAAGTTGGGCAAAACCATCGCCAATATCAATTGTGGAACATTTTTATCACCCCCAAAAGAAACCCCATCCCCATTAGCAGTCACTCCCCATTCCTCCCCAGGTCCCCAGCCCAAGGCCACGACAAATCTACCTTCTTCTGTCTGTATGCGTTTGCTTATTCTGGACATTTTTACACATGGAAACATACAATATGTGGTCTTTTGTGACTGACGTCTTTGACTTAGCATCATGTTTTCATGTTTATCCACGTATAAGCACTTGACCTCTTACTGCTGAGTAGAATTCCAGGGTTTGGATATACCATATTGTGTTTCCTTTCATCAATTTATGGAAATTTGGGGTATTTCTACTTTTTGACTATTAAGATTTAATCCTACTCTGAACACTTATGGACAAGTGTTCTGTTGTCATTTCTCTTGAGCGTGTGCCTAGGGGTAGAATTGCTGGCTTATATGGTGACTCTACGGCTAATATTCTATGGAAGGGTCAGACTGTCTTCCAAAATGGCCCGGTGGCTGCGATTAAGGCTGCTGATAGTCCCCTGAATCGGGGAGGTGGGTGCTGAGGGCCAGGGGAGGAATTGAGTTTGTTCACCTGGCCAGACTTTTCCAAAACAAGCACTGTAAGTAAAATGGTTTGACAGGCGAGATCACGAAGATAAAGAGATGTCGTCTTGATCAAAGGAGGCAAAAGAAGCGCCAAATCCTGGGGAGGCAGATTTAAGAGTCCCGCCCCCCCCCAAATGTTTCCTATCCTGTGCCTCCAACACAGGATCCTGAAATCATGTGTATTTATTGAAGACACAGGCTCAGGGCTGGTGCTGAACAGACAGGAGAAGACAACGTCCTACGTGGTATGATATTAGGGGGACAGGAGAGACATCCCCATACCCTAAACTGCTTTTGGTCAGCCCCTGAAATTTCATGTCCAGGGTCACAGCCTTTGAAGCCATCATTAGAATGCAGGTTTAAAGTGCAGACCCCCGGGGAAGTGAGCCCGTGCATACTAGGCAGTAAACGAACACTAGGAACAGGCTTCCTCTGGGTGTGTATGGGAGAAGTGGCAGGGCGGGGGAGGAAGAGGCCGGGGGTCGGAGGTCGGGGTGGGGGTTCTGGGGAAACCCGACCGGAAGCCACATTTGCTGGAGCCAGCCTCAAGAGGATAGGGCTCTGAGGAAAACCCTGGAGCTACATGGGGGCTGTCCCCAGACCACTGGGGCCCAGCCAGGTCCACATCACCTCCAAGACCCACAGGGGTGTATCTCCTTTCTTTCTTCTCAATTAATTTGCATTCTCACTTTCAAAAAATCAATCCCCATTCCACACCTCCCTAAAACACATACCAGTAAGTTATTGAATGAGGCCATTCCGGAAGACACCTCAGGTTCAGGCAAATCTGATGTGAAAGTCAAGTTCTGTCCTCTAGAAGCTGTGCATTTTGGAGGAGTGAATTCCACTCTCTGAGCCTCCTGTCCTCACCTCGGCCGTGGAGATATTATGCCACCCCATGGGTTATTGGAGGATTCGGTGATGCCAAGCACCCAGCACAGCGCCCGGCATGCAGCAACGTCTGGTGATGGTTCCTTTCTCCCTCCCTCCCGTCCTCCTGCTCTCTCTGTCTCAGGCTCCATCTTTCTGCTCTTCCCCCCATCTGCTGACCCATCTTGGATGCTAATAATTGCTGGACACCTGTTAACATGGCTGTTCACACCTAGGGAATTGTGGTTCTGCCTCCTGTCTAACTCCCACGTATTTGTCTTTCTTTCCTTGGAGAAGCTGGTGCCCTTGGTCCCTGGCGCCTGGATGGGGCCAGCACCTCTCACATCCACTGGGCACGGGCCTCACTTCTGGGCCCTCCTCTGCTGCCCACCCGCAGGCTGTCCCACACACTGATGAATCATGAAGAAACCCTCAGACCGGGGCCCCCTCCCTCCCGGCTCCCAGCCTCTGATATATTTGACCCTGGGTGGTATAATTTTTCACCTAAATGTGAATGTATTTGCGAATTGATAGAAAATAGTCCTTGCTCTGGTGATATAATACAGGGCCGCCCCATCTTGGCTGCTATTTTGATTGTGACTTAAATGGATGAGGCCATCAATAATTATTTTATTGAACAGGCACATAAAAAATGATGCAGGGCTAAAGTAATTTCCCTGACGAAGCCGGCAGCAGCATTGTGGGCCGTCTACCTTCCCAGCGCTGAGCTTGCTGGAAGACTGCAGGGACTGTCTCCTCCTCCACCTGTCCCGCTCTCTGGCTGGTGGCAGGAGCTCTGGGTGGCGGGGTGGGGAGGGTGAGGCTGACCTGCGGGCGGCGGGAAGGGGGAGGTCAGAGCCTCGCCACGCATCCATGGACTGCCCATGGCATCATCTCCTGCTTCCTGTCATTCCCAACTCAGCACAAAATGACAGTGGGACCCCCATTGGGTGGAGGAGGAGAGTGAGCCTCCGAGGTCCCGCAGCTGGTGACAGGGCCTCCCAGGAAGGAAGGAATCATTCAACCGCTTTCCACTTGGGTTTTTGGGGAGCAGGATGGTGGGGACGCTCCAGGAAAGGAGATTCCCCAGATGCACCCCTCGAAGGGTGGATGAAGGCTGCTGGAGGGGAGGTGAGGACGGAAGCCCCAGACGCAGGGCCCCTGAGCCGCTCCTCCGCCGGGCCCGTGGTCACCTCCACGTGTGCACTGAACGCCAGCCCGTTCCACGTCTCTGGGGCTGCGCCTGCATTATATGCAGTACACTGGAGTTAGAAGAACCCCAGTCCAGTTGGGGGCCCCATACTTGCCAGGGTCACACACGGGTCCCCAAACGTTAGCCTTTCACATTCCGCCATAAGAGCGAGCTTTATCTACATACCACCTGTACTGTAATTTACATCATATACTTCCTTAAATCAACTCGTGTTTTTCACTTAGCCCCCTCCCTAGGCAATAAATCCATTCAACCCCGGTTTGAGGTCTCCCTTCTCGTCGTTTTCCAACGCACACCAAAAATAAAAGCACAACTCAAATAGAAACATGTGCATCCAGGTAACAGTGAGAACCATCTGGTAAATACTAGGGAGCCGTGGGCCTGGCTGGGGCACTAGTTTGGAGAAGCAGAGGTGAGCCTGGAAGGGACCAGAAATCGACCATCTCATCCATCTTGCCCCTCGGCTCACCAGCCAGGCCTGGATCAGCATAGCGCGAGGCCCTCGTCGGGGTCACCTGACCCTGGACTTTGATGGGCCCTGTGTGAGCCAAGGCCTGGGCTGGGGCGGCCTGTGTCACCAGTGTCTGAAGGGATCCTTCCATCCCAGGGCAGGGGGACCCTCTGCCCCCTGCCCGCCGTGCCTCCCCTCCATCTCCAATGGCCTCCATACTGATCCCTTTATTCTTTCTGGGGCTTTAATCTGCTTTCTTTCTCAACTAAAGCCACCTCCTCCCTGCTGTGCGATACCGAGCACAGGTTCCTTGCTTCAGCTCAGATCTGGGAAGATAAACACACAGGCCTTTGTGTTTTGAGGGCCCGTATCACAGATCTCCATAGGGAAATGGCCAGAGGGAACGGAGAAACAAAGGAAAGAGCGAGGTGGGGGGGGGATTCCAGAAATCTTAATGTCCTGGACTCCCGCCTGAAATTTCTGCTGGCGTCCAGCCACTTTCATTCCCCAGTGAAGAGCTAATTAGGCCTCCCTGGCTTCTCCCTGCACCTCTACCCCACCCCACCCCGCCCCACCCCTTCCTCTATTCTCTGAGAAGACCCCTTCCCCCCAGAGGCCTCAGGGGCACAGAGGTGGGCAGGGCACGGAGGCGGCCTAGGCTGGGACCACAGTGCTCAGCAAGGAGTCGCCAGCCTGAGTGGACTCTCGCTTGGGGTGACGAAATGCTTCTGTCCCTCACAATTTTCCCAAAGGCTAGTGGGCCCACCTGAGGCCGTCCGATTCCTGCAAGAACATGAGCCAGACTCCAGGTCCCACAGGGCCAGGTGGGCAGGACGGGAGGGAGAGGTGGGGACTGTGACCTACCAGAGGGCACATTCCCATCTGAAGGCACTCAAATGAAATGAAACAGAGAGCACCTGAAGGGGCTGACGAAAACACTTTGTTCGGGGAGTCGGATTCAGCCAGTGTGTGCCCTTGGTCTGGAGTAGGGAGGTATTTTGTAGCGTTCTGAGTGGTGGGGGTCTTGGAGCGCTGGGGCTGGGCTCCAGAGAGCTTAGCGGCGAGCGTGTGTGCCAGCCAGGCCTGATTGCTCGCATCCCCCACCCCCTGGGCATGTACCCCACCACCTGCTGTTGTTCAAAGGAGCTCCACAAACTGCAGGCAAAACTCGAAGTGCAGCTGAAGTATGACACTCATGGACCCTCTTGGAGCCACTGGTGGGGGCATCAGGAACCCCCATCTGCAGGCCCTCCAGTGCCCAGAGGGGCAGCCAGCTGGGCAGCGGGCAGGCCAGGCTCCTTCTCTGCTCCCAGCAGCTGGGCAAAGCCGGGGTGAGGCAGACAGGGGGGACTTAGCGCCCCCCCCCCCCAGGGTCGGGCAGGAGCTGAGAGAATGCAGCTCAGAGGTCCACTTTCTGCCGTCTGGATGAGCCACGCTCCCGGCTGGAGCGCGGCCTTGGCTCGCCGCACCGGGCACAGCTTCCTCGCCGGGGACCCACAGGCCTCAAGTTCTACCGTGTGGCAGCAGGTCAGGCAGCCCTCCGCAGCCCCCAGGCCAGGCCCTGAGGTTGGTGCCGCTGCTGACCGGTTTCCAGAGTGGGGAGGAAGGGGCTCCTCTTCATCTTTCTCAGCCCTCGGAGAGAACAGCTTGGCTAGTGAACGGGCTGCAGAGGGACATGTGAAAGCCCCAAGGGCACATCTTCCCTGGAGTGGCCTGCTCCTCAAGTCCTTGTTCTGTCCCCTCTTCCCTCTCTCCTGGTCCCTGTGTGTCTCTCTTCCTCCAGTCCTCCCCCCGTTTCTTTGTCTCCATCTGGTTTCCTGTTTCCCCCCTCCCCCCGCCCCCCCCCCCCCCCCCCCCAGCATCGGAGAGCTCCTTCGGCGACAGTGGTGGTGATGGAGAACATCACCGTCCTCAAGCCCAAGCCTCGGGCTTTCTGCTTCTCACAGGACAGGAGCACGGAGGTGGGGGGACAGGAACGCCCGCCTTCTGAGCGGTGGGGAGCCCTGGGCCAAAGGGAGTGAGCGGCTGAGCGCTCGAGAGCGCCCCTGGTGGTCGCTGCTAGAGGGCCAGGGCCTGGTGCTGGGAACTACTTTGTGCATGAAGTGATGTAATCCCCGGGACAACCCTAGGAGCTCGTCTTATTATTATCCTCATTTTCAGATCAGGGAACTAAAAAATAGAGAGAGATGAGATGACTTGGCCAGGGTCACACCGCCAGCAGAAGGCCAAGTTGGGACCTAAGCCCATGTTTCTGGTTCCAGAACACATACTCCTCACGTTTATGCTTTTCTACCTCTCACATCCCAATTCTGTGAACCAGCAGGATGATTTGGGGCAGAGAGTGCTTCTTCACCCCTCCCATCCCCACAAAGGTCCCCCCCCCTTCTCCACTGACACATAAATCTCCAATGTTGGAGATTCCATATTTTATCCTCTGTTCAAACGTAAACCCCTGTCCACATGGGATGAGACTTTCAGCCTGAGTGTTATCTGCATCTGTCAGATACCATTTGACAGCAAATATAATGTTTGAAAGCCTGGGGTGCTGAAGACAGGGAGTGTGGAGGGTGCTTTGCAGAGCAGGGGTTCTCAGACTGGGTCTGGCTAACCCAAGAGCTGGGCCCTGCCCCCCAGAGTTGGGGGATCAGCAACTAGGGGTGCAGCTCAAGAATTTGCATTTCTCCAGTTTTCTCAGGTGGTGATGCTGTGGCTGGTTTGGGGACCCCACTGTGAGAACCACTGTCCAAAAGAAAGGGGAAGCTGGGTCACCAGAGGCAGACATTTCCGTCTTCACTGGAGGCGAGGGCAGACAGGGGAAGTCGGGGGTCCCTGCAGGAATCCGGCCGTGGTTACACAACCCCCTCCTTTGTGCAGGGCGCACTGGGCATCTGGTCCTGGCCATGATGAATAGCACTCATTTAAGCAGGGGCCGCGCGGTGTGGAAAGCACCTCTGTACAAATCTATCGGGTTTTTATTAACCGTTTTACTGTCACAGTTTCAAAATCAATCAAACAGTGTTGCCCTCCGGAGACTCGCTGGGGTTCGAGGGCCGGGGCTCCTGTTCTAAATGCAGCACAGGCTGGGCCCGAACCCGCAGCGGGGGCCCGGGGGGTGGCACCAAGTGGGCCGTGCTGTCTGTGTCCTCCTCTGTTCTGTCAACAGCCAGCTTTGTCCTCTCGCTGAACCAAAGCCTCAACCCAAGACCAGAACTAACTGCATATCTTTGTTAATTGTTGAACCAAACCCCAAGAGGAATTTCTCTTGTGAGCGACTTACCAAACCTGTGCTCAAATCAGAACAGGGAGGGGAATGCAGGACGCTTCTCCAACCAGCTTGCAGCGGAAGGGAATCTGTAATTCCCCAAACCATTAGACTAAAACAAATCTGGGGACATCAAAAGGCTTCAAGGCTGACATGAGTCAATATTTTGTTTGGTCTGGCTCCCTGGCTTGACATTAGCTAAGCCCCAGGTGCAGAGAAGTGGCACCTCAGGTGCCACTCTCAGCTCCAGGGCCAACAAGGGTCTGTACTGAATGCAACCCTCCCAGGGAACCCGGTCCTGCCGTGAAGGAGGCTGCATTTCTACCCCCACCTCCTTGTCCAAGTGTTGGAGGCCCATTTGGCCTGGCCTGGCTCCTGAATTCCGAGTGTGGGGCCATGGCCCTGGCCCGCTCCACTGAGTAGTGGGGGTCCAGCCTCTCTGGGATCCCAGCAGAGGGGACCCGCCCAGGCCAGTGGCTCCAGCAGCCAGGCCACGCAGCACCTAGCCTCCCGTGGCAGAGGGAAGGAGGAAGGCCTCTCTGAAGTTGGGGCAGAGTCAGAGGACCAGGGGACTTCCATTGTCTTCACAGGCCTGGTGCAGGGGAAGGGGCGTGTGTGAGGAAAGCGGGGGCCCTGAGAAGCACTGGACAAAGTGTGTGATTTCTGAGGCTTGAGCACAGCCCACCCTCCCGCTTCTGCTGTCCACCCCTTGCTCATCCTCAGGGGTCACCAAACCCTGCTCTCCCTGTCCTGGCTTGGGAGCCGCATCTGCTTGAGCCCTGCTACTTGGATTCATCCTTCCTTCCTCCCTCCCTCTTCCTTCCTTTCTTCCTCTCTCTTCCCTCTTTGAATTCCTTTCACATGTTTCTGCCTCCACCTGTTCAAAGGTGGACTGAGCCCTTGCCTTCCATTTGGATGAAGAAGTGCTGCTGGAGAATATTAGTTATCCACGAAAAGGAACGACGTGTATACACGCCACAACATGGCTGAACCTCGAAAACGTGCTAAGTGAGAGAAGCCTGTCACAAAACGTCAAGTGTTGCCAGCTTCCATCTAAATGAGAGGTGCAGAAGAGGCAAAGCCAGGGGCAGAAAGCAGATGAGTGGTTGCCAGGGCCCGAGGAGAGAGGGGATGAGGGTGGCTGCCTGATGGGTAGGGGGTGTCCTTTGGGGCTGATGACAATGTCCTGGGAACTAGGCGGAGGTGGTGGGTGCACAACGTCGTGAACGCACCATATGCCACCGGAATGGTTAATTTTAGGTTATGTGAACCTCAGTTAAACAAAAACCTGCTGAGTTTGCGTCCCCCGGCCCTGCAATGCACTGTTCTGTGTGTGTGTGTGTGTGTGTGCACAAAGTGTGCGAGTCTGTCGGGCACTGAGTCCAGAAGCCCCCGACTAAAGCATCTGTAAATCTGGGGGCGGGGGTGTTTCTCTAGCCTCGTGGATAAATGTACCAACTTGGAAGCTTCCAAACTGGAGCTTGAGCGACTGAGGGGAAGAGAGGGGAGGAAGGGGGGAGGGGACAGTAGATTCTAGACTGCCAGAGCCAGCCAGCTTCACAGCCAGGGTCTCCTCCAACTGCATGGGGAAAGCCACCAGCGGAGATGGCTATTAGTGCTCCAGATTGCAGAGGAGGAAGCCCGTCCAGCAAGGGGAAGGCGGTTAGCGAAGGTCACGTGGCCAGCAAGGGGTTCCAGCCAGCCCCGTGGAGTCTATGCGTTTAGCCCTGGCCACCCACACTGAGCCCCGAGGACGGGAACCTTGGAAGTGGCGCTGCTCGGGGTCTGGTTAGCCCCACACGTGGTACTGCCCCATCCCGGACCCTGACCTCAGTTGAACCTTAGTTCTGTTCTCTGGAGCCCTTTATACCCTGACGATGGGGTCCTCGGGCTGACCTGCCCCCTGCACGGCTGGAAACCGGGGTCCCCAGGACCCCCCTCCCCTGCGTGGAGGAGGACGCAGCAGCCTGGCTACACAAGGCCAGCTGACTCCTGGCCACTCGGACACGCTCCCCCAGCAGGGCGGCACCGCCTGAGCCCCGGCCTGAGCCTCTGGAAGAGCCGGGCTGTTTCACCAGGTAGTCTTGGCACAGACGTGGGTCATTGGGTGCTTGCGGCAGGCAGCCACGTGCTCAGGGCCTTCCACCTTCTGGGTAGGAGACCCCCCGTAAGGAGGAACAAATAGGTGTTTGTAAGTACGGGTGTGATGAGAGATAGAGCAGGGGCTGGGGAAGGACGCGGGGGGGGGAGAGGGACAGGAAATATCGGACGCCCTGGGAGGAGGCCTGGAGGCAACTCAGCGGAGGAGCATCCCAGGCAGAAGGGACGGCAGGTGTGTGGGCTCTGAGTAGCCAATGACCTTGGGCAGTGAAGGCCTAGCAAGGAGGCCTGTGTGGCTGGACAGGAGTGACCAGGCACTAAGAGAGACTGGCCAGGTCCTCATGTGGGACAGGAGGAAGCACGCGTGGCTCTCATTCCCACGTGGCCCTCCTTGGGGGCAGAGGAGCGGCATGGACCCCCGCGTAGTTGACAAGGGCAGCGGCAGCAGCTGTGTGGAGGGTGACTCGCAGGGTGCAAGAGCAGAAGCAGGGGGCAGTACTCTTCCCTAGTCACTGCTCTGGCCCTTTCGGTCCTGGAGGGTTTGCAGCCTCGGCGGCTGTGAAGGAGGTGACGTGTATGTGCGTGTGCGTGTGCGTGTGCGTGTGTGTGTGTGTGTTGAACTAAGCACAGCCTCAAGGCGAGCCTCCTGACTGTAAAGTCCTGCTCTGCCCCTTCTGGCCGTGGGACCTTACGTGCCTCACATAATGTCTCCGTGTCCCTGTTTCCCCATCTGAAATTTGGAAAAGGGATTTTTCATCATTATTACAAAACAACCAACCTCGCAAGATTGTGAGAACTCAGGGGTGGAACGCAGCGAGCACCCGATGCGTGTTGGCTGTTATTACCATATTATCATCTTACACACGTGCAAAGTCTCCTGGCAGAACGATGAGCTAACCGGTGGGCCTGCCCCTCGCCCTGTCTCCTTTGCCCCCTGCCTGGGACTCAGCGTAAAAAGAGGATTAATTGGCATATTTTAAAGACCCCACCTCCAGCTCAGAATGATTAGAACCAATATCCCTGGCATGCCAAAGAAAGAGCGTGGGATTAAATGCCTGTGATGTGCTAGGAGAGACCAGACAGGTTGTTGTGTTCAATCTTTCCAATGACCCGTGGGAGGATTTCATCCCTGTCAAAGCATAGGACTAGCGATTTTATCTTTTTTCTTTACCCGTATTAGTGTTATTTATTTACCTATTAGATAAATATATTGGGGGATACATATCTATTTAAAAAAATTATCACTCCTGGGTCTGTGTTCCGTGCGTCCTTGGAAGAAGAGTTTCCTGAGGTGCTCAGAATGGTCTTTGAAAGGGGGCTAGGATGTAGAAACCCGGTGAGTGGAAATGAAACCCAGTTCTAGAATAAGACAAACAAGTTCAATCGTGTCTCTCTTTGTTCCATGATCAAAGGGATTTAATGTGGGGTTTTCCCCAAGGTGGGCCCATGGGGGCCCCTGGGAACCATCCCACATACCTGCAGTGGTCACCGGCCAAACACGGTTGTCACAGAGCCGTGGAGTCACATGGTTATCAGGAATTAAAAGAAGGCCAAGAGGTAGGAAACAGACCGGAGTCATAAGGTTGAAATCTAAGAAAAAGAAACACAGTCCTTGCTTCCACTTCAGGCTAGAAGCTGCACGAGGGGTTTTCCCATGGAGGAGCAAACAGGGGAAAAGGCAGAAGAATATACAGAAGATGGACCCAAATATAGGCTGGATATTAAATCAGCTTGTGGTTTCATAACTCACTGAACAAACCCGACCCCAGTGGGCTGATGGATGGTTCCATTTCCACCTAGAGGGAGGTCACTGGTGGTCTCTCCTAGGCCCTGAACTTACCAACATGTGCGCACCCACAGCTGGGTGGGTGTGGACCCAGGAAGCAGGCCTGTCACACAGCTGGGAGGGAGAACGACAATCCACGTGCTTCCGAGTCACCTCTTGTCTCTCTCGCCCTCAGAAAAGACAGAGTTGGTCGAAGCCACATGTCGGTTGGTGGCAAAGCCAGCCCAGGAGCTAAGTTTGCCACCTCCCTTGTGCTTGTGTGGACCGTGTTGGGGGGATTCACATGGTCCTGGCGAGCACAGGCCATGGGTGAGTCTAGGTTATAGCAGGAGAGAGTATAACAGATGAATGTTACGGCTTGCATTTCAGGTTCAGAAAAATCGATTGCCTAAGTACAGGATGTGGGAGGCTGGCTCGCAGCGGGTCTTGTGTGAAAGATCTGGAACGGCGGCGGTGTTGACCACGAGATCAATAGAAGCCTGCAGGGAGATGCAACTGCTAAACAGGGGGGTTCCTGGCCTCTGACAGGGCCGCTGGGCAGAGGCAGCATGCCCAGAGCCTGGGGAGGGACAGCCTCACTTTCGGCCGTCCTCGCTGGCCACTCTCTGACATTTGCTTTTTTTCTCGGTGTCACAGATGAAAAAGCATGTCGAGGTTTGAAGACTATTGAGGGGAGAATGGCCGAGCTGGTGGAGGGGCTGGGGAAGCCTATCAAAGACCTCACTGAAAGAGCGGAAGATCTTTAACAGGAAAAGGGGGAGGATAAGGGACGTGCACGAGGCCTTCCGTGTGCAAGGGGGTTGTCAGGGGTAGAGGAAAGACTTGTCCAGGGGGACTCCAGACGGCAGAACTGGGACTCAGAGCAGCACGGGGGCGGGTGTGGTTTACCCACCGTGTCCCACGGAATGCCAGGAGGTCAGCAGGTGTTCGGAAAGAAGGGTCCAGAGGCACATCCGAGGAGAGAGTATATATATATATATGTATCCTAGACTAGACTCGCACCCTCTTGGAGATTCAAAGTGCGTAGTAGCATTTATAGCATCAGCATTATGTTGTTATATGATACATATATTATTAGGTACATCACATGGGACAGAGCCCTAAAGTACAAAAAGGGCTTGTTTTTGCCCAAACCCCCAGAAAAAAAGAGCCTGGGGCAGAGGGCTTCCATGCTCTTGCTTTATTGGGAAGTGCATTCCTAGGCAGCAGAGAAGAGCCTAGATAAGGGGGCATTACTGAGCTGCCTGCAGCTAAGTACCGTTGATTGCTGGATCCCAAGGGACGGTCCCCTGCGAGGCCTTTTAAACTGTATGGCAGGGGACAAAGCGGGGAGACATTGTCCCTCAGGTGCTGTCTCCAAGTGATTGAAGATTTGCTCCACCGAAGTCACCTCTCCTCCCCGTGTGGGTTGGGCACTCATGGGCCCTGGGTGTGGTCCTGGGGTGACAACATCAACAGGGATGCCCCCCATGGGTAGAGCTGGTTGCTGCTTGAGGCTGGAACACAGGTGAGGCGGAAGGGATCGGATGGGTTGGATTCAGGGTGTAACATCCATGCAGTGGAACGTAAGTCTCTTTCCGTCTCTGGCCTATGACCTGGGTCTCTCTGTCAGAGGCAAACAGTGCTTTCTTGTGAAGCCTTCAAGAGAGATTCACGGCATGGGACAAGCATTGGTGCGGATGGGTGTATGGCGTACGTATTACCCACATGCCCATATTTTCACATGATAGGAGCACACCGTATCACCTGGCCCTTTTCTACACACCGGTGTATCCCGGAGAGCCTTCCTTATCAGTACACTCATGCATTGGACTAGCTGCATCTCTTCCTCCTGTTGCTATTCCAGAATGTACTTAACTAGAATCCCATTCATAGGCATCGAGGATGTTTCTAATCTCCTGCTACTGAAATCAATCTGGCATCGGAGATCCTTGCACACAAGTCATTTTGTAACCCTGGGAGTTCAACTGGAAGGCTAAAGGCCTGGGGTTAAAAGGGGATATGCATTTGTGGTTTCGACCCACATTGCCAAATTGCCTCTCGGGGAAGCTGTGCCCGTTTCTCTCCCAACAGCGGGTCAGGAGGGTGTCCGTTTCCCTTCATCCCTGAGCACACAGGGCATTAGCACATCTGTGAACTTGGCCCGAGCGACAGGTGGAAAACGGCATCGCAGTGGGTTTTGTTTTTTTTTTTTTACTTTCACATTTTAAGTGGTGAGGTTGAGGCTTCTTTTCAGACATTTAAGAGTCATTTACATCTTAGTTTCTGTGAACCGACTATATCTTTTGTCCATTTTTCTTGATTTAAAATTGTTAACACAGAATGTGTCAAATATACAAAAAGATATATATATTTACGTGTGTGTATATATATATTTGCATAAGGCATAAAAATAAAAGAACATCCATGTACCACTACCCAGCCTAAGAAACAGACCACTATCTGTATCTTTGAATACAATACCTGTATTGCTTTTCCCCACCGCGAGTAACCACATTTCTGAATTTTGTTTGTATATACATACATACATATATGCATGTGTGTGCATGTGCTTGTGTGTGTATATAGAGTAGGGGGGAGTTTATCTCCTTAAAAATTACATTGCTACGTACATTTTGGGGCTTTACAGGAATGGTATTGAACTATATATACATTTCTGTAACTGACATTATTTTACTCAACATTTTGGAAGTCCTAGCATTGTTTTTGAATAGCTGTAGTTTATTAATTTTCACTGCTCTAAGGTATCTTATTGTATGAATAGACCACAATCTATCCTGTCTCCTGTTGATGGCTTTGTGGGTCACCCCCCAATTTTTGTTATTACAGCGTTGCTGGGAACATTCTGGTACCTATCTCCTGGTGCACGGGGGCAAAAATTTCCAGACTAGAATGCACACCCAGGGATGGTACTGCTGGGTCATAGGATATATGAGCTTTTAGGATACAAAAAAAATAAACTTTTGCCCATTTAGAACTGGATTGCTAGTCTTATTATTGATTGTAGGGGCTCTTTATGTGTGGAAGAAATGAACACTTTGTGATGTGGGCATATTATCAAGGGCTCAGAGAAGTCCTGCAGTAAAAGTAGCCTGTTTAAGCTGGTGTTTCCCTACGAAGCTGACGTGCCCTGGTAAATGAGATGCTGACATCGGGGCAAATTTCAGCAGTAGGACAAGGGCCCCCTGTCCCCTGCTCAGGCGGCAAGATTGCGGAGGGAGACCCGCATGAGAAGTCTTCCTGATCTGCCCTTTACGTGACAGCTTAAGGGACCCATCCACCGGGTCAGGCCTTGTGTGAGTGCCTTCCATCCCTCACCTCCATCCCCCAAACTCGGAAGGAAACAAGGCTCAGAGCAGAGAGCTTTTTCAAAGGAAGACAAGCTGCCGGCTGATGCCAAAGCCCATCCTTGCTCTGTTACACGATGTCCTGCTGGACTTGTTTAGAACCAAGGCCCGAGCCCCAGCTCCCCACGATGCTGGACACTGGTTTTGTCCTTCGCCCCTCTGGCCACCACCATCACTCCCTGTCAGACCCTTTCCCCAGTCTCGTTATTTTGACACTCGTGCCCTGGCTCTCTCAGGACCTGCGGTGGCAGGTCTGGGCCTCTCCCCTCTGGGCTCCTGGCACTTGGTCCATGGTGAACGCACCATGTCAGGGGTGGTGAGAACAGTGAACAGCGGGGGTGGGGGGGCCTCACCGCAGGCGGGTTCCGTGCTAAAGATTCGGCGAGGGTCATCCTGTGTAGGTGCTATTACCATCATTCCATTTTGCAAGTGAGGAAACAGGCTGGCGGGAGTTCAGTCCCTGGTCTCAGGCCACGTGGCCATTGAGTGGTGGAGGCAGGATTTGGATTCTAGAGGCAGGGTTCACAGCCGCCTCACACTGTGCACCTGATCAGACGGATGAGCCAGGAGGCCCCTGTTTAGCAGATGCCACACGCAGAGGAATGGCTGCATGGTGACAATCACAGGAGCCCGGGAAGCTTTATTTTGGCACTGCAGGGAGGCCTGTGGGAACAGGCAGCCCTGGGGTGGGGAGGACCCCAGGCCTGGCCTTTTGCCCCTTCCCTAATCCCCTGCTGCCAGCCAGGGTCACAGGCCCAGCCCAAGGGCACCTGGCTCAGGTGGGGGTCCTGGCTGATAACATTGGCGGTTGCTCGGGGCAAGCTGCAAGCAAACAGCTGTGACTCCGTCCCGGAGGCTCTCCCGCCCGCCCCTGTGTCACATTACCTGTGTCAACACTTTTATTTTTAAAGCAGCACAGCCAGGGTGGGGGCTTGGGTGGGCAATGGGGAGGAGGGGAGCCAGGCCCTTATCAGCGCTGGGTCCTTGCATATGTAACACCGTCATATAATTAACAGTGAAGATCATTTACATTGTCGCTTAGCTAATTTTCATAATGTTTTCTTTATTATCAGAGGAAGAAATTAACCCAAGAATTTATTTACATAGCAGCCTCAAACAGTAACAGCTTGCTAATTGCCTGTTAGGTGATTAATAAGCTTACAGCAGATGCTAATGCGTCGTGGGCTCCCCGTTTCAAAGGTGCTCTTGCCGCACGCTTGTGTTTTTGGCAGCTTAATTAGTGCAATAATTATGTACTTGTTGCTCCTTCTTTCGAGCAAATACTGTCAAATGCTTAAAAGATTAAAGTGAATTATATCCTGAGAACTCACAGCGCTTGAGGATGCCCGTTCTTGCTAACTTCTCTGCTAGTTCAAAAATAGAATACAGGAGAGAGGGGGTCTAATCCATCAGCGGGGAGCCATGATGAACCTGAGCGCTGGCTCTGCCCCTCACCCACACGGAGACCTCGAACCCTGCCTCGGTTTCCCCTCTATGAAAGGAGGGACACGTCACTGGCATGGGAAAGGGAGGAGGGGACATTTCAGCACCACAGGGACTCAGGCGACACAGCAACTAAATACGATCGCGGACGTCTTACCTGGGTGCTGATTTGGATGAACCAATTGTAAAAAGACATCTTTGAGCTAATCAGAGACATGTGACCCTGCACTGGGTCGCAGGAGACCTCTGGAAGTCATTGTTTATTTTGTTAGGTGTGATGACAGCATAATGGTTACGCAAAAGAAGAATATTCTTTTTTTTTTTAAAGATTTATTTATTTATTTATTTGAAAGAGAGCGAGAGAGCACATGAGAGGGGGCAGGGTCAGAGGGAGAAGCAGACTCCCTGCTGAGCAGGGAGCCCGATGCAGGATTCGATCCCAGGACTCCAGGATCATGACCTGAGCTGAAGGCAGTCACTTAACCAACTGAGCCACCCAGGCGCCCAAAAGAAGAATATTCTTGTCCCTTAGATGCACATACTCACGTGTTGGGGGCAGACATGCTAGGATGCGCGCAGTCCACTTGCAAATACTTCAGGCCCCTCCTAAAAACAGTGGGTGTGTAGATTAAATAAGATCGCAAAATGTGGATCAACACTGAAGCTGGGTGGTGGGGACTGTGGGGCTCAATGTATCAATTTTCTCCACTTCTGTGTATGACAGTCCTTTTGAAGGCAGAGCCCGGGACAAGGAGCCCACCAGCCCCAGGAGAGGCCATAGGCCTCCTCCACTCCCAGGTCCCTGTGGGTTCGTTAGCTATTCCAGACATTCCCAACAGGTCTGGTTTCTGCCTTTCTCATCTCCCTGTGTTGATTGAATTCCCCTATATACACTGGTATTATACCAGTATCTCTCATCTTTGGCATTTCGCAGAGTTGCCTGTTTTTCATTCATTTGCCTGACTTTTTGATGATTGCCGGTCTGTGGCTCCAGAGGGCAGAGACCAAGTCTGTTTTTGGTTACCACCCAAGGCCAGAACTTATACAGTGCCTGGCATGTAGGAATCATAACTAACTTAGTTTTTTTAATTTTAGTTTTAATTTTTAAAGCACTTCCCATGTGCCAGTAGCTCAAGGAAAGAAGGCCAAATGCGTGCTTAAATTAGCCAGAGGAGGTTTCTGTTGCTGGTAACCAAACGGACCTGAGTAATAACTGCCTGTCTTCAGAGGACCCTCTCACAATAGAGTTTATGAGAGAAAAGCAGAGGAGCCATGCCTGAAACCAACAATCCTTGGGCTTGTCACTTATGTAAGCCAATAAATCCCCCTTTCGGCATAAATGATATTTTGGGGTGAGGTTTTCCAACACCTCAGAGAAAGCTTCCCATCTGATACAAAATGCTTCAGGAATTTTGAGGTGGGTCATCCTTTCTGGGTCAAGGGCGCCTCATGGATAGAAAAGTGAAAGGAAAGATCATTCTAGGTGTCGATTTGGGGAGTACAGGATATAAGCAGAGGTGTGCTGGTGAGAAAGAACAAGGTACAGACAGAGGCCATGGCAGAGACCAGCAGGCTGTCCCTCAGTAGCCAGTGAGGACCCTCCAGAAGCTGAGCCTGCTAGGAAGAGGGGCATCCTGCCACCCCGCCGGGAAAGCACTTTGTCTTCCACAGTCCCCTTTCCCAGAAGAGGTCACCCCCGATGCCCGAGGTTCCCAGAGACTGCTGGCCCCTCGGATTCCGACTTCCTGCCCAGACAGGGCAGCTGGGATGAGGTCATGGCTGGGGAGAGTCTTTTATTCTCTTGCTAAGCTTCTTCTCTCAGTAGCAATTGCTGTCTTGCTTAATCTCAGAGTTATCTGATTGTCACAGTCGAGTTTTCCACATTAGGCAGCGAGCCAACAAGTTACTTAACCTATAATTGCCCTTTAATGAAGCCCATCTTCAAAACTGAATTGTCAAAGGGAAACTTGTAAACACACAGCGAGGTCCAAGACCAAGCTGGCCCCAGACGTCGCAGCCAGGCCCTTGACTCCTCTCTGGCGTCAGCCACATTTGTCTGACTTACTGGGGCTTTATCGCCGGCTGCCACCCAGAGTAGAGAGGAGTCTTGTGCTCACAACAGTTGCCAGAAGTAGGTCAAGCCTTTTACAAGCCAGCTTGAGGGGGCTTGCTTTGGGTGTACACGTTCCCCTTTGCCAAGTTCTCCCCCCACCCTCCACCCCCTGCAACGGTCTACAGATATGAGAGTAATGGCCAACATTGTGACCTGAGCTTTGCAAAGCCTAAGCAGATGAACCTGCCTGCTGGTGGAAATGTGGCTAGTGAATGGTCCGCACTATAGCAAGTCAGCGAGGAAGTCTGACATCAAAGAAGAGTTCTTACCCCAGCAGCGTCTGGGTTGGGCCTACACTGTGTGTGGTCAGGTGTCTGACTTCTGGGAACTTCCAGCGGCATCTTCGAACGTCAAACACACTAAGCCACTTCGTAGCTCTCTCCTGTTCATCCAGGCCAAACCAGGGCAAGGGAAGAAGTATTTACAGAACACCTACTATGTGTCAGCTGTTATGTAGGGCAGTTTACATATTTTTATCTCAGGCTAGGTCATATTCGTCTTATTTTGCAGACGGAGAATGTGAAGCCCCGAGAGGTTAAGTAGCTTGACCAAGATCACACAGCATGTGGGTGGGGAAGGCAGGATTTGAAGTCGGGTTTGCCTCATGTCAAGTCCTGTCCATGCTCCTTCGATGCCTTGGGGGCTCCCTTATCAAGGTAATGCTGGCCTAAAGCCAATGAGGGGTGCAGAGAAGAAGGGCTGTGGGTTCAAGAATTAAACACGATGCTGTCTGGGATTTGCTGGGAAATCGCACAAAAGTATGGCAGGGGAGTGGGTAGGAGGACCCGTGAAAAGACTCGCTGTAGGATGACAGGTGTGGAAGCTGGGCGATGAGGACCATCATGATACAATCTCATCTAACTTCGTCATATTTGAAATGTTTCATTATGAACAAGTTTACAAGATATAGCACTTACTCCAAAAGTTAGTGTCCCTTCCCGGTACCCTCCTAACACCCCTCTCGTGTGTCTGTCACTGCCCTGCACCCACCACATCACATTAGAGTTTAGCTTTTAAATTACCCATGTTCCTCTAAGACCTTGAAGTCCGTTGGGGTAAGGGTGGCGACTCTCCTGTTCACCTGGTAAATTCACACAGAATGAATCAACGAAAGGTGAGTCTGGCGCACAGTAGACATTCAATAAACACTTGTCGAGTGAATGCAAAACCGAAGAACTGGACCTTGAAGGCCAGCTGCATTCTGATTAGCAGAAGGGCCACGGGGAGGGCGTATTAGGCGGGACACGGGCGTGAGCGCAGCCCCAGGCAGCAGGTAGAGGTGAGGGACCGGGATCTCACACCGCCCGTGTGAGCTGGCGTGTGCACATTAATGACTTACGTTTCACAGATGCAGCCCTGACAACATATTTTTTTTCCTAATCACCATGGCAGGGTCATTCCCCAACGGTGGCCGGGAAGGGTTTCGGCTCTGCATTTCAGGCTCAGGTCACTCATTGAAGACACTTGGCCAGCACATGCCTGGTGGAAGGCAGCTCCGAACGGATGCTGGTGCATTTTTGAGGCCTCCAAGGAGACAAAAGAAATCAGTTAAGGGGACAGGAAAAGAAAGCCTCCTTCCCCAGACCCCCCTGAGACCCGGTGCCGCATGAAAACGGGACCCGAAAGGCAAAAACTGGAGCCTGGGGTGGTTTGGGATCAGGTCACCCTAGCAGGGCCGGGTGTGTGTCCTGAGGCTGCGCCCGCTGCATAGCATCTAGCCTCATGCCAGCCCTCCTGATGACAACCACACTGGCTGGAGGTCGAGGCCTGAACGAGGCCTGCAAGAATTAGGATCCCCACAAAGGCCTTTCTCAAACAGACGATAACGATGGCAACGGAAATGTATGCAGCTTTTATAGTTTACCAGAAGCTTCCGCATCCCAGAGCTCAGCTCGTCCTCCCAGCAACTTCAGGATGGAGAGAGAGAGATGGAGAGTGGGAGGTCTGACCTTGCACTTGGAGGAGGGATGCCAGGTGCCCAGCACGGCATGGCGGGGAGACGGTGGCCGAGACGCTGCCCTCCAGTTTGAGCATATGGTCCTGGCCAGGGACTCCATCCTTGGGCCAAGGGAGGGCACAGGTCCCGACCCCCCCGCCTAGTTCCATGGCCTGCCTGGCACGGGCCATCGTGGGCACTCAAAGGATGTTAAGAGAACCTCTGTATGGTCCTGTGGCCTCCTAGAAATATTGATGGCTCCCATCGGCTCCTGGAAATATCGATGATTTTCATCCTCCGGGCCTATCTCTACCCCAATTCTTCAAGGTATTTTGTGTCTCTGGAATATTAATCAGCCCGGGAGGACTGGAACAAGAAATGGCTCTTAGGAGAGGCAAAATGAACATAAATATGTCTGGTGTAGTAATGCCTTTTGTCACAGTGCTTTGGATTTCTCCAAGGGCCTCTGCTCACATTTGTTGTCTAATTTGAAACAAGCAGTAACCCCGAGAGCTGCCAAGGAGAGTGGCAATTACCTTCCTCCTTAAAGCCGGGGAGAGTGAGGTGCAAGCAGTCTTTCGTCTTGTCCAGCATCGGGCTTTCTGACCTTTCCACGTTCTAAAGTTTGAAGAGCATTAAGGCAATCTTTGCCCTTGGCTTTCAGATGAGAGGCTTGAGGAGGATGGATGGGAGGAATTCCTACCCCTATTTTTAAGAAATAAATTTATTATAAGGTAGCAATTATTACAAATGTTTAAGCACCTTGTCGCTTCTTTTGTTCTTTATTCTGTTTCTGAAAACGTGAGCTTTGCATATTTTTCCCCTTTGAAGCCAAAATGTCAAACTTGAGAACTCCTGACTGTGTGGGTGGGGTGGGGGACCCCAGGAGCGGTTTGAGAAAGCTCCCCCCTTCTTCCTTGGTGTCTCCTCAGAATTCCTGTTCAGGGAGAGGGGAGGGTGGTCCAAACAGGGAATTTGATGCCCTCCAAGTTCACAGTTATTCACATCTCTTATTTTGTATCATAGCCAGATGTTAATCTGTTTTCACCACTGGGCTGTGAGGGCCCTGAGTGGAGGGGAAAACAAAGGATCATATTCTGGTTTTAGGGGAAATAACAAACAAGACTCAGGCAGTTAGGGAACTGAGGCAGGGGTGGGGCTGGGGGTAGGAGTCCAGAGCTGGGACCTGGCAGGACATCACAGCAATCAACCAGGGGGAAAGGAAGAAAACTTGAATAAAAACTAGGACCAGAGAGGTGAAAAGGAGGGACAGACTCCTGGGCTTTTCAGGATGTGGGGTATGTGTTAATCTCTGCAATGAAGCAGGGGAGTCAAGGACTTGCTCTCAAATTCTAGGGTAGACACCCAGGGAAGTGGATGGCGGGGCCTTGATCAGAACTTGGGAACACGGGAGGAAATGTATCATGGATGGAGAAAACCAGGATGGTTTAGTTCTGGAAGGACTGAGTCTCAGGTGCTAAGGGGGTCTGGACTACAGACATAAACTGGGCAGGTAACAGCCTCTTGGTGGTACTTTGTGGTCCTCTCAGCCTGCCCAAGGGCTAGGCCTCTGCCTCTCTAACCTTCCACCTGGCTCAGTGGGGACCCCGAAGGACCTGGACCACTTGACTTCATCATTTATTTCTTTTCGCCTTCCACCTGGTGCCTACAGTGAGGCTCCCTGAAGCTCCAAGAAACTCATTCCATAGCCCCTTGCGAAGCACCAAAGGTCACCTAGCACCATGGTACAGCAAGTGGAGCCAGAAGACATGGTTTTCGAGAGTTGGCTCAGCCAATAACTACCATGTGACATTGGCAGATCACTGTTCCTCTCTGGGCACCATGTTCTCCACACTTTAATAGGACAGTGGAGTAAGTGGTAATGTAGCTTGTGTTGGACTAACTCTCTTGTATACAACAGCTTTCATGTAGGAACAATATAAAAAACAAAACAAAACAATTATTTGCCAGCATTGGAGAGCTGCCAAAACCAGGCAGAAACTGCGGTAGGCTTGACCCTTGAAAGAAGGTAACCTCACTGGGTGATTCATGTTTAGACAACTTTTCTCCTGAGTGCACCGTACCCCTGTTTGCATGGCATGGGCTAGCTAGAATCCAAGTAGAAAATCATAGTGTTTCTGACCTTAGGTGTCAGAGGTTGGAGCTCCTCTGCCAGAGAAGCTGGAACCAAGGAGAGAAATCCTGAAAAGGAGAGAACCTCTGAGGGGAGAACCCCAACTTGCACGTAAACTACCCTCAAATCTTTGACTGATCCTTGAACTGTGCATGCATGAACATAACATCTAGAAGCCCAGTTGAAGCATCAACTAGAAAGCTATAAAAGCTGGCAGAGATTTCAGTTGTGGCCCAGCTGCAGCTGCAGACACAGACCCTGGACTTTGAGTCCCACCAAGTGAGCAGAATAAAAATGTCCCAGACCTAAGGGAGTCACCCTAAAACTAAGGTAAACCAAATATTACATGCCCCAAGAAAGGGCAAAGTCAAGTCTCTACAAGTTCATAGTGATTATCCAATAACTTAACTGCCTGCCAGAACAAGAATCAATATTCTTCAGAAGACGATAACAGAATCCAGAGTCTCTGCAACATGTCATCTGCAATGTCTGGTATAAATTAAAGGGATAATAGGAATATGTTATGAACAACATTATACTATCAGGTTTTACAATCTAGATGAAATGGACAAATTATTTGAAAAACACAACTTACCAAAATGACACAAAAAGAGACAGAAAATTGAATAGCTTTGTATCTATTAAAGAGATTGACTTTATTATAAACATCTTCCAACAGAAAAACTCCAATCACATTATGAGATCAATCGTGTCACTCATTAATTTCATCAAACCTTTTAGGAAAAAATAATTCAGTCTTACACAAAGGATGTCTGCACCTTCCATTTCCATTCAGCTTTGTACTGGAGATCTCAACACAACAAGGTTGAACAAAAAATAAATAAAATGCATTAAAATGCATTTAAGATTAAACATAAGAAGTAAAGCTGTCTTTATAGACAACATGATACTTTTAGGTAGAAGATCCTAAGGCATCTACAAAGCAACTCTTAGAAATAATGAGTGAATTTACCAAGTTTGTAGAATACAAGGTCTACATACAAAAATCTCTTGTGGTTCTCTATATTAGCAGCAAAATAATTGGAAAAAGGAATTTTAAAGTCCTTTTACTTTAATATCCCCAAACACAAATACTTAGAAATATACTTAACAAAATATGAACAATATTTGTCATAAAATGACAGAACATTGCTGAAAGACATTTAAAAGGATCTTATAAATGATGAGATATTCCATGTTCATGGAACTCAATATTGTTAATATGTCACTTTTCCCCAAATTTATCTATACATCAAAACAACGCCAGTCAGAATCTCAACAGTGGTTTCTGTAGAAAATGACAAGAAACATGTCATTAAGAATGTATATGGGGGACGCCTGGGGGCTCAGTTGGTTAAGTGTCTGCCTTAGGCTCAGGTCATGATCCCAGGGTCCCGGGATCAAGTCCACCATCAGGTTCCTTGCTCCGCGGGGAGCCTACTTCTCCCTCTGCCTGCCACTCCCCGTGCTTGTGCTCTCTCTCTCTCTGACAAACAAACAAACAAATAAACAAACAAAATCTTTTTAAAAAAGAATTTATATGGAAAAGCAAAGATATAGAATAGTCCAAACATTATTGAAAAAGAAAGACACATTTGCAGAACTTACACTACCTGATTCAAGATTTACTATAAAGCTACATAATCAAGACAGAGTGGTATGGCATAAAGAAAGACAGATAAACGGAACAGACTAGGCTGGAGCCAAGGAGAGAAATCCCGAAAAGGAGAGAACCTCTGAGGGGAGAGTCCCCAAGTAGACCCACATAGATTTCAACCATGGTGCCAAAGCAATGGGGCAAAGAAAGTCTTTGCAACAAATATTAAACACCTGGTTTACTATATGGTAAAAAATGAACTTAGACCCTTACGTCTCACCACACACAAACACTAACTTGAGGTATATTATAGTCATAAAGGTAAAAGTTAAAACTATACAGTTTTTAGAAAAAAAATCTAGGAGAAAGTATTTGTGACTTTGAAATATACAAATGGCCAATAAGCACAGGAAACTGTGCTCAACATCATCAGTCACCAGACATATACAAATTAAGACCCCAATGAGCTACTATTTATTACTCACATACCAGAATGGCTAAAATTAAAAAGACCCACAACCTGAAATTTTGGTGAGGATAAGGAACAACTGGAACCCTCATACAGTGCTGGTGAGAGTGTAAAATGGTAAAACCACTCCAATTATAAATTTCTGATAAATTTAAGTATTTTCCTTCTCATGATCTGGCAATTCCACTCCTAGGTATTTATCCAAGAAGAATGAAAACATATGTCCGCACAACGACTTGTACATGGGGCGCCTGGGCGGCTCCGTTGGTGAAGTGTCTGCCTTCAGCTCAGGTCATGATCTCAGGGTCCTGGGATTGAGTCCTGCGTTGGGCTCCCTGCTCAGTGGGGAGCCTGCTTCTCCCTCTACCTGCCGCTCCCCTTGCTTGTGCTCACTCTTTCTCTCTCTCTCTCTCTCAAATAAATAAATAAAATCTTAAAAAAAAATAGGAATGACTTATACATGAATGCTCATTGTAGCTTTATCCACACTAGCCAAAAGCTGGAAACAGAAAAGTCCAGTGCAGAGGCACTGGATAAAAACATGGTGCTGTGTTCATGTGCTGGAACTAGACTCGGTCGAAATCGGAATCCACTACCGATGCACAACAAGAGAGAGGAACTTCACAGACATATTGAGTGACAGAAACAATACACAAAATGATAAATGTAGTGTGATTCCTTTTGTATGACATTCTAGAATAGGTGACATCCAGGTTGGTGATAGAAACCAGAAGAGTGATACCTCTGGGGTGGGTATAACTAGAAGGGAGACAACAGAACTTTCTGGGGCAATGGATATGTTCTATATCTTGGATGACATGGTAATACATTTATCAAAAGTTATTGAATTGCACATTAAAGATAGGTACATTCATTGTATATAAATTTCTCAATAGAAATACAAAACAAAATAAAACAACTAAGGGAATTTAAAAAAATCATTAGGACCCTGACATTCCAGGAGCCTCAAGTGCACTGGCCGAGGGCTTGATCACACTGGGTCCCATGGTCAAGGTCAGTGCTTTTTTTTCTCTCCATGAGCCAGAGCTGAGGAACGAAAGGCTCAGCTGACTGGGGGCCCTGGGAGCTCGTGGGCCCGGCCTCTCCGCAGCTGCCCCAACGAGTCACTTCAGCTTAAGAAGCATCTATAAATTAATCCTGAAGTCTGTGTGAGCCCATCAGTGTTCCCCACTAGTCTTTTGTGTGTGTGTGTGTGTGTGTGTGTGTGTGTGTGTTATTTTAAGCTTCTTCCTTCTCCCTCCACTGCTATGGCCTTGAGAAAAAAATCATGATTCCCTGGGGATGATGTGTGACCCCCCCGAATCAGAGGATAAGTTGTCTGGCCAACTTGGGTAAACTGCAGAAGAAAACTTCCTGGAGGGTTGTGCCACCAGTTGGATCTACAAGGACTAATGCTTTCTTACAGCCCTTGTGTCCAAGAGGGGTGAGGAGGCCAGATGCCCTGGAAAGATACAGAAACGGAGTCCCCAAGTGAGTGCCGACGCCGACCCAAATTCATTCCACCCTTGTGGGAAGCTCACTCTGCTCCCTAGTCCCAGCAGCCCCTTTGGGCTCTCCATTGCTTGGAAACCAGACGAGCAAGGTGCCCACGGGACAAGGGAGGAGGGACCCCAACGAAGAGGAGACGGAGAAGATGGACCAAGACAGAGAAAAGGGAGAGGAGTGTTTAAATAAAAAGAAGTGGAGGGGAGGGGACGGGCAATCAGGGCATTCAGTAGATTAGCAACAATTTCATCCTGTGGTAGAGGGTCCGGCTGGCCGGGAAATGGGAGCCCCATTTTATCAATGGGAAAACTGACTCCGGAGAGCTGAGGGCACTTGCTCAAGTTCACCCAGCTAGAAAGAGGGCAGAGCAGATTGGTCAGATTTGGGCAACTACAGCCCTCCGGTAGCTGCAGCTGCAGTTTCCTGTCCTGGGCACACTCTTACCCCTCTGTGCTCACACCAGCACCCACTCGGCACAGCCTCAAAGCCAGTGGGAAGGGCTGGCTGCCCTTGGCAAGGCATTACTACGTGCAAGGTGAGGGAACTTAGCTCCCAGCCGCAGGCCTTTTTAGGAAATGTAGCTCTGCATGAAACACTTGGCTTTGATGGGAAGGAAAGAACTGGGTCTACTAATTAAAGGTCATTTAGAATTTTTTTTAGCTTTAAAAACAGAGTAGATATGTTTAATTCGGGCTGACCACAGTCACTGGGCATTTCTGTGAAGCTCGGGGATCTGTGTGCTGAGCCTCCTTGACTCTGAGAGATCAGTGGATTTTTTTTTTTCCCTCTCTCTCTGGTTTTGTTTTGATTTTGTTGTTGTTGTTTTAAAAATACACACCCTCTGGAGTTGAGTACTTTGACGTCTTTGATGCAAGGCAAGCCAACCATGGATTTCTAAAGTTAGACAGAAAGGAGTTGGCACTGGCAGGAACTAAACCACGAGCCTCAGAAGCCTCGGCCGCCGGCCCCGGTTCACCGCCTGTGCGGTCGGCACCGTGTTATTATGTTCTCCCGAGAAAACTAGAGACCCAGAGACCTCTGGTTACACCGCCGCTGGCTCGCTGCCCCCGCACTGGGCGGCTGCCGGGGGCTGGGTGCCAAGCAGGAGTTGTGATCATTTCTGCTCAGCCAGGGGGACGCGAGGGCTCACGGTGCAGGAAATCCCAGGAGAAGGCCAGGGCGACCCCAGTGTGTACCCCACTCGTGTTCTTAAAAGAAGAGACGCCGCGTCTTCAGAAGCCACGCTGTCAAGACGCCTAGGGTTTTAGTCCGCCCAGCTGCCCTTCCCTGAGGGTAGAAGCCTTCCTTCCTAGAGCGAGCTCTTTCCACGAGGCTTGGCTGGGGCTGATCCTGCCTTTTCCCTGACCTCACGACCCTGGCCTGACCAATCAGAACACCCCATCTTACCGAACGGTGATGATTAGCTCCATCACAGGCATAGGGCCCCAGTCAGGCCAATCAGAAGCCTTCCTTCCATCGGCTCTGGGTTTGCGAAACTGCGAGGGGCTTCCAATAGCCCATCTTTTCCTGTGAGGTGGAGAAAGCGAGTCTGAGAGATAAGGAGGGAGAGTGTGCCTGTGTGTTAAGCCCCAATACCACCATTGGAATTTCTGGATGCAGCCGTGCCTGAAGGGAGATTACTTCTATGAGCAAGAGATTCCCCCCCCTTTTTTTCTTGCTATAACTACTTTGGATTTTATTCCTGTCACCTGCAACTGAAAAAGAACCAAGTACTATGTGTTTTACTCGTCTTTGCCTCCCTAGCAGGGGCAGGCTTGGTAAATGAGTGTCTGAACCCCAGACTGGCAGGGAGTGGAGTTCGGGGTAGCCGAGGGAAGTACGTTGCCAAGCACCTGCCAGGCCTCGTTTGCCAGGCACTTTACAGAGATTATTTCAGTGGACTGTTTCCTCACCACCTTGCTGTACTAGGACTGCTATGTCCACTTGAAAGGTAAAGTGAGGAAGGAAGGGCCCTAGGGAAAAACCAGACCTTCGGAAACAGGACAGAGTGTGAGCCTTCTAGCTGGGTGCTTCTCTGACACATCAGAAATTGGACCATCTGCACGTCTCCTCTGAAGGGAGGGAATGGACAAATAAGATCCTCCCAGGGGACCCCTGCTTCTGGGACCCTGGCCCTCCAGGGGAGCCCATACCAGAATTGTGGGGTTCCTTTACTCCAGGTCCTTGGATGTTGGGAGGATGCGTATTGCCAGCTCCCAAACACTGCACAACTGGAAGTAGATTTCTCAGACCCCCAGAGTTCCCGGACTATCAGCCCCTCTCATGACTTCATGACTTTCTCCACACTTGACCCAATCCACACTAGAGCCACCATGTTAACCCAAATTTCAGTTGCTCGGTTGATCTAAGGTAGGGCCCAAGTGAATTTTTGGGGGAGTGGAAGTGTGGATTCCTGAGTCCAGAGGTTTCATGGTATCATGAAGGCTACACAGAAAGGTGACAGAACATGACAGTGGAGACCCTGAACATGGACATGAGCTCTGTATTTGCATTTTCACCAGGACAGAAATGACCTAGAGTGACAGAATAGGAAGGGACCTCAAAATCATCTAGTTCAGGAAGAGCAAGTATCTGTTGTGCCCGCTGACATGCCTTGACCCTTGCTCCTGACCTTGAGAGAGCCAGGGCTAATAGGTCATAGCCTTCTCTCCTACCAAGCCCAGATGCCCCTTCAGATCTTTCCCACACAGCATCACAGGTGACCCCACCAATCAATGGAAGATGTCTCACAAATAAAACTTACTTGCCCGCACACCGAGGTCAAGACCCTCCTTTTTGCCGTGGTGAAAATGAGCTTGTGACATGAAGGGACTTGTCCAAGTTCACACAGCCCAGCTGGAAGTTGAAACGAGATCTTTTGATTGGGTAAAGCCCGTTATTCTTTGTTCTCATTGCTGACTCAGTACCATTAATAGATGGTAAGATGCCAACCCAATTTAAGCTATACATATACTTAACCGGAAAATAAATCAACCAAATTGATGGGGCTTGGTGTTGTGGAAAGAATATGCAGCATGAATTTCACTTCCGGTCTGGCCATAAACTAGCTGTGTGACCTTGGGCAAGTCAATTCAACTCTCTGGGCCTCAGTTTCTTCAATTGTAAATTGTGGGGCCAGGGTGATCTTTAAACCCCCTAATATACTTTCAAATACCAATAATCTTTTAGTTCATGTGCCCAGCACTGTACCAGGAAGTTTTTAGGCTATGAAGAAATGAGAGAGAAGAAACAACCACACAATACAAGAAGCAGTTCAATGTTACGCAAAGTTTTTTAATTCGTATACTTAAGGGCCAAGAGGTGAGGCCCTCCAGGAGCTCAGGGAAGGGGGCTTCCTCCTCCAGAGGAGAATTCAGCCTGCCCTGGAAGGATGGACAGATAGATGGGGGGGGGGGGGGGGGGGGGAATGACACTACAGGCAATAAGAGGAGAATAAGGGAAAGCAGGGAGGAGAGAAAAGCAGGGCACGCTGAGGAAGAAACCAGCCTGACTGGAGTGGAGGACGGAGGGCATCCAAGGAAAGCACTAGCGAATCAGGGATGAGAGGAGAACCCATGGGGGCTGAGGCCAGTGTTGCGGAAAAAGTTGGGGTGGGGTCCTGGTCCCACAGAGTTGTATGGGGTCATTTCTTGGCTCATTGAGCAAGACCCTTTTGTGCAAGCGTCAGAAATTCAACTCAACCTCACTTAACCGAGAAAGTGCAATGTATCAGCTCACATAACCAAAAAACCCAGCTGTACATAGCTGGATCCAGGGGCTCAGAAAATCTCATGGGAATTTGCCCTTCTGCATTTTTACTTCCTTCTGTGTGGGCCTAATTCCCAGGCCGCCTCTTCCCAACGGGGGGCAAACGGTGCCCAGCAACTCCCGATTTCCACGTTGCCACTTACCAAGACCTGTGGAAAGAGAGCGCCAGGTTCTGCCTGTTTCTGCGCCAGGGCGGGGGCCGATGCTCATTGGCCTGGGTTTGATGACGTTTCCCATGGCTGAGCCAATCATCAGCCAGGGGCTGGATGAAATCATCTGATTGGCCAGGCCTGGGTCAAGGGCCCATTTGTAGGGCGCTGGAGTGGGTTCTGCCCCAAAGGGGCCTTGGAATCCGGGAATGAGACAGAAGGTCCCAGGGCTGTTATCAACAGAAGAGATGCGTGGATCCTGGACAGGCAAACCCAACAGATGTCCAGTGCCAAAGAGTATTTCCTACGTATTTGTGGACAGATAGGGGACGTCGTGAAGACAGAGACCTAGCAGTGGTTCCCCACTCCGTGCGGGGAGTTCTCGTGTCCACATCAGAACCTGGCGAGTTTCTGAGAGGCAGAGGTGGGGTGGATGGCGATGGCGAGCTTCTGGGCAGGTCCCATGTTTCTTAAATTAATACTCCTTGGATAGACTCAGCAGCGGGGCAGGAATTTGTTAAATTACATAAACATTATTGTGACCCGTAAAATTCAATGAATCTCGGCCTGTTTACCCGCGGCTGGCTTTAATGTTTGCACAGTGTAATTTAATGTGTCAATTTGCTCTCAAATAAAAAACATCTGGTCCTCTGACATGGCAAAGAAACTGAAGAGCTGATGTTCACAACCAGCTAAAAGCCCCAATCAGAGATGATGTTTAGGGAGGAGGAAAGGCCAGGGACTCAGCAAAGGAAGCCAGCATTGTTCGGACCCCTTCCTGGCCTGGTGACAAGCCTCTGTTTGTGAGTCTGTAAGATCAGTAAATTTCATCATAATTAGAATTAAGAAAAGCCGAGAAGAGCTCATACCATCTTTAACTGGTACGCATTGTGCAATTAAATTTCCTGTGGCTGTCCCTGCCAATATTGACATTCATACTATTGGATTTTTAGCAATCTTATTATTTTGTAATTGAGAAGAGCAGAAAGAAAATTACACTTTCCTCTGCAGAAGATTTCAGCTAATGTACCCCTTCCTATAGCAGTCAGCCTGGCCAAGCCCTCTCCCTCCGGATTCCCCAGGAGTTGGTGGAGCTTGGGAGAGGGGGAGGTGAGGTTCTCCGAGTGTGTGCTTTTCCAGTGAGATCATGCATCTTGGTTTGGTCTCCATTAAATAACGATAGGGCTCGTTCCTGCAGACAGAGGCAGGACTTGGCAGGCAGGTTCTAAGTTGGAGGCGCTGACCTACATAGAACAGGACAGGGGAAGCTGAGTTCTCCTGTGAGACAGGTGGGGGCTTAAAAGCCTTTTGGGGGCCTCGTGGGGCCACTGGGGGGCTGTTCACCGATCCTGACTGCTGGGCCCCCAGACGGAACTGGGCGGGCAGGGGTGGCCCCGAGGGGCCGCTGTGCTGGGATGCACCACTCATTTCATTTTGCAGCGCCCCCTTCCTCTCCTTGCACCCAAGCCTGGGCCAGGCTGAAGGGAGCAGGAGAGGGATGGTTTCCACTCCCCTGTTTCTCACCCCAATAAATGCTCGAGACATCCTGATGAAAAAGAGGCCGGTCCAAAGCCCGGGCAGCCACCCCACTGGAAGGAGACGAGCCTGCTTTCCTGGCCAAGCAATGACGGGGTCAGAGCAAGTTCAGGCTTTGCTTTAATTGAGTAGAAGATAGTTCTTCCTTAAGGGAGCCCTGAAATAATGCTTCAGCAGAGCAGAATGACTTCCCATATTGTCAGAAGGGATTAGCCAGGCTGGTTTGTAAATAAAGAGTGATCCTTCTTCCCCCTCTAGGACAAACAGATCATATTTTCTTCAGGTCACCGGGGACTGGGCTTGCTCTAATCAAATCCTTGACATTTCACTAGGACTCCATGAGTTCTATGTTTTCTGTGATTGAGCCCTTGGTAATTACCCATTTTCCTAAACGATTGCTATTTTCCAATCCAGAACGTTTGAGGGAAGTGGGAAAAAGAGATGTCTGTCCAACAGCGTGGGGAGGAGAGGGGAGAAGGGCATGGGGATGCAGAGTGGAGGAGGGTCTCTTGAGGTTGAAACAATATCATCTTAATAAGCACCCCCGGGGGGTGGTGTTCTCAGGACCACCAGACAGTTTTTCTAATTTCTTCATCCTTCCATTCATTTGGGCAACAACAATTTTTTGAGGCCCTTGCCAGGTGCCAGAGACTGTACTAGTCGGTAAGTATAGAGTTGGATACAACAAGCTCCCGCCAATTCCAAAGAGCCCCCCATCTTGTGGAAGAGACCAGTACATGGGCCAATAATTACAACAAAAATATCCTGAGAAGTAAATATGTAAGTGTCATGGAACCCCAAAATAAACAGCAAAAAACAAACACTGAAAGCCAACGAAAAGCAAAGCTTTGTCTGGGTAGGACAAGGAAGGCTTCACAGAGCAGGTGACCCAGGGTCTTGCAGGGTGAGTAGGAGTTGGCCATCATAATAAAGTAAGGACAGAAACATCTATTCCGAAATGCCAGGTGCTATTCTAAAGGCTCTGCCTCTCTTAACTCATTGAATCCCCACAACAAGCTTATGAGACAGATATTTTTAGCCCTATTTGCAGATGGAAGCTAAAGCACCATGAGAAGGGTAGAAGATTCTAGGCCAAGGGAAAGGGCATGGTTGTGAGGAAGGAGGGCATGTTTGTGGACAGTGGGGAGGGGCTCCTTTGAGAAGTATGGAAAAGTGACCAGCTCAGATCTGTGTTTTTAGGAGGATGACAACATGGTAGAGGAGCCCGAGTGTGAGGGAAAGAGACAATGATCAAAAGGATGCTGGGATCCTCACCGGAACTAAGACTCCTTCCCAAAGTTCAAGCACCGAGTGATCTTATCATCGCCCCCCCCCAACCCTGTCCCAGATCCTGGGGAAATAGCTGAAACTCAGTGGCACCCAGCTAGAAGCATCAAATCCAGACTTACCCCATAACCCTCCCTGCCCTCCTCCATCTTCCCATCTCCATAAAACAGGTGATGGACCAAACCCCAGGGGTGTTGTCTCACTGCCCTGAGTGGGGTAATCCCTCCCACTCCTACCAGGAAGCCCTCTGCACTGGGATAAAAGACCCCAAGGCTGAACCTACACCAGGAGGGGCAGGGTGGGAGCCTGTCTGCTGATCTAACAAACTGCCACAGCCACAGAGAAGTGTTCTTGACTTTCCGGTTGGCTTCCGCATTCTTGAATGATCTCCATTTGCATCCCTTCCTATTGAACAATTCTCCCCCTACCGGGAAAAAAAAAAATCCTGCAGCTTGTGTCCACTCTAAACACAGATGACAAGAAGTCTTGGAAACACAGCCTAAAGAAACACTAAGCAAACTGTTCCCCAAACAAGCCTTTCGTCCTGACCTTTGTAAGCCAAGAGCTCCACTTTATAACTTGGGAATGCACAAATATTTACAGTTGTAGGGAAGAGAGCCAGCGTCTGCTGGAGGGTCCCAGGGGTGGAGACAGCTGAGTGCTCATCTAGCCCAGCATCCCATGCACTGTGGGGATGCTCTTTGCAGAATCCCCTGGCAGATGGTCACCCAATCTCTCATCACCCTCTGAGAAAGCTTCTTCCATTGATCTGCTCATTGCCAAGTTCTGACAGCCAGCCAGAATTGCCTCCCAGTAACTTTGCCTCTGGTGCTGGACAGGCCTTGAGGCTTGAGTATCTTCCTTCCCATGATAGCCTTTTGAAGGCTGGGAGTGAGCCTCCCTGTCTGCCTTCCACTGTCCCTTCTTCCTTGGTTCCTTCCTTCATTGCTTGGGGGACCTCCCTTGTGGGCCCCTCACCACTGTGGTCGGCTGAGTTTCTTACTATGATCGGAGCCCTGCGCCACTCATTTCTCATCCCTAAAACTCAGCGTAGCTCACCAGGCAGTGAAATCAAGGTAAAAGGAAAGGAATGCCGTTTTCTTGAACTCCTGCCACACTGGGTACTGTTCTTGTTCTTTGTAAACACTCCACGCCCAGAACAACCCTAGGAAGTAGATACTCCTCTCCTTGTTTCATATATGTGGGAACTTGGTTTTCTGACACGGACTGAAAATGAGGAAATAAGCAAAGCAAGTCTTCCAAGAGTCTGAAGCAGAGGGGAGAGAACTGGCCAGAGTCTATGGATTCTTATTTTGCGTTCATTTCTACCAAGATGCATTTGGTTTCAGGGAAACTTGATTTTAAATCTTTACGCAGCCACTCTCTAGCTGTGGGACTTCGGGCAAGGTAGCTAACTTCTCTAAGCCCATGGTGACCAAACTGTCCCTGTTTGTCCAAGACTGGCCAGATTTGAAATGCCAGTTTCCATGTCCTGGGAGACCCTTTAGTCCCAGGCACAGTGGTGGGGTTGGTCACCCTATCAAGCCAACTTCCTCGTTGTAAGATGAGGAGAGTCATAACCTCCGTTGCGGCGTTGTCGCAAAGTTTAGCTGACATGATCCATGCGAAAGGCCCAGTTGTGTGCCTGGCACACACCGGACACTCAGCTTATGTCTCGATTAATGTGAAAGCCTGGTGAATCGTGGCAGATGAGAAAGACGTAGAGGCCCGTGGTGTGGCCATGCGCAGTGGCACAGGAAAACAAGTTTAAAAAAAAAAAAACACACAAACAGGGACATTGGTATAGGGTCTCCTGCTCTCTGCAGTGTAAATATCCCGCTGTGGTTCAATTAAGCGTGGTCATTGTTAACCTCAAATGGGACTCCGGGGGACAAAGAAAAAGCTAAATCTTGAGCATTATACTGTCTGATAGGCAAAGTAGGGTGGACCCCCTTGTGGGATAAGTGCCACACAAAATTTGACACGGGCTCTGGTTCCTTAAGAGTAAACCTTCAGCCACCCTGCCGGGTTGTCAGCCACCCAGCACGGTGGAGGGGTGGAGGAAGAGAGTCCTGAAGAGAGGCTCCCAGGAGGGGTGAGTCTGCAGTTCACGCACTGGGTGACTGTGGACAAATCGTGCTCACACTTCCGGTCCTGTCTCCTCATCTGTAAAATGGGGAAGAGAAAGTAGACAAGGTGTTGTCTAACAGAGAGGCGGTGGGGTGGAGCGGTCAAGGGCATGGATCCACCACCCACTGGCTGTGTGAACGTGGGCGAGCCAGTCCACCCCTCCGTGTCCTGAGTCCTCAGTAAAGTATTTGTTCTTGTCACTGTCCGCTCTCTGACACAGCCATTCGGCAGCCCCCACTCTCCCACCCCTGCGCCCCCATCACTAAGGGTTAATGCAGCAGAAGCATTAGGATGTTGTGGCACGTTCCCTTGCCCTCCCCACTCTACTGGCTCATGTTGAACTTGAGGCAGACTAAAACCTCCTCATCTTTTTTATGTGAGTTGCAGTCAGGCCAGGTCTCCCTCATCCTGTTCTTGTGCAATTGATTTTTGGAAACAGCATTCAAGACATTAGATTTATTGATGTTAAATTTCATCTGGTTGCTTTTGACCCAGCATTCTCGACTGTCGAGCTCATCTTGAACCTTAATTCTCTCATCCCCTCCAGCGTTGAGTCATCTGCAGATTTGATGCACATGCTTCCCATCTCTTCATATGAACTGTTGGCTTAAAAAGGCGATTTGTATAGATAAAAATAGAGACAGAGACACAGGCTGCCATATAGAGCAAGAGGGGACTTCGGGTATGAGGCTGAGCAATGGGGATGCTATCTTGGGGGAAGCAGGGCTCGTGGCCCTCCATCAGCAATGAAGCCTTTGCTCTGTGTACCCACTTGCACACACTCCTTTCCTGCCCCTGGATCCCGGAGTGTTCTCGGTGATGACAAGGGGAGTTCACCCCTCAGCCATCCTAACCGTGGCCCCTCCTAAACTACCAAATCCACAGAGATGGTCTGAGTCCCCGTCTGTCTGCACCTGACGCAGCCCCAAAGCCAAGTCCTGTCTCATTGCTTCTCAAGCTGAGACCCACTCCCACGTTGGGGCCGTGCCAAATACCTGCTGTTAATCCAAGAAATCAATTCTCACTCGAAGGTCATGGACCACGATGTCTTTCCGTGTTTCCCGCTCAGATGTTTCCGTTTTAACAGGCACCCCCACTGTCAGCACAGCAAGGGCAGAGTGGGGGTCGATCTGTTATTGGCCACCTGTGGTGGTGCGGGGCTCTGCACTCAGTCCAGGGACCCCAAGGGCATCCTGGATCACAACATGGGGCACACAGCACAGCTCATATGTGTGACTGAAAGTCGCCATGGAAAGGCTTAGGGCTCTCTATTCAAGGTCACAGAGAAAAGTGAAAGCAAAATTCTAGAAGTACTTCCTATCGTGAGTGGTTTAAATAAAACCCCAACAATTTCTGTTTCTCCAGATAATTGGGCAGCTTTCTGGTGTTGTGCTAACTGGGTGGCCACTGGTTGTAAGGCTTTCCGAAACCCCATGCCCACTCCACACCCAGACACGGCCGTGGGCACACGGCTGAGCGCCCCAGGCTCAGGACAGCCTGCTGGCTCAATGAGCTCAAGCTAACACCTCTTCGATATCCTTGGTACCAGAACCTTTCTATTTTTATCCACAGGGTTCCCTTGTAGGGAAGAGTTTGCCGCTGCCCCTGCTGATGATAAAGAGAAGTTTCCCCTTATTGGGTGCCTACTAGGTGCCAGACATTGTGCCAGAGCCTCTGAACGAACCATAGGTCATCTTTTCAACAGAGCTAGGAAGCCAGGTTTTATTAGTCCCATTTCACAGAGGCATAAACTGAGGCCCACAGAGATCCAGTGAATTGCCTGGGGCCACAAGAAATAGCGGAATTAGACTTTGAACCCTGGTCTCTTGATTCTAAGCTCCACTGTAACCATGGCTCTGTTTTGGCAGCTTTCAGAGAAGTCACACGGTTATTCTCTTTTGACCCAAGAAGTTCTGTGAGAAAGAGAGGAAGCCAAGACAGGACAGCATCCTGCCCATCACTCACTTGAGTGCTGTGACCAGGATCAAGGCCACGGGGGATCTCGCAGAGCTTGGGACCCAGCTGTCTGGCTGGTAATAGGGTGAATTCAGTGGGATCCCTACCACTTGGAGGCAGCCCAGTGATACCCAGGAGAGAAAAGCTTTCTTTGCCTTTGGGAGAGCAGGGGTAGGCGGTGGTCCTTGGTGGGGGAAAAGCGTCAGTGAATGCATGATGCTTAAGCATATATGGGTTCCAGTGTGTTCCAGCCCTTACTGCCTGTATAAACTTGAGTCTACTATTTATTTTACCTTCCTGGGCCACCATTTCCCCATTTGTACATGGGGGTAATAATAGTGCTTGGGTGAAATTGGGGAGGTGAGTCATTTCTGTAATTCATTAGCACAGTCCAGGAACGTCTTATGTACCTAATACATGCTCGCTATTTTTTGTACCTCCATCACTATAATGACCTACATCTCCATGAGTTGCTCATCTCCCATGGAGGCATCCTTCTCTCCGTTGTACAGACTGGGAAATTGGGTGCCAAAATGACCTGGCCAAGGCGATCTGGAAGGTCTTGGGTAGAGCCAGGCCTAGACTCCCCGACCGCACAGCATCTCCCTGTCCTCATCATGCTCAGCTTTGTCTTACCCTGGAGTCTAGATTCACCACCTTTACTGTGTGTCCCAGTTGCTGGGGGCTCTTGTTAACCTGCAGGTTCTGATCCGGAGGACTGGCTGGGCCTGAGACTCTGCATTTCTAGCCATCTCCCAGGTGACCGCACTTTGCATAGGAGGGGCTCTTCCCTCCAGTGGGTAGGGGTCCTGGAGGAGCCTCAGGGAAACAAACAGCCAATCCTGGGGTGCCTTGAAGAGGCTTCAAAGGGTTACCCCCCAGGATGGGCCTGCAGCCCCACTGTGTCTCCAAAGCAGCGCCCTGGCCCAGGGACGATGCTGGGGAGGTAGGGTCTGTGAGCCGCCTCCCAGCAGGGTCTCTGCGCCAGGACTGCCCTCCTGCTCATGCTCTCCTTTTGCTTCCTTCTGGCTGCTTCTGTCAGAGCCTGACAGTTACAGCAAAACAGTCTTGCTCTCCCGCACCAAGCCTCCGCTCCACGGCTGGGCTCGAGCCCCAGCAGCCTGCAGAGAGGGAGCTGACATTTGTCTTAATTGGAGTTACCCGTGTAAATCCTGCCCATCCCCTCCCCACGCCCTCGGCCTTTGATGAGCGAGGGGGCTCTGAACACAGAGAGGCTCCTAATCTCCCGGGGGATACATGGTGTTATTAATGCAGGGGCTGGAAGGAAATGTTCCGTCTCGTCGGCGGGGAAAGTAAACTGGAGGTGAGAGGGGGGAAAAAACAGTAAAGGAGAATACAGGCCACAGGGGTGAGAAGGGGAGTGACCCCCCCCGGGCAACTGCATCACCCCTCCAGGGCCAACAGCGGCAGACCCCCCTGTTCCCCCAGTCTTCCCAAACCAGCTTCTAACCCAGACGGTTTCGAACTCAGCTGCACAAGTCACCTGAGAACTATAAAAATTGCTCATGTCTGGCTCCCACCCCAAGAGGTCTTAATTTAATTGGCCTGGGTGTGGCCTGTAGACATTGGGTCTTTAAAGCCCCCAAGCGATTCTAAGGTGCAGCCTGAAGGAGGACTGCTGGTCTCATCTCAGCTTCTCTGGGAAACCTCCCCTGATTAGTGCAGACCCATTTATGGGCCCAATGGAAACAGCGCGTCGTCTGAGTAATTGACACAGTTTATAATCTGGCCAGCCCTGCTAGATCTGCACAACTCCATGGGAGCAGTGTACAGATATCCCCCATGCCGGTGCCATTTGGTTGGAGAATGCACAAAAAGATCTGAGAGGTGCCTTCTCATTTCTTTAAGGTTAACGCACAAATGAGCAAGGATGTGCACCTGCTGAACAGCCCCTGCATCAATCAGTCATTTAGCCAACATTTATGGAGCGCCTATCATGGCTACAGAGCTATGGGAGATTTGAAAGCATATGGGAGGCACACTTTGCTCTTATGTAGTGCCTGATAAGGATAGATTAGACAAGACCATAAATAACAATAGTAAAAATGAAACCTGGAGGTGATAGGCTGTGGGTTAGGGAAATAAACAGGCAATGAAAATGTATCCAACACTTAGGATGTGTCACACAATGTCCCAGCTGACTTACCTTTGCTATGTCATCGAGGTCAATGATAGCCCTAAAAAGGAGGAGGTATTATTCCCATTTTACAGATGAAGAAACTGAGACTCAGAGAAGTCATTGGCTTGCCCATGGTCACACAGCTAGTGCGTGTTGATGCCTAACTCCAAAAGGGAAGTGAGAACATGCTTCTATTAGATGAGGTATGATTCTGGCTAGGGGCATCTGAGAGAATCTTTAGGAGGACCCAGGAACTCACTACACAAACACACCGCCGCTAAGGTGCCTTGCATAGGAGGACCACGTGCGAGGAGGTAGCCTCAGTGGACAGCCAGGTGCCAGATGAAGCTGGAGGGGAGCAGCAGATTATGCAGCAAGATATCTGGAAGTCCAGGGCAGGGCTGGTGGGAAGTGGAGAAAGGAGGATTTCTCTGGGGGATGCAAGTTCAGAGCACTGAGGGGGTAAAAGTGTGGCGAGGGACAGATAGCTGAGTGGGAGACTTCTGTTCTGGGTACCAACTGATTAAAGAGGCAGGGGAAGCACAATAGTCTTGCCACTCTGAGAAGGTGGGCCCTGGCCCAGTCTATGTGTCTGAGTTGATGGCAGATTTCAGTCTTTGCCGACACAGGGCTTGGCTGAGGGTAGATGCACAAACCACTCAAATGACACCCTGGGCGGGCTGGATGAGGTGAGCAAGGAGCCAATGACTCTGTTTTTCTGACACTAATGTCCACCTGT
Source organism: Callorhinus ursinus (assembly GCF_003265705.2). Lineage (NCBI taxonomy): Eukaryota > Metazoa > Chordata > Mammalia > Carnivora > Otariidae > Callorhinus > Callorhinus ursinus. The sequence continues at coordinate 34,706,862 of NW_027397087.1, read as the reverse complement.
CACTAGTTGACTATAATATTCATAGTTTTTGAATATCTGCCACCAGCAGGCATGGGCCCCAGTGATTCCTGTCCTGGAAGAGATAATAATTTCTGGGAAGATGGGGTAATGGAACGAATCTTCAAAGATCAGGATGGTGGTGGGGCAGTGGTGATGGTGGTGGGGGTGACAGTGATGGTGGTGGGAGTGATGGTGATGGTGGTGATGATGTAGTGGTGATGGTGACAATGGTGGTGGAGTTGATGGTCATGACAAAGGTGGTGGTGATAATGATGGTGAGGGTGGTGATGGTGATGGTGGTGATGGTGATGATGGTGGAGCTGATGGTCATGAAGGTGGTGGGTGGTGATGGTGATGGTGATGGAGTTGATGGTCATGATGAAGGTGGTGGTGATAATGATGGTGATGGTGGTGATGGTGATGATGGTGGAGCTGATGGTAATGAAGGTGGTGGGTGGTGATGGTGATGGAGTTGATGGTCATGACAAGGGTGGTAGTGATAATGATGGTGAGGGTGGTGATGGTGGTGGTGATGGTGGTGGGTATGTTTGAATGACTGATGCCCAGGTGGCTGCTATCTCTAGCCTTTCTCCTGACGCACACTTGCAACTCCCTCATTGTCATCCCCTCTTGTGTTATGAAGACCTGTGACACTCCAAATGTCCACATGGAAACCTGTTCTTCCTCCTTTACCCATGTAGCTTGGAGAACAGCCCCACTGGCCAGCCAGCCACCAGAGCTGGATGCCCAAGTCAGCTGAGACTACTAAACCTTTCTCATCCCCTATATTTCTCAGTTGATTACCAAGTCCTGATGATTTGGCCTCTTAAATATCTCTTGAAGCCCACAGTCCCCTGTCCATCTCCCCAGCTCCTGCCTGCCTTGAGGTCACATCACTCTCCTGCTGGACTATGGCAACAGCATCTTGATATACCTCTGAGCTCAACTGGCCTTTCTTTAAGCTACCCTTCATCTCACTGCCAGAAACGACCTTCCCTCAAGCAGATTCAACCATGCCACTGGCCAGGGTCAACCCCATCTCTGGATCACGGAGAAAGAGCACAGCGTAGATGGCAGGCACAAGCCAGCCCTAATCCAGCCACATAGCTCCCAGCCCCACGAACTTGCAGCTCTCTGCTCTTGCTTCCTTTCCTTTGCTCATCCTAGTCCTTTTGTCTTAGACACCTTCTTCTTCTCTGACTGGTGCAATTCTTCTTAGTCCCTAATGAAGCTCTCCTCTGACCTCCAAGTCAGTGAGCAGTGTTGGTCTCCCTCTGCTGTGCATTCACCTACTACCAGCAGCCTTTCTTATCCCACTATGCTGCAATCCCCCCCCCTTTTTTTTGTTCTTCTGCATCCTCTGCTGTGCCATGAGTTGTTCCAGGAAAAGAACCTGCTTTCTTATCTCTGAATCCTGAGGACCTAGCCCAGGTACCTACTAGGTGCTTCCTGAATTAGAGACCAGGAATGTTAATCTCAGCTATCTGTGTGGTGCCCAAAACAGGGCAGAGAGCTGTGTCTCCCATCATCTCATTTGATTCTCATTATCTTCATGCAGGGTTGCAGGTGGCATTTGAATTGCTTAACTGATGGGAACACAGATTTAGCAAAAATGGTGAGATGACTTGCTTGAGGCTGCCCAGGAAGGTAATGAGCAAGTCAGTCTAGGTTTCAGGTGTCTTGACTCCTGTGTGGGAAATATGTTGATTTCACACCAAGAAGCTCATTTCCTTTCTCTCTGAGAAACTTTTGAGACTGAGAAGTGACTCATGTATACAAGACCCGCCCACTCTGAACACTAGATACTTGTGTATAGGGAGAAATGGCCTTGGATTCCTAGGTAAAGATAGAGACTGAACACAAGCAAGCATCTTAAAGACACAAACCCATAAAAATGAGGAAAACAAGAGAGAAGAGTCACAAAATTTTGGAAGCTGGAAAGCAGGTAGAGAAGTGATAACCACCTTAGCAGGAGAAATATCAAGTACTCCTAAGCTGGTATTAGGAAAAGCTAAGAACCAAGTCAACTTACACAGTAAAACCCTCAAAAGCCTCAGGAACTGGCAGCATCAGGTACTCCTGGAAGCAAGTGAAGAGAGGGGGTCAAAATAGAAATTACTGAGTGAAGGCAATTTACCCAAAGGCAGTTAGAACTCCAGATCCTTCCCTCTGATCCTCACAGCTAGGCAACCATCTATTTCTTCCCATGACCAAAGCCTGGCGATAAGAGGGAATGTCTGCACCAGGATGAGGTGTGTGAGGCACAGCTGAGGATGGAGGTCTGCGCTGAAAACAGGGAACAGGAGAACATTTGTATGCTCTATGTTGAGGGAATGGCCAACTTCTCTCAGTTGCTCCCAGTAAGCTGCATCTGGATTTACACTGCCCACACAAGACACTGGAAGTCTCTTCTTTGAGGGAAAAGAGTAGCCCAAGAAGAAAGATCCACAGAGTTTAAAATTTTACTCCAGTACATTTTGATCAGAAAAGGACTGATGAATGGAGATATCAACCAAAATGGAGGGGAGGTGGACTAAGAAAGAGGAAAACATGGAACAGATATAGATGCAAAGGGAACCCCCAAATGATGATTATGGGAGAGCCCAGGATGACAGTCATGACCCAGGCAGAGATGGTAGCCAGTCTCAACTGGAGAAGATAAGAAAACCCCATGAAACACTGCTCATGGAAAATGAAACAAATACAAAAATGAATGTGTATGGATATGTCTAACTCTTCAGAAAACGAATGGCCATTTTGAATGTTGAATGAATAAATTAATAGGAAACTGCAAGCAACAGGAAAAACAATAGCAAATATCAACTCCAAAAAAACCCCACAAAAGGTGTCAGGAAAGAGAAAGGAATCTTAGTTTGGTACACGAATCAGTTCTAAGTAGTAGTAGTTATTTCATCATAATAATGATAGCACTGACTATTGATCTAAGTAAATTAACTATATGACTAAACTGGGAGACAGAGACTAGGAGATGTGCACATGTGTATCAGGTGTATGCGTATGAGGAGAAGAGCTAAAACCCACTGTTCCATAATGAAATCAATCAATAATGCCTAAAATAGAAATATCAAGAAATAGTAATGCAAGCATGTAATACAGAGTTATGAAGGTAAGTATTAGACGAAATCATTTAAAAAGTTGCAAGGGCTCGTCTATGAAAGAGGGGTGTTGGTGAATGCTGTTTTCTTTAATAAACTTTGTAGAACTAGTTAACTTTTTAAACTGCATGGTTGTAAACTTTAACTTTAAGAAAAACGAACACAAATAATTGACAAAACAACTAAAAAGCACGGGCATCAGAATCAGACGCTGTCAACACTCTTAACTGGGTGACCACAGACAAGTTGAGTAATCTTTCTGAGTCTGTTTCCTCAACTGTAAAATGGGGATAAAAACACACTGCACATGATGGCAGTGAAGATAAAATGTGGTAAGTATCTCAAGTGCTAAGCACTAGTGTGTTCTCAATTAGTGTTTGTTGAGTGTCAATCAAGACAGACAGTTGCCTGTATTTTTGTTCGTTTGCCTAACAAATGTTCCTTCTCCACTCTATACCTGTCAGAGGCTGTTTTCATCTATTTATTTGTTGTTGTTGTTTCTCTCAGTGTTGTCATTAGGACTCCCTCTGCTCCTGGCCCCCACCTTCTCAGATTAAGGCAGGAAGAGCAAATTCACAGACTCACAGTGAGGTGGCGGGTAGTTCAGTCTCTCCAAACCACATTAACGCGTCAAGTTCACTTCTTGTTTTAGCCTTTCCTCCTGTACCTCCCCATCCCCCCCTCCCCTGTAGCTACTTTTACTTGCAGCCTCCCAGTTCCCTCTCCTTTGGCTCTCTCCTTTCCCCTTGCTTAATCAAGCAGAACCTCTTCTTCCTTCCTTCTCTGCCCTTGCAGATCATTACGCTCTCGCTCTCGACTCTCAAGCCTAGAGCCTGCAAGCACGCCCCGGGAGGGGGGGGGGTCCTGGTAAAGGGGCTGGGCCTGTGGCTCTGTCCCTGGCTCAGCTAGAACATCATCAAATCCCATCTCCTTCCCTGATCCTTCTCCCCAACTCCAGCCACACATTGACAGCGGCTCCCTGGCATCTCTGCCTCAGTTTCCCCTGGTGCATAAGGGGACACTGAACTTATCACTCACCTCTCCAACATTGTTTTCCCATCCTGTTCTTGACTGTTGGAAGATGGTGGTGCTGTTCTCTGGAAGATGGCATCTGGGGAGGGGGAGCTGGTCTGGGGAGGGTTCGGGGGGGACTTGACTTCACTCACGTTGAGTTCGAGGTGTAGATAGATATTCAATAGACAGTTGGATCCAGGGGTCTGGGGTTCAGGAGAGAGGCCTGAGGGTGGGAAAATAGAGACCTGAGGACACACCCCTCCAGCTGAAGAAGCTACCAGAAGGCATGGATGGGGCTCAGGGACGGACCAGGAAGAGGAGCAAGCATGTTGAGTGAGAAGGACAAAGAGCTGAGGGATGAACCCTGGGGATACCTCTCCTTAGAAGTGGGTTCAGAACCTACCGAGGAGTTCAGAAGAGGCTCCCCCAAGGACCCCGGGAAAAGTCCTGCATGGGCACCACCTCTGAAAGCCTCTGAAGAATGTCTCCAGAAGGAGGAAGTGGTCAACCTTCTCGAACGCTGCAGGGAAATCGGGTGAGAGAGAGTGAATCATGTTGGTGTCACAGAGGCCACGATGATCTTGACCAGGGAAGTCCCTGGGGTGGGGGCAGGGAGCCAGACCACACTGAGTGAAGGGGCGGGAGGAGAGGAAGTGAAGGCAGTGATAAGAAACAACTCTCCTAGGAAAGGGGGCTCAGAGAGAAAGGCCTGGTGATCGCCTGGTGGCCCAGGGGGGTGTAAGCACTGCTGGAAAGGAACCAAAAGCATGTCTGAATCCGTGTTGATCGTCCTGGTACCAGGGAGATGCAAGGGTACGGTCCCAGGTCCAGGGAGATGGGCCTGAGGTAGATGGGAGGAGGTTCGCCCCTTCCCTCAGGCAGGACGAACCAAGGAGGGATGGGCCCCAGGGAGAGACCCTCGGGAAGGGGCAGGACTTTGGTGGAGTTCCCTCCTGCAAGCCAATCTTCAAACTTCCTTTGTTTTTCCAAAAGAATTTTCCATGGCTAGTGTTTATGAAGCGTCTAATTCTATCTCCCTGGCACTGTTCTGGATGTGTTATGTGTATTATTTCTAATCCTGCTGGGGTCTGGGAGGTAGGCACTTACGAAACTCCTTTTGCCTGTAAGAAAATTGGGCCTGAGGTAAGTTAGTATCTAGTGCATGGTTACATGACCAGGGAGTACCTTGCGAGATGCCAACCCAACTCCAAGGAATTCCCCAAAGCATCCCACAGTGCCCTCTGGCCTCCTAGCTCGGCCGCCCTGAGCTCTGAATTACTCAACCACATCTGCATGAGCTCTCTTGCTTCTGCTCGGAATGCCCGGGGTCCATTGTCTGCCACTCAGGAGGAGACTTGTCCTTCCGACTCTCCCACATTCCTTGGCCGGTGTTCCACGCCCCTGTGTTACTGCACACCACATCCATGCCTTTTTACACCATTGGCTGTGCTGTGGCTGAAGTGATCCGTTGTTTTTTTTTTTTTTCTCTACTCCACACCAACACTGGCCTGTGAGTACCCCATGAGAGATGTCCCTACCTTATCTGTCTTATCTGCAGCTCCCAGACAAGCGCCCAGCAGATGGTAGGGCCTAGAAAACAGTTTGTCAGATGAGTTCATGATAACTTGCTTTTAAAAATCAACAAGGACAATTTGGGCATGAGAACAGATAACGAGGGAGAAATATTTGCAAACCACGTATCTGACAAAAGACTTATATCTAGAATGTATAAAGAATTCTCAAAACTCAACAGCAAGAAAGAAAACAATCCCACTGGAAAGTGGGCAAAAGACATGAAGAGACATTTCACTAAAGACAGACGGATGGCAAGTAAGCACCTGCAGCAACAGTCAATATCATTAGCCATTAAGGAAATGCAAATTAAAGCCGCAATGAGATATCGCTGCCTCCTCACCAGAATGCTAATACAAAATTTAATAGCGACAATACAAATGTTGGCGAGGACACAGGGAGATGGATCCCTCACCCGGTGCCAATGGGAATGTGGAGTGGCGCCTCCGCTCTAGAGAAATCTGGCGACCTCTTGAAAGTCTAAACGTACACCCAGCATATCACCTGGCACTTGCACTCCTGGGCGCTTAGCTCTGAGAAATGAAAACACAAAGCCTGGGCATGACTGCTCGGGACAGCTTTATGTGCAATAGCCGCAAACCAGAAGCGGCCAACGTGTCTTCAACGGGCAAATGGTTAAACGAACTTGGTGTGTCCACACCATGAATACTGCTCAGCCGTGGAAATGAATGAAATGTCGCTACACACAATGTGGGTGGATCTCAAGGACAGTATGCAGAGTGAAGAAACCCAATCCGTGTATAGAACATTCCATTTATAGAACACTCTGGAAATGAAAAATGTACAGACATGGAGAACAAATTAGTGGTCGCCGGGGATTAAGGATGGTGGCGGAAGGTGAGATGTAACTATGAGAGAATGGCACAGGGGAGATCTTTGTGGTGATAGAGTGGTTCTGTATCTTTACTGCAGTGATTACAAGAATTCAGTATTCATAGACATTGCCCCAGTGTCAGTTTCTGGTTTTGACATTGCACTATAGTGATGTAAGATACAACCATCCAGAGACTGGGTGAAGGGCCCATGGGACTTGCCATCTTTGCAACTTCCTGGGAATCTGTAATTATTTCAAAATAAAATGGTATAATTAATTAATTATAGTAACAGATTATAACCCACAGTAAAGAAAGAATCCTTGAGTCTGAACTGATATAAATAAATGAATTAGTAAATGAGAAGGGAAACCTCTTACTTACAGAAGGATTCCAACCAGTAAATATAGAAGGGATGTTGGAATTAGAAAATCACCTATGGCAACCACCACAGCAATACCTGCTTCAGGCAAGGACAGTCCGTGGATGCTAAAATTGGTGAGCAGGCGTGTGATGAGAAACGAAATAGTTATGTAGTCTTGAGAAACCTTCTCACAAGATACTTAACACTTTATAAAGGGAAAGAGAATGACTTTGCAGTGGAGAAACTTGGCAGACCCCACCTAAGCCAAATGATCAAGGCTAAACTCACCAGTGAGGGGACCAATATCATCCCGCCCTTCCTGATACAACGCACTGAGAAGGACCGCATCACCTCTGCGTCAACCTGCCAACATTGCGTAACCTGAGCCTTATCAGGAGGAAACACTATCAGACAAACTCATACCGAAGGGCTGCTGCAAAATAACTGGCTGATTCTCTGCAAAAATGTTAAGGTCGTGAAAAACAAAGAAAGGCCAAGAAACTGCTCCCAGTTAAAGGATCCTATACTAAAGAGACACGGCAATTGAATGCAGGTGGGATCCTAGGTCAGAAGAAGGATATTGGTGGGACAATCGGTGAAATCTGAAAGAGGTCTATAGATTAGATACTATTATGGAAATAGTGAATTTCCTAATTTTGACAACCATACTGTGGTTATGTAAGAGAATGTCTTGTTAAATAAACACATGCTGAAGTACTTAGAGGCAAAAATATCTAAATTCACTCCCAAATTTTGTATCGTATATACGCATTTGCACACACACACACGTGTACATGGAGAGAGAATTATAAAAGAAATTATAAAGCAAATAAACAAATGTAAAATGTTAACATTTGGGAATGCCTTTGTATCATTTTTGCAACATTTTTTAACCTGAAAATATTTTTATAAAGTTTAAAAAATAAAAAATTAATAGGAAAAAAGTTAGTAGGACTTTTCACATATAAGAGATTGCTGTTACTCATCTAACTGGCCATTCAAAATGGCCAATTCATATTCCTGTCCTTAAGAATATCACGTTCAGGCTGCCCTCCCCCAGGATGGCCAGGGGGGCTGACGTTGCCAACTCGCGTTTCGAGGTTAGAGGAGGAAGGCGAAATGCTGTCCCCCCCCTGCCTCCATGGTGCCACCATGGACTTACAAAGCCAGTCCTGGTCCATCAGGGGTGGGCAAAGGAGATTTTCTGGCTTTCTAGATCTTTCCAACCTCTCTTGCTTTTTCTCTCAAAGCCACTTCCTTCCTGGAGGAACTGAAGGCTGCAGTCAGACATGGCTTGTTTAGGAAGGCAGGGCTCACCCTGTCTCTGGGGGGGTCCAGGGAGGGCCTCGGCCAGAGCTGCAGCAGGTCTGTGAACTTCAGTTCTGTTCCTTACAGGGAGCCAGCTGAGGCCTGATGTGGTTTGGGGCTTCTCCTGCCTCCCAGCCTATACTCTCTACATCTCACACAGCTCAGAGCCAGAATCAAGAAGTGAGAGGTCTGATTTTCATTCTGCTTTAAACTAGTTGGGCACCCATGAATAAAACCCTTCACAGCTCTGGATCTCACTTCCTCATCCATTACGTGGAGCCAATGTCTCTTGCTTTGCTTCTCTCAGAGCTGGCTTAGGAGGACCTAAAGAAGAGAAGGATCCTCTGGAAACATAACGGTGAAGCTGTAATTTAAACCTTCAGTGGGCAAGGCTCTCTCCGTTCCCGGGGAAGACAAGTTCCACAGATGAAAAAGGGTAGCTTTGGCTGTCTTATGAAATGGATGAACCGTCTATTCATCCACCCATCTATCCTTCCTTCCTTCCTTCCTTCCTTCTTTCCTTCCTTCCAGCCATCATCCATCCAGCCACCCATTCATCCTTCCTTCTTTCCTTCATTTCAGCCATCATCCATCCACCCATTTAGCCATCCACCCATCCTTCCATCCACCCATCCATCCTTCCTTCATTCCTTCCTTCCTTCCTTCCTTCCTTCCTTCCTTCCTTCCTTCCTTCCAGGCATCAGCCAGCCAGTCAGCCAGCCAGCCATCATCCATCCACCCATCTATCTATTCAACATCGATCCATTTACCATTTCACTCCATCATCCTTGTATCCATCCAGCCAACACTCATTCATCCATCCCTCTGTCCATTCTTTTTCTCATTTGCCAAGCAGTGCCAGACACTGGGCTGGATTCTGGGGATTAAATGATGAATGAAACCAAATCACGGTGACAGCTTGCAGTCTAAAAGAAGAACAGGGTGTATAAACTAAAACAGTGCTCTATGTGCTGCTAAGAAGAATATACAAGGTGGTATTGGAACTTGACAGTGGGGATTGAAAGGGGGGGTGAGGGGCAGTGCTACAAAATGGAATGACCTGAAAAAGAAAGCTGGAGGCACAGCAGTAGAATATGTTACAGGCCAAGGGAGCAGTGGCTGCAAGTTCAAAGCCACAGTGTGGCCTGGAGGAGGGGCTAGGTCCAGTTGGAGAGGAGACTGGGAAGGTGCTATACTGCTGGTGAGGCAGCCAGGCCATAGGGCAGGCAGGGCCCTGGGGCCCATCCCCAGCAATGCCATCCCAGGTCAGCCCTCTGCCACTGGGGGAGCACAGCTTGACTCCCAATCCTCCACGGCATGCCAGAGTAAAACTACTCAGCCCTTGTTGTGTCTGCAGTGATTGGAGGCCCAGGCTGCTCAGCTCCAATTGGGAAAGTAGGGTTGTCAGGGAAGCTGCCAAAGCCACCAGTCACGGCGGCGGTGGGGCTGGCCAGGGAGGGCAGCACCCAGGAGTCCGGGTGGCCTGCTTAGAATTCTTGGTGGTTCCCTGAGTTGGGAAAGCCACCCCTGCTCATTTGCAGGCTGTGGTGGGGCAGGGCCCACACCCCAGTAAACTGGGGGTTGGCTCCGTTTCTCAGCGACCGCCTGCATGAGGGAAGGCAAGTTCTTTCGATCCCTCAGCCACCGTTCCCCCATCTGGGAGGATCAGGCTCTTCCTGGCTCTGAAATCTCTCTCCGGGGGCCTCATTCTGTGTAGGATGCCTGGTGCTCTGAGTCTTCTCCTGCACAGATGGCCCAGGTGCGGAACATCCCACCGTGAAGTGGCTTGCTTTCTGCCTGGGCCCTCAGATCTCCCTGGGAATGGTAACCCCTTACCCCGTGGGCCATGACCTGCCAGGTCTGTCCTATACCTGGCCCTCCCATGGCTACTGCTCCCCCAGCACCGCCCAGGGGCGACCGAGCAGGCCCAGAGCCAGCATCTGGGAGCAGGGCCCTGGTGGGGACTAGAGTTCGCTGGGACAGAGGCTCCCCAGGGAGTCTAAGCAAGGCCAAAATTCTCAGGGGCAAGAGTTCAGAGGGAGGGGAGAAGGGCATTTCAGGTGAGGCTCAGAGATAGAGTCTGTTGAGCCCACAGCTGTGCCAGAGGTCTGCCTGGGCCCTGGGGACCTAGTGTGGAGATTTGAGCTTGATCTCCTAGAATTTATTCTAAACTTCGCTCCTGGCTAAGGCGGCAAATGAAAGCTACACAAATCCTCAGCCAGTAGCTACGGAAACATCCACCATGGCCACCTTCCTGTTGGCCCACCTGCAGGGCCTCCCGTCTGTCACCTCATAACCACCCCATCTTCCGACCACGGGCCTCCCACCAGTGAGCCAGCCACCCTGCAAGGGGCCCCGAGAGGTACCACCCAATGAGAGCTGCCTTCTGTCCGTGTGTGCCCTGCTGGGCTTCCTGTTGGGGCCCAGAGCTGCGGGGTTCCTTCCGTCTCTTCACTCTCCCAGCCTCCTCTGGGCAAGGCCTCAGGTGGTCATCTACACGGCCGGCCAGGCATGTGCTGGGGCTCCAACCGGATCTCCGCATTCGGGCTTCTGATCCGTCCTTGTGCAGTGGCCACCCTGCTCCTGGGAAGCCAACTTCGGTGTCTGCGGGAACCGTGGTTTCAGACACGTAGTGAGCACTCACTCTGGCCAGGCAGGGTCTGAGTCCTTCCGGTTACTGTGCTGTTTGAACCTGGGCTCCTAATCCCATCTGTGATGGTTAGTGTGCCAGGCCGCAACACCTTGCAACACTGATCTAGGTGTTGCCGTTGCATTTTGTAGCTTTCCTTAACATCGACAATCAGTTGATTGGCCCTGGGTGGGCCAGTCTCAATCAGTTGAAAGGCCTTAAGAGCAACACTGAGGTTTCCCTGAAGAAGACGGAATTCTGGCTGTGGACTGCAGCTTTGGCTTGTGCCTAAGCTTCCATCCCACCCTTCCTGATGGCCCGCCCTACAGATTTCAGACTTCCCAGCCCCCACAATCATGTAAGCTAATTCTTTTATATATACTCTCCTACTGGTTCTACCTCTCTGGTAGAACCCTGACTACTACACCAGCTAATAGCCACAGGGCCAATGTCACACCCTTAGTAGGACGGGGAGCCAGGATTCAAATGTAGGCAGCCCAATTTCTGAACATGGGTTCTTAGCCTCTAGCCCATACTATTTCAACAGTGTTAGCACATTGCCTTCGTCTTGATGAGATTCAGAAAGGTTAAGTAACTCGCCCAAGGTCACACAGCTTATACACAGATGTGCTGGAATTCCAGCCCAGGTTTGTCTGATTCCAGGACCTGAGTACTTTCCAGTATACTCAGTGGTGTGCTGGTAGGCGATTAACAACTGCCTCTCTAGCAACAAGTACATGCATATATGTATTATGAATTTTAGGGCTAGAGAGCATCATAGCACATGACATAAATAATAAAATATACAATACCCTTTATTAGAAATTCCATCTTGTCGATTGATTCTCACAGAATGCTTTCATTGATATTTCCTAAACCCTGGTATCCATCGCAAGTTGTTCTTACAGTTGACAAATGTGTGTAGTTTCTACATGAATGTTAGGTGATATTTTCATTTTCATTAGTGAATTAGATAAAAGTGAAACAAAGAAGACATTTAATCAACAATGACACACACGACTTTTTCGCTGAGTTGGATCATAATTTTGAACTACTGGAAGAATACGTTCAATTTTTTTGTGCTATTTACAATGTCATTGCCACCGACACAGCTTACTTGTAAGTTTAATCTACATCATTAACATTGTCATCGTCATTCTAAATCTAGACAATCGTCGAAACAATCGTGCAGCCCGGATGTGTAGCATTTGCCAGTTTCCATGGTGTAACTATTCCCACCAACATGAGGTCCCGAGGAGGGGCTGGAGAGAGATTGCACACCATTACCCAGCATTTCTGCACACGGATGCAAAGCATGTGAACAACCTCAAGAGCGCGGTTCTAAATTGTTATAAAACAAACAGGAAGGAGTTTTTAGTATTCATTCGCTTTGTTTTTGGAATAATTCACTTAATTGTAAATTTATCTGTTAATTTTTAAACAATAACTTTGACGATCAATCAGCTTGTAAGATTTCTAAAGAACAATTAGCTGGCAAACCTGTATGAGCTGTCTCCAGCACGCCTAAGTCTACGCTATGCTTTGACCCAACTGCCAGAGCTTCTGCCAATGATTACATGGAACAAACTGTGGGCTGGGTGGTATAAAAAGGCATTTGCAATGATTTTCACTTAACTCTAAAGGAGTGAGATTTGAATCGATAACAGGCAAGTGCAATCGGAACTAACAACTGTAGTGTTACAAGCTCCTTTTATACATTATTGCATAACATCCTTACAATGTTCCGTGGAAATGGGTGCTATCATTGTCACCATTTCACAGATGAGAAAACTAAGGCACAAGGAGGTTTGTCCACACTCACCAAGTTGCATTGTGGTAGAGCCAGGATTTGAACTCAGAGTTTTAGAGCCTACACTTTTAGAAGCGTGCTAGAGATGAAGTGAATCATCTGAATTTTTATTTAAAAGAAAGAACAAGAGAGGGACTGGAAGAAGGGACTGATGTTTGAGGTTCAGATTCCCTTCCTTCTGCTAGTTTCCTCATTCCTATTTCTACCCAAGGCTGGGAGGGGTCCCCTCTAAAAGACAAAATCTTGGTCCGGCCCCTCTGAACATCAGGAGTGTCTCAGCATGAGCTGACTTTTTCAAAGATACTTTGCCCTCTGTCACCAAAGTGTCCCTTACGTCACATCCACGCAATACACCTCACACATAGAATAGGTTTTCGCCCCTGCGCTCTGGGGCTGGGGAAGCCTGCCTACCTTGGCTCCATGCAGGGCCACATGGAATTCAAGAGTCCTCCTGGGCCAGCCTTGGCCTCCATGCCTGTCTGCTGGGCCCCGAGTCTGCTTAGAATCCCATCCGGTGGATGGAGAGGGAAGGTTTGGTCAGGCCAAGTCAGCCAAATCCTTCTGTGGGTTCACTGTGGACAGTCTCCACTCTCTGTCTGTTCCACACTTGTACAGAATGGTCTAGAAGGAAGGGGGAGGAGAGAATGTTCCCCAAGGAGCCTGAAGCCTGGGTGACAGCCAAGACCAAGACAATGGAAAGAAATGATCCAAGACCCTGTCCTGCCACGGGCCAGAGGCTGGGTGTCTCACATTCTGGGGCATTTGGAGAGGACAGACAGCCTCGTGTCCAAGTCAGGTTCGAGCCGCTTCCTTGCTATAGGATCTTTCTGATAAAATGGAGATAAAATAAGATCAACCTGACTGGCAGGGGACTGGATGAGATAATGTCTATAGTGCTTAGCACGAGTAGGTTCCCATTTAATCATAGTGCACATTATTTCACATCTTCTTGCCCATTATTCAGTGTGTTTTCCCTAAGGACCTACTATGTGCCCAGATCTTCCCCTGTGGAGAGGAAGCAGAAGGAATAAGTGTCAGTGGGTAAGCTCGCAGACTCCAGCCCGGCTTCCCGGGTTCTCATCTCAGCTCTCCCTCTTATGAATGCTGTAATCTTGGGCATGTTTCTTTATCTCTTTGTGCCTCTGTTTCTTCATTTGCAAAATGGGGAGAAATATAATACCTACCTCAGAGGGTTCTGTCTCTGTAAAGTAGGAGAAATAATCTGTCTTGCCTTCCTCACCGAACCACTGGAAAAGTCAAGTGAGGTAATGGATGTGAGAACACTCTGTAATCTAAAAATGGCACATGGTCAAATGGGACTATTACTGTTTTTAGCATGTTCTCTGCATGAGGAGGTTAAGACTTTGCCAGGGGACACCCAAAAACTTTCACTCAGGACAGATAAGGAATGCTCCTCAATGGGCGGGAAGCCATTGTTGGGCAGGGGTGGGAGAACATCATCTGTGAGAACTCTTGGATGAGGAGATACCCTCCAATCCACCCGTCCCAGGATTTCCAGAAGGACCTTTCTAACACACTATCCCCTCCATGTCACTCCTTTGTTAATGACCCTCTCAGAACTTTCTACTTCTTGAAGGACCAATTCTGGACCCCCTGAAGGCACATAGGTACTTTATGGTCTGGTTCCTGCCAATCTTTCAACCTCAGCCCTAGATTCATGTGCTCTTCCTCCTGCGTTCACTCATCCTCCCTGCCCCTGCCCAGCTGTCTCCTGCCTGGAATGTCCCTCTACCTCTTCTCTGTCTGGAAACCTTCTGCTTATCTCTTAAGAAGCACTCAAGCACCGTGTCCCTTGCGAAGTCTTTCTTGATCACCAACAGACCATTATTCCTTCATCTGGAAGGACCTCTTGTGCACCTGTTATATTGTCATTATTTATTTCCATATTTGTCTCTGCATTAATTGGGCTCCTGAGGCCTGGGACCATAGCTCATTCATCTTTGTAATGTCCACAGCACCCAGCTCAGTGCCTAGCACCAGCCAGGTACTCAAAGAAAATTTATTGACTAAATGCAAATGATAGGGATTTTCAAACTATGCTTTCAAATGCCTAAGAATTCCAAAACGATATTTCCGGGGTCACCACAAGGCTGATGGGAAAGCTGAGTGGGTAGAGTTCCTAAAGTCAAAACAAGGTGCCATGAAAAAGGCACAATTAGTGGATGAGAAGGCACTCCTAGAAATTAAAATTATTATTGCCAAAAGTTGTGAAAATCATAGAAAGTCTAGAATGAAAAGTCAAGAAAATCTTCCAGAACTTTAAGCAAATGGCCTAAAATACAAGAGAAAAAAATATTCAAATTGGGGGGTGCCTGGGTGGCTCAATTGGTTAAGCATCTGCCGTAGGTTTAGGTCATGATCCCAGGGTCCTGGGATGGAACACCTCGTCAGGCTCCCTACTTAGTGGGAAGCCTGCTTCTCCCTCTCCCTCTGCTGCTCGCCCTGCTTGTGCTTTCTCACACTCTTCTGCTTTTTGTCAAATAAATAAAATCTTTTTAAAAAATTAAAAACTATTCAAACTGGATCAATTCAAAAGGTTCAGCATCCAGCTATCAGTAGGGGTTTCAGAATAAGAAAAGAAAGAAGATGGAAGAGAAAGGATTATCATAGAAATAAGAACATTAAAACAACACAAAACCCAAAATTAAAAAAAAATTAAAAATAAATAAATATAAGGTGCTCCTGGGTAGCTCAGTTGGTCAGGTGTCTGACTCTTGGTTTCAGCTCAAGTCGTGATCTTGGGGTCATGGAATTGAGCCCCGTGTCAGGCTCTCTCTTTCTTCCTCTGTCCCTCCCCCAACACACACACTCTCTCTCTCTTTAAAAAATAAAAAAAATTAAAATTAAAAAATTAAAAAAAAACACAAAACCCAGAGCCAAAAAGGGGCACTGATTCTTCAAATTGAAAGGGCTGAGAGAATACCAAGCAGACATAGGATTTCGGTGATTTAAATATGTCAAAGATTAGAGGAGATCCAGGACCTTTCTAGGGAAACCAGAACATCTTCTTTGACTGACAAGAAGCAGGATCAGATAGGTGACATCATACCTCTCATCAGCAACAATGGAGGCCAGAAGAATAATAGCCAATGCTTATATGATGCTTACTATGTGCAGGCAGGGTTCTAAGCACTTTCTTAAGCACATATTTAAACTAATTTAATTTCCATCACAACTCCATGAGTCAGGTACTATTTTAATCTCTGTTTATAGATGAGAAAACTGAGACGCAGAGAGGTTAGATGACTTGCTGGGTCCAGTAAATGGTAAAGTTTAATATTTAAACCCTGGCCATCTCAGGCCTGGCCTTTTAATTTCTTCACTCTATTTCGTCTCTAAGTGCTAAGTGCCAATAGCTTTTAACCTGGAATTCTATACCCAGCCAAACGATCAGTCAGGAATGAAGGACAAAAACCCTTCATATTCAAACATTCAGTGCTCAGACATTTAATTTCCATGCCTCCTTTCTGAAAAGTTATTTAAACATGTATTCCAGTAAACTGACTTGGGAACCATGAAGAATAAGTTATGGGATCAAAACTGGTGGAATTAACTCAAGGATCTAAGTGATCCTTGATCCAGATAACTGGTGTGTAGCCAACCCAGTAAACCCTCAGAACAAATAAGAGTGGAGAGTCAGAGACCAAGGTGGAATGAAATCAGAAAGAAGAAAGGAATAGGTTTCAGGCAATAAATAAAAGGAATTTGGAGGATTTTAGGAATATGGTGAAGAGGCATGTGTTTCTTAAAAAAAATAAATACATACATACATAAAAAATAAAAAAAAAAGGAGCACCAAGAAGTAGGGAGGAAGAAAGAAACCTCAATAAGAAATTAATACCTCAAATAGGAAGCAAACTAAATTTTGACATGATTTAAAAGAATTGATAGAGAGAGAGTAAAGAAGGAAAATTCGTTTAATGCTCATGTTAGAAACATTTTCCTAGGAGAGGCACAGGGCTTATAACATTGTAACCATATAGAAGGAGCTGTGATGGTTGGCAGTAAGCTTCTTGGTTCACAGGGAACAAAGTTATATCATCAACATAGTGTAAACACCAAGCCTTGGGTGTTTGTTTGTTTGTTTGTTTGTTTGTTTGTTTTTCCAAGCCTTGGGTTTCTTATAGACAAAATAGGAAAGGCTCAATAATGACTACAAAATAGAAACAAATGCTGTCAACCTTGACAAGATAAATGAGATAAGACATTGGGAAGCAGAAGATGATAGAACTGGAGGGGAAACTAGGAAGACTAATATCCTCACCAAAAAGCCCCAGCAATAGAAGGTTACAAATATTGCTTGAATTTACAAAGTTAAGCAGCAGAGAAACTACAAGAGGGACATAATTAGCAAAACTTGGGAAGAGGAAGGAAGCTAGGGATGGGGTATATGAGTTGAATCTCACCCCTCATGGGTGAGAAGGTCAGGTTGACCAGATGCCCTGACTTGCCCAAGACAGTCCCATTTTATACTTGTTGTTCTGTGTAATTATTGGTTTGGTGCCTTTTTACTTTCAACAGTCTCCTGATTGGAGGATTCATGATATGTCATCTTATCTAAAGCTGATAAAAAAAATCAGTATAAACACATGACATGGAGAAACCACCAGAGAAAGTGAAACAAAAACTGTTTAAAGTGGATGACTCATGGGAGGTGGAGGTGTGGCAAAATATATTTGTCAGAACTCATCCAAATGTAGTTTAAATGTGTGTATTTTAGGTGTGTGAATTACACCTCAATAAAGTTGATTACACCAAATATGGTAGCCTTTGGGGCTAGCGGGGTAGGTCATTCTAGATTATTTGATATTGTTAAAATCATGTGCATGTTTTCTCTAATAAGATTTTTAAAATTTTATATAAAAAATGTTTTAAAAAACAGATTTTGGTGTGGCAATCCTAGGTGATGCCTTTGGCTCTTACTAGCTCCGGAGATCCCTGAGGTTTTAGACTAGTAGAGGGGAAGAGGGTATTTTCTCTGAGCCCTGTTTTAGTCTTCTGGACAAAAGGGAGATTCAAAGAATTAGATCACTGGTTCTTATTAGATTTTCCTGAAAAGTTACCAATGCCTGGGACTCACCTCCAAGAGATTCTGATTTATTTGGTATTTAAAATGCCCCTTTGGTTGTTCTAATGGGCAGCCAGGCAGAGGACCACTGAATTTGGTGAGAGAATCCTGGACTCCAAGATGGGAGAAATTCAAGATGGCAGATGGTAATTGAGTTGCTAATTGGGTCAAGGGTGTCACCTAATCACACTCTCTCCTTTTGCAGGTGGGGAAACTGTGGTCCACTGGCCCAAGGAGAGAGAGGGTTTTGCCCAAGGCGGGGGTGGTAAGTCCGTGGCCTGGTTGAGGCTAGAACGTGGATTGTCTGAGTCCTAGCCTTAAGCCCATTCCTCCACAGCATCCAGGCTCCCCTGGCTTGACCTGAGAACGGCAGTAATAGATGTACAGTGATCTGCTGAACATCTACTGCATGCCAGGCTCTGCGCTAGACACTGGATATAGTTTCTCTCCTTTTATCTTCTCTCCTTTAACCCCCCTCCCTTTCTGCACCCCGCATGTTAGACTCTAAGAGCTGCTTCGACAAGTTAAATGACTCACCTGTATGTGTCTTGTCCCACTCTCACGGGGCTGTAACACAATGTTTCTCGAAGTGTGGCCCTAAGAAATGTTTTTCTCTAAATCTCCTGAAGTGCTTGTTTAAAATGCAGATCCCTGGGCTCCCATCCCAGACCTGTGGGATCAGAATTTCTGGAGATGGAGTTCAGGAAGGTACATTTCACACTAGTGTCCCAGGTAGTTCTTGAGCCCATAAGCAATTGAGAGTTACTGCTCACATGGGCCTTCTTTGTGTCTCTAGAGAGGACCAAACTCCTCCTCCTGTCTCAGGCCCTTTGTCCATGCCCTTTCTTCTGCTTGACCAACAGCCCCCACCTCCAACTCACCCTTAAGTCTAAGCCTCCTCTAGGAAGGGATTTTATTTATTTATTTATTTATTTATTTATTTATTTATTTATTACTTTTTAAATGAATTTTTAAATTTTTTTATTGTTATGTTAATCACCATATATTACATCATTAGTTTTTGATGTAGTGTTCCATGATTCATTGTTTGTGCATAACACCCAGTGCTCCACGCAGAACGTGCCCTCTTTAATACCCATCACCAGGCTAACCCATCCCCCCACCGCCCTCCCCTCTAGAACCCTCAGTGTGTTTTTCAGAGTCCATTGTCTCTCATGGTTCGTCTCCCCCTCCGACTTACTCCCCTTCATTCTTCCCCTCCTGCTATCTTCTTTTTCTTTTTTCTTAACATATGTTGCATTATTTGTTTCAGAAGTACAGATCTGTGATTCAACAGTCTTGCCCAATTCACAGCGCTCACCATAGCACATACCCTACCCACTGTCTATCACCCAGCCACCCCCTCCCTCCCACCCCCCACCACTCCAGCAACCTTCAGTTTGTTTCCTGAGATTAAGAATTCCTCATATCAGTGAGGTCATATGATACGTGTCTTTCTCTGATTGACTTATTTCACTCAGCATAACACCCTCCAGTTCCATCCACATCATTGCAAATGGCAAGATCTCATTCCTTTTGATGGCTGCATAATATTCCATTGTGTATATATACCACATTGTCTTTATCCATTCATCTGTCGATGGACATCTTGGCTCTTTCCACAGTTTGGCTATTGTGGACATTGCTGCTATAAACATTGGGGTGCACATACCCCTTCGGATCCCTACATTTGTATCTTTGGGGTAAATACCCAGTAGTGCAATTGCTGGATCGTATGGTACCTCTATTTTCGACTGTTTGAGGAACCTCCATACTGTTTTCTAGGAAGGGATTTTAATCCTTTAGACATGGAAGTTCTTTCCACTATCCACTCTTTAGCAATATAGACTTTTCCTCCATGGTGCTATCACAAAGGTAACTTACAAAACAGCATGAGTGATATTTTGTTTAATGTCCTTTCCCTCTCCTATGAACCCCCATCCATCATGTCCACAGAGTTCTTCTCAGCCCCTAGCACCCCCACCCCCGGCACCCAGCAGGGGTAAAACAAGCAGCTCAGTTCTAAGGCCGAGAAAGAGCAGAGCTAGGATTTAACCCCAGATCTGCCTGATGCTAGGTCTGTTGACCCTTGGTGATGAATTGCCCCCGAGGAGAAATGACCTGACCAGATGTGGGAATTCTAAGCATAGGCTCTGTTCTCCAGACCTCCAAACCGCTCTGCTTACACACAACTAGTAGTTCTTGTTGATAAGAACTGATAGTCAACAATTAAGGGGCAGGCAAGAGCTTAGATCTTCCCTTACAGTCTCAACCCCGGGCACAGTGATAATGAGACCCAGGCAAGACTGAGTCCCATTCCTGCAAGCAGGCCCGACAGCCAGACAACCCGCAGGAGCTCATCAAAGACCTGGCTCTCTGTCCTTTGAGGTGTTCTGATAGCATCAGCAATGAAGGTACTGCCTGCGTCAAAGGTGGCAATAGTGATGGTCAGCTACGCTTGCAGGCAGAGACAGACAAACACAAATCTGCCAGGTCAGCAGCTGCACACAGAACCATCTAAGAACCAGGTCTGGGGAGACTTTTCTGGGCCCAGTACATTCTTATACCTCCTTCAGGCTGGAAATGTCTCTACCATGTTCTAGCTAACTCCCACACCTCCAATACTGAAGTACCAATGAAAACCCCCTTTTCACGTCTATTCTACTAATTTACAAAACCTTAGAATTGATCAGAGATGAAATGTAAGGGAAGTTGTAGCTGATAGTCACTGCCTCTGAAGGTGAACTTCCAACTGGAGTGATTGAACATGCCAAGGGTAGAGATGAAAACTAACAAATGCAAGCATTGTTCTCTTCCAGCCCCAAATGATATATTTCAGAAACCACAGCATAACCCCACCAACAATCGGAGGCAACTCAGATCCTGCAGGTCCCTGGATTTCTGCTCTGCCATCTGGGCCAGTGGGGCCCTGAGGTCTGGTCTGGCCAATCTGCTAATTCCCAAACAGGGTCTGGAAGGCACTGGGATTTGCTCAGAAGTTTGCTCTAGTCTTGGTCTGGAGAGGCTGAGTCCAGGCATGCCAGAGGCTAGAGGTGGTCCAGGACTGTGCTTATCAAAGTCTGTTGTGTATCAGGAGAAATTGTGAAAGATGAAAATGGAGTGGGGGAGAGAAAGAAAGGACAAAAAAGAAAGGAGGGCCCTGGGTATCTTTCTGGCATTTGTTTTTTCTCAGCCTTTCATTCTCTGAAGCTGTTTTATAACTCTGGAAGTTGTGGAAAACTGATAGAGATGTCAATGATTCTTGGAAAAGCAAATTATGCCCAACGCAATGCAATCGATTATTGCCCTTTGGATTTTTTTTTTTTGCCAGTTTTGTATCTATTTGGAAATTCAGTTTAGATTCCTGATGACCTATATATGTATCTACTCTTCGCATTCTCTTTTTAAATGATTAAAACATCTTAGTTGTTTCCTCATTAATTAATGAGTTAAATAGAATCTTTGACCTAGATTCATTTTATATTTGTTTGAGAGTCATGATTATACCTCTTTTAAAAATTTCACTTGTATACAAATCCCCTAGGGATCTTACTCAAGTACAGATTCTGATTCACAGTCTGGGAGGGGCCTGAGAATCTGAATTTCTAATGAGCTCTGGGGTCATGCCCATACTACTGGGCCGTGGATGTCACTTAGCTGTTAAACTACATCTTTAAAAAAGTGATGATTTACTTTAAAATATCTCAATCCAGTAGTTGCATTACTGGGCACTTACCCAAAGGATGCCAAAATACTAATCCAAAGGGATACATGCCCCCTGATGTTTATAACAGCATTATCTACAATATACAAATTATGGAAGCACGGCAAGTGTCCATCAGCTGATGAATGGATAAAGAAGATGTGGTATATGCACATAATGGAATATTGCTCAGCCATAAAAAAGAATGAAATCTTGCCATTTGCAACAACATGGATGGAGCTAGAGAGTATAATGCTAAGTGAAATAAATCAGACAGAGAAAGACAAATACCTTATGATTTCACTCATACGTGGAATTTAAGAAACAAAACAAACGAGTATGGGGGAAAAGAGGGAGACTGAGAGAGAGAGAGAGAAAAGCCAAGAAACACTCTGAACTCTAGAGAACACACTTGATGGTTAGCAGAGGGGAGGTGGGTGGGGGATGGGTGACATAGGTGGTGGGGATTAAGGAGGGCACCTGTTGCGATGAGCACCGGGTGATGTATGGAAGTTTGAATCAGTATATTGTACGCCTGAAACTAATATTACACTGTATGTTAAAACTGGAATTTAAATAAATACTTTAAAAGTATTATCTCGATTATATAATGTGTATGTGAAAAAGTTAATTATTATCTATACCTTAGGTTTGATTAATTAGCATAAGGAAAATGCTAGAGATTTTGGGAAAAGGGGTGTGAAATTGTGGTGTCATGGGACCCACTATCCTGCACGAGTAAGGTATTACAAACTGGCCAGCCCCCAGGCCTGGATCCCAGCACTTGACAAGAATTTTGCCAGGCCCCCCCCACAGTGCGAACCCCGCAAGCCCACAGGGCTCTCTATGTATTTCCATGACCTTTCCAACTCTGGACTAACCCTGCAAAGGGGGCTAGAAGAGTTGGTGGGGAGGTGGCTATTGGCCCCAACAGGGCCCCCATTCAGCCTGGGTTTGGTCGCCTCTAGCAACCGGGTTGGGAGCTCAATACCCCCAGGACTTTCCCATGCCTTGCAGACCAGAGACTGGGTGTTGGAGGGTCTCCCGGGAAGCCCTCTGGCGCGGGGAGCCCTTCTAGAGATGGGGCTGTCCCGCTGGGAGGCTTCCCAGGCTCCGCTGCTCGGGCAGACGGACACCTACCCTTATCCTGAGTGACTTCCCACCACACAGGACTTCTAGGGCAGCGTCTGAACCGCTGCACCTCAGCAGCCTCAGCTCCTGGGACAGCCACTGCGGTGCGCCAGGCTCTGGGTCCCTGTGCGCTTCTGAGCCAGGCCCACTGGGGATCTGGAGAAAGGCACGCTCACTTGCCCACCTCGCTGAGCCTGGGAAGGAGCAATGCAGGAAGCACTGGGTCCCTTGGCCCGAGTCCAGGGCAGGAGGACCAGAATGCATGGAGGAGCATGGGCTCACGGGGGCTCAAAGCTGGCGCCAATACTCGCACAGCCCCCGCTCTTGGACGAGGCACTTCGTCTCTCCAAGCCTCAGTTTCTTCGCCTGTACTATGGGGATGATATTCAGCGCCCAGACTTGGGGCCAGGCTGGAGGGGAGCATTGTGGCTGGGCACCCGCCACCTAAAAGGCTGTTCCCTCGTTCAGAGCCTCTGGGAACAGGCCTTTCCCTCACACCTTTGCCCTGCTTCACTTTGTCATGACATTCATTCCTGAGCTTATTTGTGCATTTGTTTTTGTTTTCTCTGCCTCTTATCTGCTGCCTGCACTCCTCCCCCCACCCCCCTCCCCGGCCCCACCCCCACCCAGGGCAGGGACGTGGTTCACGTTGTGTCCCTGCTCCGACATCCGTGCTCGCACACACAAGGCACCCCATGAACTGCTGTTACACAGATGAAGGTGTCCGACCCCAAGCCCGCCACTTAGTAGGTCCACGGAAAACAAGCTCCTCTCCCAGGACACGTGGCACATAGCACAGCAATCTTCTCCCTGTGTTCTCGCCACCTTAAATCCAGCCTCCAGGCGGGTTTTGTACTCTCTGCCAAAGCAAACACAGAAAACCCGTTTCCTTGCCGTCCATAATTGTTTCATATTTTCCCAACAGGCCTAAGCCTGGCCGCCAGGTTTGCAGTCATGGGCAGCTCTCTCCCTGGCTGCTTTCCCAGCCACAGGGGAAGACACCTGTGGCCCCTCAGTGGACTCCGCCTGCCAGGGCTCCTGCTGACGGCAGAGGGGGCCCCAGGTGGTTCCAGCCAGTGCTGCCGGGCCCAGACAGTACATGCCCCGGTTCACCCCCTAACATCCTCTGGCGGTGGCGGTGTTAGTCCCCCATGTTTCAGAGAAGGAAACCGGGGTTCAGGTAGCTAGGAGTCTTGCCCCGTTTCCTAGCTAGAAGCCACAGAACTGGGGTCTGAGACCAGGTCTAGCTCCCTTCAAGGCCAAGTCCCGGCACAGGAGAGAAACAGAAAGGGTCTAGGGCAGAAGGGAAGAGGTCGGGATCAGCGGGAAGGAACTGACCTAAATAAAGGAAGTGGCTCCTTCCGAGTGTGATTTGACCAGATGAAACTGCACCCCAGACACCCCTAGGGCCTGGGACAAGCCACTTACTGCGGCATCATCCATCGACAGCCTCTCTTAAATGCAAGATCCCTTGGCAGCTCTCCATTGTGCAGAAGATCAAGCCCGGGCTTCTTAGCTGCACGGTGAAGGCCCTCTGGGATCAAACCACTGCTTGCCTTTCCAGAATGTTCTTCCCCCAGCATGGGGTATGGCTCCAGCTACTTTTACAGTACCCGAATTCTCCACCCACTGCCCTCAGCCTTTGTTCCCTGCCTGGAATGCCTGCCAAAGTCTGATCGGCCCTCTAAAGATCGGCTCAAAACCCAACCCTAGAGTCCTTCCCTTTAATCTTCACGGCAGATACTATAACTGGCCCCATTTACAGATGAGGAAACTGAGCATGGAGGTTAATGTCTTGCCTGGAGTCACATAGTAAAGTCAAGGGATCTGGAGGCATCTGGGTCTCTCTACCTCCCTTCTCCCTGATCCCCCAGGACTGACCTTCCAGGAGATGTTCCTTCAGGGGGTGGGGCTTGGCAGTAAGACCAGAGGTCCTAAGCCCTGGGGTAGTGTTCAGGGCCCTGGGCACCTGTCCCCTGCCTTTGAAGAGACATGCCAGATTATTTCTGATCCAGGGATCTGATTCATCCTGGTTCCAGTCCCAGTGGGAGGACAATCCTCCCAGCCCAGGAAAAGTTGACATTCCTTTGTGTTTATGGGGAGGAGAGGGGAGAGCGGAGAGAAGAAAGAGTTGAGGCAGGTTGTCTGGGGGCTTTTTCAGTCACCTCTGTCCCTGCAGGTTTATTCAGAGTGGGTGCTGTCACCTCCCTCCATGGAGCTGGCCGCCATGCCTTCTTTCCAGGGTCACCTGT
Source organism: Callorhinus ursinus (assembly GCF_003265705.2). Taxonomy (NCBI): domain Eukaryota; kingdom Metazoa; phylum Chordata; class Mammalia; order Carnivora; family Otariidae; genus Callorhinus; species Callorhinus ursinus. The sequence goes on along the minus strand of NW_027397087.1, from coordinate 34,682,041 downwards.
GTGAGTGTCCACCCTGCTTCCTGGCTCTTCTCCCCCTGTTCCTCCCTTTCTCACCCCCTCCCACCCTCCAAAAGGTTAGGAGCTTCATCTTCAAGCACCTGCCTCCCCTTCCTTCCTCTGCTTCCCTCCCACACCCCTCAACCCTGCACCTGCTCTGTCTCCAGCTTATAGAATACGCCTTCCCACCAAGGTTAGCCTCACAGATCTGCTCCAGCCTGGTTTGGACCCATTCTCCTACTTCTCCCAGTGGGTCTTTCAACTTCACGGGGCAACACTTCACGTGGAGGAATGTGTTGATAATGGTGGAATTTCAGGCATCTGGGAGGCAAACTTATAAGCAGCATCTGGCCTTCCCAGCTCGAGCAGACCAGGAATTTGGCATGTTTAGGAAGGCTGCAGATTTATTCTCTGTACCTAAAGGCTAAAAGAAGGCATGCCTTCTTGGCAGCACGTAGCTGCTTCCTTCTCGGCTCATGGAAAACTACTGGGATTGAGATCGGTGGGGCTCTGCCCTGGGCCTCGGTGGAGTCCGATGACTTAGGTGGAGCAGAGAGGTCCCGGGCATTCCAAGAGCCACGTGTTCTCCCCCCTGCTGGCTGGCTCTCCATGCTGACAACTGGCAAAAGAGCAGGCACATTGGTCACAAATACTGTGTGGCAGGGGTGGCAAACTTACATGCTTCAGAGACGAGGCGAACACAGTGAGAGTGTGGAGCAGACTGGAGGAGGCAATAGGGAGTGGTGGGGACTAGGGCAAAGGGAGAGTCCTGATGTGCCTAACGTAATTCAAAGTAAAGTATGTTCGGAGGCTGACCACCAACCTCTGCTAATACATTACAGGTTCCAAAGCTCTCTTCCCCGTGCTTTCACTGAATTATCATTTCCTTTCTTCCTTATAGTCATTATCCTCACTTGGCGGATGAGGAAACCAGACTTCCACAAAGTCAAGATGTTCACCAGGATTCCTTTCAGGCAGATGGGAGATGGCTTGAAGATATGCAAAGAGAGGTCTCTGCCACCAATTTTTCACCCATCATTAGGTGTGCACGTTGAAATCCAACTCTCCAAGTCAGCCATTAGGATCATACTCTGTCCTGATTCAGGATTTTCATTCAAACTGCCTCCGGCCGCTGACCCCACGTGTGAACACATGCTCCCGCTCACTCTCCAGTTGGGGGAGGACCCCGAGGGGCGTGCGGTGGGGCTGGGCTCCGTGACAACCCCCCCACCTCTCAACGGCACACCTGCCCCACACTCGCAGTTAGTCATGGAGACACCACCTTGAGAGGCTGGCTTCTGACCTGCCACCCTCCGGCAGGACTGTAATTTCTTTCTTCATCGCAATACACTGATAAGCAAGTAATAATAACCATGGACCTTCTCTGCACTTTGCATATAATTATTGCTCATTTAATCCTCACAATGTAATCTGAGGAGGTAGGAACCCTTGCTATTCCCATTCTACAGATGGGGAAAGTGACGCAGGGCTCATGCTTATGCAGAATTGAGAAATCAAACAAAAGTTGTAGAAGAGACAAAAGCCTGGTAAAAATCACCCATCATCATTCCACAAAGCCTGTTGTCAGGCCCCAGGCTGGGTGCCGACATTACCGTAGGGCAAATAGGCCTGGAAACCAGTTGTTGTGAACAGCATGACAAATGATACCCGAGAAATATGGACTTTGGGAGCCCAGAATATGGGGAAGTCTGAGAAGCCTTCTTGGAGGAGGGGGCACCAGGCAGAGAAGGGGCATTTTCCAAAGTGAGAATGGCACATGTGAGGACCCCGTGCAGGTATGAGAGTCATGTCACCTTTGAGAGGCACCAGGAGGTAGAGAGTAGCAGGTATCACAGAGGAGGGGCAAGGAGCTTAGGTTTGGGATTATATTACAGACCAAGTGAACCTTTAAAGCTGCTCTCATGGCAAGAGGCCTTTGAGAAGGTGAGTGAGGGCCTGGCTTTTTCAAATTATTTTGTTCAAAATTCTTAAGAGGTTCAAGGTTCAAAAAGCATGAAAGATATGTAGTGAAAAGACTCCTTCCACCCGATTCAGCTGCCCAGGGCCCCTCCTCAAAGTCGGCCATTCTCCTGAGTTTCCTAAGAACCCTTCCAGAGATATGTTACTTTATGTTTATATAAACTAATCTTTCTCCCTCCCTCTCTCTCTATCTGTCTACATTTTTTAACCTCAAAGATAGCGCACTCTTTATGCATCTCTGCACCTTGATTTTTTTCCACTAGAAGCACATATCTTGGCAATCTTTCCTATTTCCCATAGCTGTGTCATGCTGCAGTAAAGAAGCATTGTACTTTACTTTACCAGCCCCTGTTGATGGACATTTTTGTGTTTTTTCCTGATCTTTAGTTCTTACGATAAATGTTGCAATGAATAATCTCGTACGTATGTAATATCCTCCGTGCAAATACATCTACAGCAAAAGAATTACCAGCACTAGAATCACCGAGGCAAAGGTTATATAAATTTTACTTGCATTAGAAAAATTTTACTGAAGTTTAACTTACAAAGAGGAAAGTGTACAGCTCATTAAGTTTTGCATGGGTATGCACCCATGTCAGCACCCCCCAGATCAAGGTATAGGTTACTATGGAACTCACTGCCTTGTCTTGGTTGATACCCATTCACAAAAGTAATTTACTAATCTGATCTCTATCCCGTGGATGGGCTTCGCCCGTTTCTGAGTTTTGTATAAAGGAGTCATAAAGAATGTGGTCTTGGGCCATGTCCGTTGGTTGTATGACTAAGAGTGGAATCGGTGTGCACATTCTTAATGTTGGAGCATATTGCCAAGTTGCCCCCTTGGTGTGAGGGAGTGATTGGTTCCTTGTTGCCAAGCGAGTACCCTGCTTAGCACAGTGCCCGACAGAGTGACAACACTCAACACCAAGCAAACCCAACTCCAGAAATCATAAGAAAATGCTCTGTGAGTCCTAAAGCCCCACTCTGAGCAAGAGATTGCAATTTTGCTAATGTGCCTCTCTAGAAGGATCAGGTAAGAGCGAGGAAGGGTCAGGAAACCCATTTCCACCCCCAGAGAAACCTCTGTAACGAATAATAATAACCCTTCTGCTCATGTAGTTCTGGCCGTTCTAAAGCACTTTGACAAGCACCAGTGGTTCTCAGCCTGGCTCACATTAGGATCCTCTGGGGAACTTCCCAGAAATACCAGTGCCAGGGCCCCACCCCCATGATTCTTATTCAATTATTCCAAGGTGGAGCATAACCATGAGTCTTTTATAAGCTCCCCCAGACAATTCTAGTGAGAAACCAGGGCTGGGAACCACGGAGGACACCATTTTGTATCACGCTATGAAGGGGGAGACCCTGATGAGGCTGAGGGGTGGAGAGGGGGAGGGGTTATGAAACAGTCTTAAAGTATAACAGTAGTGCATGCCCCCCAAGTCAGGAACAGTGCCAGGGCTAGGATATGGCTAAGGAAATGGGCTGAGAGGGATGAGTGCCCCCATGGCCACTCAGCTGCTCAGTGGCAATGCTGGGTCCAGAATGCAGGGCATCCCACTATAGACTCAGCATACACGCTTATGCCTGCCTGCAGCTTCTGACCTCCATTATGCCTAGAAAACAAGCCTAGAAGAAAGTATACCAAAATGTTAACAGTTGGTATCTTTGGCTGTTGTAATCATGGATAATATTGCCTTCCAGATACTTTTCTGCTCTTTTCAAGTTTTTATCAGTAAGCATGTATTATGTTCATCATCACAAGCAAATAAAAGTGCTTTCAAGGTGTCAAAGTAAATAGCATTGCCATTTTCTGGAGCAACGAACTGAGTCCAAGGGCATCCAAAGGGAGTGAATGACAGAATCGGGGCCACACCTATCTCCTGAGTCCCACGCGGGGCTTGAGAGCTTGCAGAGGTGGGACAAGTGTGATCTTTTCCTACAGGATGGGGCTCTGGAAAGGTGGAAGAAAATAAAAATTGCTGCATTTAAAAATTTTGATTATATATGCTCTTGTAAAATAGCCAGGAATTTTTTAAAAATGAAAATAAGGCAAAAGAACCCGAAATCTCACCACCCAGATGTAAACAGTGGGGAAATGTTGGGGTGGGGGGGCTATTCTTTCAGATTATCTCTATCCATAAATACTCATATGGATCTGAATAAGCATAATTTTCCATGTGTATGTCAATGAATAGAGCTACACATCAATCTTGGAATGGCTGCATAGTATTATATAGATGTGCCATAAAACATTTAGCTATTCTCCTGGTGACGAGCATATTTCTATGTTCTAACCACATTTTGTTTTTGTGTTGGAAAATGAACATTCTAATACATTCTAGGAAAAACTCTGGAGTAACGTTTTTTTACTTGTTTGTGGTTTGTTTCGTTTTTGGAGAGTGAAGAGAAGCTGAATTTGGGCTTATGGATGTATGTGTGTATAAATGTGGGTCTTTGTGGATTGAATTTGATTTAAATAATTTAAAGAGTATTAACCCCATAGAGATCTTATTGAGCCTTCTCTCTGCCCCCACCCCCTGTTACACACACACACACACACACACACACACACACACACACACACACCATTTGCAGGTGAGATGTGGTTGCAAACACTCTTAAGCAGAGCTGGGCAGAGTACCTGATAAGGCCATGCCACCAAAGCCAAGGTCAGGTGTTGTCTGGCAGCTTAGGCTCCGAGCCCACAGGTTGCTCTTAACCAATGCCTGTGGGCAATGACAACACACACACACACACACACACACACACACACACACACACACACCAGCCAATCTCATTCCCCTTGCATGCAAGGCGCTGGAGTGGTAATGGAATCGCATGTCCAGAGGCAGGCATAATTGAATGGCTGAGGGCATTAAGTCCTTGATTAAACTGGTTGTTCATCTGAAGGGACAATTAACCCAGCTAATATTGCAGGCCAGCCCTGCGGGTCTGCCCCTGTCAAAGGACATATTGAGCAGACAATAAAGTGGCTGCATCACCTTTCTGGAGGAGAGTCTTTACCCACGGCCCACGGTCCAGGTCAGGCTGGGGCCATGGACGCTTCGAATCAAGGAGACTCCAAGTGTAGCCAGCCTGGGGCTGTGTGAGCTTGAGTTTGGGAATGGAAGAGGATGTTTCTTCTGGGCAAGCTTTCTCTCACAGAAGAAATGACATTCCACTTGGCTTGTCTTTGTCACATTTACGTATGGTGCTCGGGGCTTCAGCAGCCATCTTGAGACCATGTGGAAACTTCACTGGCTCTGCCCCACCTCTGGGCCTTTTGCTGGGCCACAGCTTTCTTGTTGTTCGAGTTGGGGTTCCTTGTTTCAAGCAGTGGGAAGCATCCCGACTGACGAGATGGGTCCTTTCCATGACCCACCAGCTTCCTGGAAGAGTGGAGGTGAGGAAGGGGGGAGAGAGGGAGGACTCTTACGCCCCTTTCTCTTCTGTTGCCAGGTGTCAGTCCCGGGTAAAGTCTCCCCAGAGCAGACATGTTCCCAGTTGCCTGGACCCTAGAAGGTTGAATCCAATAACTGTACTTCTTCTGCCCCTAGGGGTCTGGCAAAAGCGGTGACTATGTTTCAGGATCCAGGGAGAGGGAGCCCACGCCTGGCTCCAGTGAGTTACTTAGGTCAGACAGGGCCAGAGTGATGACTGGCCCACCACCAAGCCTGGCCAGGGATCCCACAGACTGGCAGAGACCAAGAGTGGGCAGGAGGAAGACGTAGGTGGGCAGCTTGGTGGGCGATCCAAGCCCCTGCAGGCACAAGTAGAAATAATTCCCAGGATGGAAGCATGTCTTCACCCTAGGTGCCACGCCATGGGCTGGCATGGATTGCCACTATCATCTTCATCACACCTGTGAAGTAGATGCCATGACCCCATTTCCAGCCATGGGAACTGAGGCGCAGAGGGATTAAGCGGCTTCTCCAAAGGCACACACTGAAGAAGATGGAGGCAAATTACAATTTAAGATCATGCAATTCCAGAGCCTTTAGCCACCTTTTGTCAACTTACGCGTCCAGCCAGCCAGCCAGCCATCACCCATTCTTCCTTCCATTCTACAAACATTATCTGATCACCTGCCCTGTGCCAGATGCCAGGAATAGAGCAATGGACAGCCATGGACACCACCTTCTCAGGGCCCTGAGCGGGCAATGGCACCTTCCACTAAGAGTCGAGGACCACATTCAAGCTAAAGGTAGTCTTCTGACCATCCGGTCAGGAGTTATAAAGACCCCTCCTCAATTCTGAGCACCCTTTGGAATGTTCTGAACCTCGAAATCACAACCCCTGCCTTGGGTTTGAGGCTTGGGCCTGTGTGAGCTGGAGCAAGGCAATCTCTCTGTCTAGGACCTCCAGTTCTCATCTGCAGAGTTGGGGTACAGATGTCCTCTGTGCTTTTTTGCAGGGGTGTTGGTAGTGTAGAAGGAAATTCTTATTTTAAAGGGCTTTATGAACTCCAATGTTTTAGGCAAAGAGCAAGCAGTAAATCCAGTTTCTCCATGTTTTAAGGGGTGGTCTCCTCCCGTTGATGTGATCAGCAAGTCTCAGGTAATAATAACCGTTACAAGCTGATTTGTCACGTGTTGGAGACTCGTCCTGGCATGCGCCATTGGGGAACCCCTGGAGCCTCGAGGGTGCCCATGTAAGAACCCCCAACCCCGTCATAAGGGGAGGGGCTAAGGCACATGTCGCTAAGCATGAGCGAGGTTTCAAGGTGACTCAGAGCCCTGCCCCAATGCTGGAGGCTGCTGGCCGTGCTCGAGGGGGGCTGTGTTGGGTTGAATATTCTTTGGGGGTTCTGCTCACCAGGAGGCGGTCAGAAATGAGCATATTTTCTTCTAGATGGAGAGGAGAGCCAGCACGGCTTGCCACCGGTTGCTCTGGGGTAGAGAAGCTCACCACGTGAGGAGCAGAGCAGAGCGTACGCTGCTTGACCCACAGCAAAGGGGTGACTTGTGCCTGGAGTGGGGAGGTCGATGAGGAGGCTGAAGCAATGTGAAATTTCTGGAAGGGGAGCTTCCTATTTTTAGACAATCTATAGACTCCTAAGATGACAAACCCCATATTTAAAGGTTGAAAATACCAATTTTATAATGAGGTAGAGGCTGGTTTTCATTTATCTCTATTAAAGGCATTTACAAATGATTTATTGATTAAAAGGAATAAAAAAGAAAATCACTCCCGCCACAAAACCTCATGTCACTATGATTTATCTGATATTAAGGTTTAGGATATCCTGAGCAAGAAGTGTGGCTTAAAAAATGCAGAAATAAATTTTTCAATACCAAGGAATCAGTGTACTACACTCCGACTGAGACACAGAGTAATATGTGGGAAGAGCTCTGGAGGTCACAGATGTGTAAGACGCTGTGTGTCTGTGTCTATGAGTGTGGTGTACACAGCCGCATGTGTTGCATGTGGATCTGTATATATGAGTGTGCGCGTATACGTGTATGTGTGTTGATGTGAGTGAATGTGTACATGTGTGTATCTGAGTGAGTATGTGTGTGACCTTGGACGTGGCCCCTGTGTGTCTGGACTGCAGTCCCCACAATAGATAAATGAGGAGGGAAGATCAAACGACCTTTGGTTTCCAGTGGGCGCTGACACACTCAGCTATCTCCTGGGGCAATGGGGGGGGTGTTCGATCTTCCTCCTGCTCCCAAATGCTGTGCAGCCCCCATGCGCTATTCCAGCCACCCACAGAAGCCTAGGCCCTTCACCTCTGTCGCAGCTCAGCCATCACTCCCCCCACTACTTAGTGTGACATCAGACAGCCCCTCCTCCTCCCTAAACCTCAGGCAGGAAAACGAGGTGGTGAGAGATGCCTCTGGCTTTGGCATTGTCCACAGGCAAGCTTCCTGCCCCTGTGAGCAGGTGAAAGCTGGGACAAGGTCCAGGAAGGGTCACACCCACCACGCTGCCTTCCGGACTGGACACTCCTCGAAGGCAGGGCCAAGCATGTCAGCACCCCAGCTCGGGCACAAGACCTGGCATGGAGTGGGACTGTGGAAGCAGGGATGGGGAGAGGCGAGGCTGAAGCTGAAAGCTGAAGCCGCCAAATCAGTGCTTGTGGGGCCTGTCCGCTCCCCCACGCCCATGCCCCATGTAGGACTCAGGGCTTTCATGCTCTCTGCCCCTCTCCCTCCCACCACAGAATCACCTGGGGAGCATTTAGAAGTAATGGTGCCCAGCCCCCACCAGCAAGAGAGTCAGAATCTCTGAGCATGACGTCCAGCCACCAGAGCATCAGTGTTCCCAGATGATTCTAATGTCAACGATCCCAGCTGGGAGCTCCTCCCCGGTAGCTGGAGAATCTCCAGGCCCTCCCGACAGACACTAATCTCACAGCGGCCGAATTACGTCTTCAGCCATCACTCTGCTCCCACCGTTTCCCATTGAGCTTGCAAAATACAAATTCCAGGACCACCCTGGTGTTTCTGCTTCCAGAGGTCTGGCTTGGACCTGGAGGTTGTCATTTAAACTAGCTCCTAGACCCCTGCTGGAGCGGCGGCGGGGGGGGGGGGGGGCGTGGGCCTTCTCTAACCCAGCAGCGGGAGGCCTCAGGTAGGAATGACAGGATGGCCCAGAGCACGCACCCAGGCTGCTTTAGAATCAGACACATGGATGGCAGGAAGCCCTAGCTCCCCACTGCCCTCTCCTCCTCGGCTCTGACATACTCCAAAACCCAGTCAGGTCTGTTCCTTCCTTCCTGAGGAGACCCTAATGCTTAATGCGGCCCGAGGGGTCCGGCCCTGCCTGGGGTCTCCTCCTGAGCCCTGCTCCCCGGCTACAGCACCTGTCCTTGCTCAGTTCTCTCTGTGAGGCTCCCATTGCCAAAACTCCCCGCTCCCTCTCAGAGTCTCCCGACGGACGACAGGTGGCTCCAGGTCCCCAGTTTCTCCCTCCCGCAAGTCCCCGAGCCCCAGGGCCTGTGTCGCTCATGCTCACCACTCTGTTCGGCACCTGCATGTCTGCCTGGGGCCTGCCATGTAATAAGGGCTCAGTCAATATTTACAGAATGAATAAATGACACAACACAAACACACACTTCAGTCTCGGTGATTCTCACCCTGAATAGGTTTTCCAGCCACACCGAGTGAGCAGGCAGAGGAATGCATAATTGAGGATGTTCAGAGACTGCAGAAGGCCAGCCACCCCTTGCGTGTGCGTGTGTGCCCATGTGTGGGCACATGCATGTGTGTGTGTGTGTGTGTGTGCACGCGCGAATGCGTGTGTAGTATATGGTAGTGTCAGGCTACATTTGGGTGGAACTCAGAGACAGCTTGACCCAGGGCCTTTTCCCAACAATTGCATTATGGCTCCTGGAAGTCTGGTTTTTCCGCCCTGGAATAGGGCCCTCCTGCAGGTGCCTTCAGGCTATGGCAGTGCTCAGAGCCTGCCTGCCCATGGTAAAGGGGACAGAGTCTCAGTTGTCTGGGCCCCGAGCACAGCGGGGCTCGGGAGCAGTAGAAAGAGCATGGCTCTGGAGTCCGCCTGGGGTTCCAGTCCAGGCTCCGCCCTTCCGTTGCCACCTTTGTGACCTTGGACCAGTCCCTCATTGTCCTCTTTGGCTCAGTGGGAATAAGGCCGGGGAGCCAGCCAGCTGGGGGGTGTGCTGACTGGCAGGACCAACTGGTGATGCAATGTGTTCTGCTCTCACCTTTTTAAAGGGAATCTTTCTTCCAACATCTCTCTCCTCTTGATCCTCCAGCACCTGCCCAGGTCAGGGCAAAGCCTACAGTTAGTGCTTAATTAAAAATCTTGGTGGCTCGATTCAGCACCTAGCCCAGAGACTGGTACATGGTAGGTACTCAGTAGCTCCTTTTCCGTTCTTGAAGCCGTGCTGACCCGAGATGCAGGGGACTGGTATCACAGCCCAGCTGTATGCACACGCACATGGGCCCACACCCCGTCCCCCTGACCTTGAGCAAGCACACACCCTGTTTCTGGGTCTCGGCGTCTTCCCAGGTCAAAGGAGGGGGCCAAGCCCATGATGCTTCCATGTTAAGTTCTGCCTGTTTGAAACGAACCTGCCCGGGGACAGTGTGGTCCCGGCTGGCGTGCCCTGGGACCCTGGGGCAGACTGAGGGCTGGCTGCCAGCCCCAATCCACCCGTGGTCCTGGCCTGTAGGAAGGGGAGCTGTGTTTCTTTCTTACCTGCTCATACTAGAAAGCTGCTCCTCCAGTTGAGCCCTTCCCTTCTTTTGCCCTAAGCTATGAGGAGTAGATTGGATGAAAATTATCAAGCCTCCTCGTCTAGAATAAATATTCTTGAAATGGAGCAAGTTATAAATAAGCAAGCAGCAATATCCTGTGTTATGAATATATAATTTCCATCTTTAATAGCTGACTAGGCCCCGGGGACTGTCTGAAAATGGCCTGTCTGGTCCTGATATTTTATGTGTTTTTTTTTTAAAGGCCCCCAAACTTTTGTTTCTTAGCCCTTGGAGAGTTAAATCTCTGGGAGAAATAATGAGAGCTGAAAGTCACAGTGAGCCCATGTACCAAGGGCAGGTACTTTATTGTCAAGAAATTCCAGAAAGTGCAAAGGCTCACACAGAATCCCAGCGCGAAGGCTGGGAGGGGCAACTGAGTTGGGCTTCTCCCCATCCCTCACTTTACAGAATAGGAGTAGAGGCCCAGAGAGGCAAAGCGACAGGCCCAAAGTCACACAGCAATGAGCTATATTCCGGAAGCCTAGAATGCAGGTCTGTCCAATTCACCAGGCTGTTGGCTGGCTCTCTCTTCTGAGAGGCTGCATTCCCAGGTGAAGGGAGAGCCTCGGGACCCCAATTCTGCAGTCAGGCCAATTGACCAAGAGGTTTGCCTCCAGTGGTAGCCCAAGCCCTCATGACAGGCATTGCCTTGCCTCGGAGGTCCGGTGGGTATTGGGGCTGACTTTTCTAGCTTATGCCTTCTGGGCCGTCTGCATCTCAGCCTGGCATTTGAGAACCTCTGACACCTGTCCTTTCCACTTCTGCAGACCCAACACCTAAAAATTAGTGTAGGTAAGTATCACCCCTGCCTGTCATGCATCTGGTGTCATGAAAAGCCAGTAGGGCTGTGGGGTCCCACCGATCGCAAATGACCATTGGCTTCTCCACTTCCTGTCTCTTGTGAGGCCGAGTAAGCTGGCTGGCTTCTCTTAGTCTTGATGACCTCAAGGTCATGGGTATGGGGACGGTTGTGAGGAGTACATGAGATCATGTATGTAGAGGGACCAGAATGAACAGGCAGGAACCAAGTGCTCTGAATGCCATCTGTCCTTCCAGGACTACAAGCTCCTCTACTGGGTCCACATAACTTTAAACATGACTGTCACTTACTGCAGACCAGTAAGAGCCCCCGGTTTGGATGAGCCCCCAGTTTGGATGAGCCAGATGACTTCGTGTTTGTTCATCCCATTTTCCAACGAGAATGAATCTTCTCCGGAGCCCCCCTCCACCTCTCTGGCCCCCAACAGTGTCCAGCAGAGGGCTGAGTGCCTGGTACCAGGTCTAATAATGGCTAGCAGTTTTCAAGCAGTGACTATGTGTCACATTCAGAAATGCAGCGACTCATTTCATCCTTAGCTATGATGCTACAAGATGGACGCTGTCATCCCCATTTTAAAGATGACCAAAAGGAGGTTTGCTAAGATGATTAGGTGAGTGGCCCAACACAATATGGCTGGGCACAGCAGGGCCACCACAGCAGGGCCACCATAATATGGCTGGGCACAGCAGGGCCACCACCAACCTGAGGCAAAAATCTCTTTTCCCTCCTGCCCGTTTCCTTCTTGCAAGATGACCTGCTTTTCCCAGGTTCAAAGTAAAACTGGAAAGCGAATGAATTCCACAGCAAGTCCCCTAATGGTGGGAAGAGGGGCGGGGGGTGGGGGAGATATTAATGCTTTGCAGTGTGCATGTTAAAATGTAAATGTCCTCTCCTGTGGGTCTCGAGGTACGCTCATAATTATGAGCCAGCGTCTGAGGTTCTGATTTTGATGGCATTTGCTTTAATGGCTTTATTTTTTTTTAAGCTGTTTAATTACTAATCAGTGCTGCCTTGCAAGCTACTGCGGGATGCACACTCTGCATTTGAGGACAAGGGCCTTCCTGAGGGGGCAGCTGAGGAGCTTGCCAGGGGCTGTACCCTGGGCCAGCTGGTGTCTCCCCACGTGAGGGGTACCCCCCTCCCTCGTTCCCACACCTCTCTGCTCTTTGACCCTTATCTCTGAAATCACAGAATCTCATCACCTCTGGGACGAACCTCCGCAGTAGGCTAGCCTGGTCCCTTCCCTTCCCCTCCTCTCACCAAAGGGGAAACTGAGGCCCCAAGGGGAGCCCTGGGTTACAATGACTAGACTTTGTGGGATTTCTTTCTTACTTACTAATTGATTTCCAGCACAAAAGCTCATTTGCATTCCCAATTTCAATAGTCAAAAACTTTCCAATGCTAAAACCTCATTTTCTGAAGCTAATTTAGGTCTCATTTTCATTAATAGCTTGGCGACAATCATGCAGTGGAAATTTCTTCCAGGTCAAAGCAAGAGCCTTGGCCAGGGGATCAGGGTGCCTGTTAGCTCCTGCCGTGTGTCTGGGCAAGCTGAGTCACCTGTGGTGGGCAGTTTCCCTCCACAGTCAAATGAGGGGACCGAGTTATCTCAGTGTCTTTCCAGGCACTATTCTATAAACCGCTCTGTAAAACGGAGCATGCCACGAGCTGTAAATATTTGTTATTTAGGAAAAAAAAATGTTTTTGGAAAGGTGACATGGTCTGCTAAGTTTGGGCAATGCTGTATGCAAGTTAATCAAGTTGTTGCTTCTGTTTGTTTATTAGTTTGTTTGTCAACATGTGTGCTGTGTGTGTTTCCCATCAGAACACAGCACCCTGTGGCTTTTGAGGAGATATCTTCTCATGGTATATTGTCCATGTCTATGGAGCACAGGCATTCCCAGGAGCATGATGTGGGCAACCCTGGCAGGGAGGATGGCTCCCAGGTCTCTTCCGCCCCACTCTATGGGACTTCTGTGACTCCAAGAGACAAGGAATAAAGGAGACAGCTCTTGAGACATCCTCTTAGACTTAAGACTCAGACCACTCACTTCCCCCAAATGTCACCCTGCTCTTATCCAGGGGCACCCTCAGTCTGTGCCCCCAGTGTCCATCTCAGGGCCTTGATCTTGCCCCTCTTGGCCAGGGGCTGCGCCGGCCATCCAAAGCTCTCCTTGCCCTGCCCCCCACCCTTGGTCCCCCTCAGCCCAACAGGCTCCTCCCCGGGGAGCCCATCCTTCTCAACCCACACCATTCCCAGTCTCGCGTGAGCCCAGGTTTGGAATCAGATTCAAGTTCTGTCTCAGCAACTTCCTCGTTATATGGTTCCTGTGCAATGGCTGAACTTTCCTAATACAGAAATGAGAAGTGATCATGGTACTGACCACTTAGCTTTAGGGCAAACACTAGAAGGGCCTGACATTCTGCCTTAGCCTACGTTCCCTAGAAAGCAAAGCCCGAGGCAAAGGCTTGCTTGCCACTACTTTTGTAAGGAGCACGATTCCAGAGACACGAGAGTGAGGGGACTGTAAGCAAAGCTGGAGAGAGAGAGAAAAACGAGAGAATGCCAGAGTATGAGGGAGTGTTGGCTACCCACCGGTGTCAAACATGACTGACAGGTTGATCTCATCAGCACATCTCTCAAAAGGCCGTATGGTGACTGCGTCATAGAATTGCCCATCTAGGGACAGGAAGAGGAAGAATATGCCCAGAGGCTCTTGCATCCACTGCCCAAAGGGATGCCCCATGGCATATTTATTCCTCCATGCTTCTTCACGGTATGGGGATGGGTGCCGTGTGGGTCTTATATTTCAGACCTCGACATCAATAGAAAAGCCCCAGAGCAAGAGTGGTACATGTGGGGCCCAGACGTGAGATAGAATGCTTCGGGCTTGTGCCCACATTCACCTATCAGAGTCCCACAGAGTTGGCCACTGCAGTGGAATGTGGCAGGAACAGTTGTGTAAAACCTTGGAGACCGGCGAGGTCAAGAAGAACGGAGGGGGTGCAGAATAAGTGTCTGTACTTCCCCCCCACCACCACCATACCGTCAGATCTGCTCTGTCATCCCACTCTGTCCTGCCACCTTACCACATCTGGGGCCTAGGCTTTTTCTGAAAGCAGAATGTTCTCAGTTGTGTTCCAGGAGGAGGGCACAGTTAGTCACAGAGTCTCCTTCCAATCTCTGGGAAGACTGAAGGCAACAGGGTGAGTGAAACAAGCCTGAGCAAAGCCAGCTATAGCTGATCCTGAGGCCCTAGTGGACACCTGTCACATCGAACCCCCGCCGCTCAATCTCCACGTCCCCCATCCTCAACCAGCAATTTGGCCGATCTGGATTGTTTTACCAGGCAGGGTGACATGGACCACCATCCCCTAAGGGATCAGTGCCTTAGTTTGCCATGACTTTATTGAGTTGCTATGGTTGCAATTGCTCATCTACAGATCGTCTGCATCCAACAAAGGAGCACCAAGACCCCTGAACCCCTGTCTTCACTGGCAGCAACAGCCCTTGCTCCTCACTGGAACTGGGGTAAGTTGCCCCTGCCAGGATGGTGACTCCTTTCTTTGCATGTTAGTCTGACATGACCAACCTGAAATGACAGGTGAAGTCACAGCTTTAAGCCTAGCGGGATCCTTACAGTGTCACCTACAAAGAACATTAGCCCCACAACGGAAGTGTCAACTGCCTGGGGACCAGGACCCCTCACCTCACAGATCCTAGGTTTTGTGGGGACAGGGTGCATAAATTCTGCCTAGGATCACTAGGAGTGATGGTAATGGCAGATGAGTTTTCAGCCCTTGACTACAGGACCCATGTATTCTGGCAGTGGGAACACAGCACCTTATTGTCTTTTTGGCTAGGCCCTTCGACCACACCCTAAAGGACAATACTCCACCTCATAGGGGGTTGTCCCCAAGCTGGTGCCTTAGCTCCACCCTTAACAGGTCATTCCACTATGTTAACAGGCCCTACTTCTGCATGATGGGTATACGATAGACCAGGAGCCCATGGCCATGAGCTCTTTGTCGTACTTCCTTTGCCACCGCCAGATGATAGGTCCCTTGATGGGAGCCACTGACATGTGGGAAACTATGTAAGTAGACAAGGCATTCTATGGACCGTCATGTGGTGGTGCCCTCATACTGAGGGTAGGAAGGAAAAGGCCCCATCCAGTAAGGACAAATCATTTTTCTGTCAAGGGTAGGAAGGCTCTAGCATGATCAACCCACCAAGAAGTGGTGAGATAGTCTTATGTAGGGATGGTCTTCTGTTGAGGGTTTGGAGACAACATTTGCTATCGATAAATGAGGCATTTTACCATGGCAGTAATGAGATGAGCCTTAGGGAGAAGGACTCCCTGCTGCCGGGGTTATTCATGACTCCCATCCTGACCTCCATGGCTGATGAGATGGGGAGAGAGGCTAGTGGACACCCACAGGTTGAGTTGTCCTGACCTCCTGATTGTTACATGCCTTCCCAGCAGTGGCATTAATGTGAGACCCCAAGACCTGCTCGCTGTGTGTCCATTCCTTACCTTTCCTTTAGTCTTATCCCAGATCTTCCAATTTTCTTCCTTCTAAGCCTTTGACCAACCAGCCAAGCCATTAACCACTGTGTCTTTGTATATGGTTTCTCCGGGTCACCTTTCCTTGTAGCTCCGTCCTCCAGGAGAATGTCCTTTCACTGCTTTCCCCTCCAGGCCTCCAGATTGGGACTGTAACACAGCATAGTCAACTAAGGATAACATGTCACATTGACCTATCTATGAACCAGACCTGAGTTTTCTCCTTCTCCATCAGGTGATCATAGAGGATCCCAACCCCATGAAGTCACCCTTGTGCATCCAGAGGAATTAGTGCAACAGTTTGTGTCACCTGCTTGTGTCATTTACTCATGCCTTCTGGACACAGCTGGGTTTGATCCTGAACATACCATTTCCATCATAAGTAAACTTCCCAACCTTATGACTTGGCATATCTGGTAACACACAGCTCATGATAGGCAGGTCTGGTCCCATAGTCACTCCCATGCCAATTCCAAGTGGTACCCAGAGCAAGAGTTCCCTGCCATGAGATTAATGGACTTGCTCTGGAATCTTCAGGGTATATCCTACAACTTTTCAATGTGTGCTTGCCAAAGACTTCACCCACCCAGCAACCTGGTCTGCTATGGAGACCTCTAGCAGAGGTCCTTCTGGGTCAGACGGATCCAGTGGTAGACAGTTCACATCAGCCTGGATGTGCTACAGAGCCCTCTCTTGATCTCAGAAAGTCAGCTTGCTTTAATCATGTGCAACTTGTAAGATCTGGTAGGGTATTAACCTGGATTTTTATTAATTTTTAATTAATTGTTTGAATAAATAAAATATTTAAATAGTTCCAAAATTAAAATATAGAAAAGGCATAGGAAGGTATGTAGTAAGCAACCTCCTACTCTGCACAAATCCTGGCTGAGGGACAGTGCCTCACCCAGGGACCCTGCTGAAAAGCCACGGCCATGTTTCCATGTTTCCTCCCATGGAATTCTCTGCCTCCTTTGCCTAACTGGATGAAGACATGGGCGCCTGTTGCAGAGGCATCTTATTTCTACACTGGCCAAAACCTATGATCCATGAGAAATGGCTGGAAATGATGGGCTGGATCAATCAGGCCTGGGGATTGGGAGTCTGAATGCAGTAGGCTTACCGCTGACAGGTCAAGAGGAAGAATTTGAGTCATGGTGGCCATTACGGGTCATGAAGAAACCACGAGCTTCGAGGAAGGACTGAGGAAGCTCTCGCAGGTTCCCCGCAAGTGAATTCCCTCATGTGGTCCCAGGAAACAAAGTGAGAGCACTTTCTGTTACAGACGGCTTCCCAGTTGATCCTCAGGATTCCTGGAAATGAATTTAAAGATTTTGGTCCTTAGATTTCCACAGGACCCTGGAGTGAGCGACCTGCCAATAAAGTGTTTCTCTACCTGAGACTGGATGGATTGAGACTCTGTTTCTTGCCATCAAAAGATCCCTAATTGGATCCCATTTTATAAATGTGGAATCTGAGACTCTGAGGAGTGGAGTCCAAGTTCTCTACCTGCCATGTGAGCTGGGTCATTGAGGCTGGAAGCTTGTTCCGATGCACACGGGAGGTAGTCAGTGCATATTGGGCCATTTCTTGATTGGTTGATTGATTTCTCAGTGGCTTCATTTAAAGCAACAGTGGATCTTGTAGCAGAATGTATTTTCCAAAGCCGCGGCAGTAGTAACTCCTATTGCACATGCTCTTTGGCAATGAGACCTTGACCTTGCCGCTCCCCCATCGAGAGATGGAATCTAATTCATGTTTCTGGAATTTGGGCTGGCCTTAGTAACTCCCTTGTAACCAATACAATGTGGCAGAAATGGCATTACATGACTTTTGAGGTTAGGTCATAAAAGGCCTTGAAGCTTTTGCTTGGTCTCTTGGAACACTTGCTCTTAAGATGCTTCCCTGCTCAGAGCCTATCGTCTGTGCTGTGAGAAGACCTATCCATGTGGAGAGGCCACATGGGGGTGCTCTGATGATCAGCTGAGCCCAGACTTTGAATATCCAGCCCAGGTACCCGGCAGGTGAGTGAAGAATCCTCCAGCTGATTCCATCCCACAGCAGTTTCGGCAACCCCAACACATTCAAACCTTCCCTGCTGAGGCCCCAGACATGACTGAGCAGACACAAGCCATCCCCACTATGCCCTTTCCAAATTCCTGACTTCTAGAAGCTATGAGCTTAATAAATCGGGCTTTATTTTACCCCAGTAAATTTTGGGGTGATTTGTTACACGATAGGTAACTGAAATAGCTCATTGGAACAGACTTTCTTTCCCCTAAAATGATGACTTCATTTCTTACCCACATCTAGCTAAAGGTTAACAGATAAATTCTAAATCCAGTGGATATTTCCCTCACTCGAGTCCATAAACAAAGGCAGAGCTTTTCCAAGATTGGGACTGGCTATAAAAAGAAGGATCCTTGACTTTAAGCCTGAGAGAGCTTTGTTCCTTAAAGAGGTCTTCCTGATATGAAGAAATGACATCTGTTTCTTGGATTAAACACACACACACACACACACACACACACACACACACACACACACACAATGTAGACTGGCTTCCTGTGCAGACAATGTAGGCTTAGTTTCTCAGTTTTCCGGGAAATCATTATCCAGTTAGGAAATTCTCCAGGCAAGAAAGCCCAATCTGGCCATTTTGCTCTGGGGAGGGCAGTCTGGCACAAACTTTGGCAGGAGAGTTAACTCTTTCAGCAAGCGTCCTTGTGAAGAACTAGCGCCACCAAGGAGCCCCCAACACTGCAAGTTCCTGCCTCGCACATTGCTTTGCAAACTGTAAAGGGCTCTCCAAATGCACAGCTGTTAGGCTGGAGCCTGGCCGCCAGGAGAGTAGGCTTGGGAAGGGAGGGGACTGTGACATCCTGGGGAAAGCAGATCTCCCTGGCATCCTGCCGTGGCTGAGGGGAGAGGCGCACATGGAGCTGCCTAGCTGTGTTCGAGAGTGCACGGTTTGCAGAGAGGTCTATCTTACCACATTCATTGGAGCCTCTGTCCATCAGCAAAGTCCCCATTATTTCCGTTTTGCCAGTGCGAACCTGAAGCTCAGGGGAGCTGAAGACTATACTTGGGGACACGTAGCTGTTGGGGGGATAGACTCAGGGACTGAAACCTGAGTCCCTTTGTTCCTTGTCAGTGGCCCTGGCCCGGAAGCTTGTGGTCATTACTCTGTATAGTTGCAGAACACTTTACAGTTGGCCAATGTTTCCTATGCAGCATGTCAGGGGAGCGAGGGACCTGCTTCCTATCTCCACTTTAGAGGCAAAGAATCTGCGGTTAGAGTGAATCGCCCTCAGTCCTGTGACCGAGCAAGTGGCAAAGCCAGGCGCTGAGCAGGATCTTGCCCCCGACATAGAGCAGCCTCGTTGCAACTCGTGTGCCTCTCTTCTTTCTCCTCCCGCCTCCTGGAACGCTCAGGAGTCCGGGCGGGGAGGTCACTGCCAGCCACCTTTTAACGGCGACGTTTCTGCGATTATTCCGCATTTATTAAGTAGCCTCAGCATGTAGAAGACAGTGTCTAGCCCGTCGTGACCGCGACTGACGTCGCAGCCATGACCTGGGCACCAAAGGGCCTGGCGCACCAGCTTCAGGTGTTCCGCCGTGCCCTCTGGCCTTTCCCAGGCCCCGGGACACCCCCACCCCCACCCCTGCGCCCCCAGGTCGGAGGGCTGATCTCCCAGGTGCGGCCACAGGAGAGCAGAAACCCCGGGGCTGCAGTGTGATTAAAGTCTCTGCTGTGAGAAAGTGACACTGTGGTCTGATTCATACCAGTAAATATGTGATTTACATTTAATTCTGAGTAACCTTTCTGGGCTCGGCGAGGTGTGAAGGAATCTGATGGGGCTGGCTCCGTGGAGGAGGAGACGATTCATATTCATTAAGACCTCCACATCAGCCAGCTGAAGGGTGACAGGCCCCAGCCCGCCCTCCTCCCTCTCGCCCTCCAGGGTCAGGGCTCCTGGGAGGCCAGCAGTCACGCAGGCTGCCACTTGGGGGGGTGGGGAGATGGGGCGAGGGGGTGGGGGGGGAGGCAGCGGTGAGGGCTGGAGGCTCCGAGAGAAATTGGGAGGAAAATAAACAGCAGGTCTACCAGTGACACTGCTCAGGCCTTCGGCGCTCCAGATTGCTGCATTAGCTGTATTGATCTCCCGAGGGCAGGGGGAGGGGTATTGATTGAGGAGGTGGCGGGTCTCAGAGGCCCCGGTCGGCCTCCTTTGTACATATTTACAAGGAACTGTTCAGTCATCTCTGGTTCATCGAGGCCTGAGGCAGAGAAAGAAATGCCAGGGAAGGAAGGTTCCTCGGGGCGTTTGTTTGGGTCTGGATTAGCTGAGCTGGGATCACTGCAGGTGCACGTGGCCTGCTGAGCTTGAGAAGTCCCAAAGAAGTGCTTCTCTTGTGGACAGGCTGTCCGGATGCTCTCAGATCCTCAGTTTGTCTGTCCTCCTAATGGGAATATCTGTAATGATTAACAGCAGTTCTGCAAGCTGCTGTTTGTTGAACACTGACGGGGGGCAGGCACTGTGGGGAGCTCTCTAGTGCAAGCTCTCTCTGAATCCTCGTAACTGCTCTCTGAAGGAGACTTCACTCTCACCTCCAGCCTGCAGATGAGAACACTCACCAGGATTATGATTCAAGATGGCGAGCCCTGCTGGATCACGAGCAGACAGGAGGGAAGGGGCTGGGGGTCCTGGCCTGTTCAACGGCACCCTTATCCTGCTAGAAAATGTGCCCCTGCTCAGCCCCTGACGTTAGAGTTGGCTTTTGTCTGGGTGAGGCCTGTTTTGCCGACAGGGCAGGGGGTGGTGCTTTGCCCCCCGGGGCCCTGGGCCTCTGAGGGATGGGAAGCAAAAGGAATACCTGCTGTGCTCTCAGCAGGTGCCGGTGGGGGGCAGAGTGGGGCAGGCGTGGGCTCCTGGAGGACTCCCCAGGAGCATGACAGCTGAGCTGGGAGCTGAAGGTGGCCCGGGCACCCACCAGCCAGACAGACAGGCGGGGCAGAGTGTCCCCCCTGCCTGGGGTGGGGGTGCGAGAAAGGATAGGTGGGAAGTCACCAGGGAACAAGGAGCACCCAGGGCCGGACAGAGGAGAGACACAGCCAGCAGGGCGTGTTAGTAACTCTGAGGCTGACGGGGAGTGATTGAAAGATTTCGGGCAGGAGAGTGTTAGAATCAAGCAGGCTTTAGAAAATCGGCTCCAGCTACGCTATGGGAAGCGAACACGGAGGGTGAGAGACCCATGAGGTGAGGTGGCCAGGCCATCACCCAAGGAGCGCAGGGCTGGGGGAGCCTACTGGGCAGGGAGAGGGTCGGAGATGACTGGTTGCTCTGGGTGTAAAGGCAGGACAGCCTCTGGGACCATGCTCTGGTTTCTGGTGTTTGTGACTGGCCCAGCCTGGAGATGAAGAGGCTCTGGTTTGGAAGGAAGGGTGAGGTGCTCCATTTTGGGCCCGCTGAGTCTGCGCTGCCTGGTGGCTTGTCCAGAGGGGCAGGCTGGCCACGAAGACGTGGACGTCGCCAGCTCAGAGAAGGCACGTGAAGGTGCCGGAGGGCAGGAGGCGGGCAGTGAGGGAGAACAGACCTCTGAGCAACCCGCCATGTGGGAGGAAGAGGGCACTGTGTGTGTGATCGCAGCTGAGCTGCTGGTGGCAGGGGGAGGCTGGGAGACCGCGTTGTCTAGCAGCCAAGGCAAGAAAGTGTGTCAGGAAGAGGAAGTGGTCGGCAGCGCCGGGCCCCATCCACAGGCCATGTGAGATGTGGAGTTAAAAGTGTCCACTAGATTTAGCAACAAGAAGGTCAGAGGTAGCCGGGAGAGACCAGCCCTGGGGGGCCTGGGGGGCCAGAGCCAGACAGAGGGAGGTGGGAGGTGAGGAAGTGGAAAGCACTTGTGCAGACACCCCAGTTAAGAGGTTTGGCCGTGAAGGAAAGGCCAGGATGGAGCAATAGCGGGAAGGGGCCAGCAGGTCAAGAAAGGGATGTTTTTAAGGCAGCAGAGGCTTAGCCCATTGACATGCTGGTGGGCCAGGAGCCAGGAGGGAAGGAGAGAGCAGATAAGGGGCTTACGGGCTGAGCGGGTATCTGGGGAGGTGCAGGTCTGGAAGGGGCAGGGGCACCCCCGTGATGGAGACAGGGAGGAGGCAAGGAGGGAAGGAGGAAGGGGTGTGGATGCCATCCGTCCGTGGGCAGGGTGGTGGTGAGGGCCTGCTCCTGAGAGCCGGGAGGGGGGGGGGGGGGGTAGTCCGGGGAGGCAGAGGATGGCCAGATCTGGGCATGCGCGCGCACGCTGGGTTGGGAGGCGCTGGCGGGAGCGGGTTTCGGCTGAGGTTAGGGTGGAAAAGCAGGAAAGCACAGGGAAAGGAATTTCTCCACAGGTCCATGAGGCCCAGGGTCTGAGATGGAGCCAGTTTCCTCTGTAGAAAGCCCTCAGCGAGTGAGCGAGTAATTAGGGATAATAACAGTGAGACGAACTGGTTTTTAATCTGTGCTTGACATCTGTCGGGCCAAATGTCACGGAGTGACTGTGGGGGAACGGGCACCCAGGTGAGGGTCGTCCTGGGGTGACCTGTCATGGGGGGGGTGCCTGGGGAGTCGCCAAGGGGTGTGGCACCACCACCCCAGCAGGCAGGCAGGCAGAGCCCCCCTCCTCCAGCCTACCTCCCTCTCCGGCTGTCCAGATCAAGGCCTCTCTTCTCCCACACATGCCGCAAGAGGCGGGCCGGCTGGGACCTAAGAAACGGCTGCGTGCAGCGGGCAGGGCCCGACGTGGGTCGCCCGGTCTGCACCTTGTGGTGTAGCCGCTCCGGTTCTGATCTCCAGAGACAGCTCCTCAGCCACTTGGGCCCCAGCTCCCCACATGCCCCTGCTCCCTTAGGAAAGAGTTGCTGTGATCGGCGCAGAGCACTCCAGTTTATTTCAGTCTTTTTCCTTTCACAACATATGCTGGGGAGAGAGGGAGGAAAGGGGGAGCCTCACTTCGTTCTCATGAAAATTCTACTCTCTGGGAGAGCCTTTGGGGGGTTGGCTGGCCTCCAGAAAGACAAAGGCGGGCTGGGCCATTGGAGAAGGTTGTACAGTGCGTGCACTACTCAAAGACACCCTGATAGAATGAGGGGTGGAGCAAGTGAGACCTGAAACCCAGCCTGGGTCCACTGGCCACACCTCAAGCCGTGTGTTTGCAGAAAGGGGGCACCTCTTTTCCAATTCACACAAAGGTATTGTAGAGGCTAGCTGAGTCCCCTAGAGAAGCTTCCGGCACCTGTCTCCAGCAAGGTGGGCCAGGGTGACTTCCACAGACAAAAGATGGTGCCAAGAAGCTCCTGGCAACCTGAAGGCGCTGCTCTGGTGGCCAGGAGGAGAGCTAGGAATCGGGGGATTTTCATTTTACAGGTCCCACAAAAGGGCAGGGGTGCGGAGTCAGGGTGAGGCAGGAATGGGTGTGGGGAGGGCGCGGGAGGGCAGGTTCATGGCCAGGAAAGGGAAACGTGAGCTGATGACAGCCATGGCTGGGGCCTCCCGGGGCCGGCTCCCACCCAGCTCAGCCACTGCTCTCCTGCGAGCCTCTGGGCAGGTCACATTCCCTCCCTAGGCCTCGGTCTCCTCGTCTGACAAATCCAGAGCTGAAGTTGCAAGAGACAGAGTGACAGCCCTACCCCCACCGTGTCTGCGACTGTGGCCAGGCCATTTGAACACATTGGGGCCTCATGTCTTCCTCTGGGCCGCAGGTGGCCGTTTGTCCTTGGCCTCTTGGCCAGCCACCCGGGTGGCCTCCCTGTCCCTGCCCACCCGCCTCTCTTTCCTGAGGAGAATAAACCTGAATAGGACCTGTCTCTCCTTTTGGGGGAGGGGGTTCCGTGTCCATCAGCCCCAGGGAGAGAAAGAGGAACAGGAAAATTACAGTATCAGCATGGACATTACAATTGGAAGCGTCTGATTCACCAGGGAGGGTGACTCGTTCCTTTTTTTTAATTTTAATTTTTATTTTTAGTCGCTATTATGTTGGCAAGGAGGTCTGTGCTCATTAACCTGTATTTGCCAGAGCAGAGACTCTGTGAGACCGGCTGGTGAATCAGCCTGCCCCCAGCAGCCCCCTCTCCTCTCGTCAGTTAAATATAGCCTCCTTCCCTCTGGTGAATTAATTAACTTGTATCAGTGGCCTCAGACACTGCCTGTTGTGTTTAGCTGGGTGTCCCTTTGAGGCCAGTAAGGGAAGCGTGCAGAGACGAGAATGG
Organism: Callorhinus ursinus; assembly: GCF_003265705.2. NCBI lineage: Eukaryota > Metazoa > Chordata > Mammalia > Carnivora > Otariidae > Callorhinus > Callorhinus ursinus. The sequence goes on along the minus strand of NW_027397087.1, from coordinate 34,658,203 downwards.
GCAGGAAGGTGGGGTTGCTGGCTGGGCCCAGCCCCCCCCAGCCCAGCTCTGACCCGTCCCCAAACCGTCCCTGTCCCTAGCAGAGTTGGATTGAGGGGTCTCTTGTACCCCGGCTTAGATCCTTAGAGCCAGCCAATCTGTCCCCAAGTGGCAGAGTTTGACAATGTACCAGGAGGAAAAAAGTCCAAAATGCATCCCTTTCCTTCAGCAGGGAAGCAAGGGACCAAGACGTAAGGCTTCAGAATTCTCCGTGCCCAGAGCAGTACCCAGCCGAGGGGCAAACCGCGGGGGGGGGGGCTGCCTTGGAGGTCTGGGGGATTTGGGGGCATAGGGCAGAGAGGGGAGGGCACCCACGCAGGGAGCCAGTGAGCAAGGATGGGGAGAAGGGCTATACTAGGGAGGGACCCCCTTCAAGCTGAGCTCCTCGGGCCCAGCCTTCTACTTCACAGATGGGGACACTGAGGCCCAGAGAGACAGCATCCGGTCCATTCATTCAGCCATCCGTTCCTTCAGTCCACGCATATTTTGGAACTTCCCAGTGGGCGGGTGAATTAGGAACCTACGCCAGGAGAGCTATTCTGTACCCGCAGGGGTCCTGTCTAGCTGGGAGCCAGTGTCCACCCAGGCTATACCTGGCCCACGCTCTGCACACTGCAGGCTTCAGGCCTCATTCAGAGACTGCTCCCACCAAGGTTACCCCGGGAGGGAGACTATGGTCAGCGTGGCAACCATCTCCCTCCCCTCCCCACCCGCACTCCCGGGGCCCCCAAACACACACAAATTAGTATAAAGGGCACCCTGGCCTTGCCGATGCAACCTGGATGCCCATTCTCCAGGTGCGCCCACCCCTGTCCCCCCAAAAGGATGCTCCTGTGTCCTGTACCCCAGAACCCCTCCCCCACCCCAGCCACACCCAAAGTTCGGACCCCGGTGCAGGCTTCTGGACAAGGACACACAGAGGGCCCAGCCCTTGTCACCTCCCACAAGCCCAAGTTCCCAGACACCCGCTGCCCAGATTTGTAAGCCCCTGCTCTCCAAGCTCGTGGCTGGCCTGGACCCTGTCTCCCATGGGAGGTGGGCATCTTGTTTCTCCGACCAACCCGCCCCCCACCCCCAGTGCTGACTACTGGGAGAAGGGGGTGGGAAGGGGCCGAGGCTCGGGCCCCACGCACGACACGCAGCAGCATTTATTCCTCAGGCCCCACGGCCCCACAGCGCGCAGTAAGCGCTCCTGGCCCGTGGGCGCCAGGTTGGCCTGCCCTGTGCCCCGGAAGTGGCCTCCCAGGGTGGGTTTCTGGTCCAGCCTTCTGCGCCGGCCTAAAAAGGGTATCAGGCGACTGCCCTCTCTAGGCACCTTGAACAACCTTGCTGAGCGTTATTAGTCCTCATCAGCACTAGTGGTAATAGGAAAATCACTACAGTTAGAGCTGCCAGGCTGGCCTCACTGTGGGCTGCAGATGATGTGAATTGCTTAGCAGGATATTTCCCCCCCCCCCCCCCCCCCCCCCCCCAGTGCACTGTCTTGAGACCTTCTCTCAGCTAGGAGAGGCCCCGCTTTCTCCAGCAGTCCTGTCTCCCCTTGGCCCCCTGGGGCTCAGGCCAAGTTCTCTGGGCAGTTCTGTGCTTAAAATTACCTCCTTATGCCTGCAATTTGCCATTTGCACCTTCAAAATCGACTGCAACTGGCTAATTGCCATGGCAATTAGGTAATTGCAGGTACAATTAGCATCTCTAGCAAAGCAGAGGGAGAACGAGATGAGGCAGAGGGGAAGAGGAAAATCAGAGAGGAAATGCCAGCCGACAGAGGTTGTGAGAGAGTTGGAGGGGTGGAGCAGAGGGAGAGCAAGAGCGGCTGGACAAGCGGGGAGGTGCGGGTAGGGGGCTAGAAAGAAGAAAGAGGTGTGCACCATGAAAAATAAGTCTACAGGCCAAGCCCCACCAGCCGATGGCCTCGAGGGAGCCCAGCAGGGCAGGAGGCTGGTCGCAGGAGCAGGACAGCCTGGTGGCTGGGCTTCCTGGGGAAGTTGGGCCTGGACCATGCCGTGCGCTTTCCATGAACAGACAAAGAGGGACGGGCATCCTGTTAGCCACCAGCGCAAGCAAAGGTCCTGTGGTGGGAGACCCCGAGTCTGGGGCCTAAGAGAGGCCAGACGCAGCATGGTCCAATAGAACTTTCTGCCGCGATGGAAATACTTGAGCTCTGTACTCGTCCCGAGTGGTAGCGACCGCCCCATGTGGCTACTGAGGAACTGCAGTGTAGCCGGCGCGACGAGAGAACTGGGTGTTTTCCTTTACTTACCTTTAGGTTAAGATATAAATAGCCACACGGATGGGACAGTCTGCAAGAGGAGTGGCAGTGAGGTGAGGGTGTCAGTGTGAGGCCCCCATAGGAACTGACAGGCTACGGACTAGGGACAGGGCGCCAGGGCCAGGGGTGGAGAGGACAGGGGAGGAATTGAAAACAATGGGTGGGTCCCCATGTTTGTACACGTGGACTTGCTCAGTTTGGGTGCAGGCAAGTCTCCAGGAGGAGATGCGTTGCAAGTCTGGGACTGAAGCCCCCACCTCTGTCCCGTGCCCTCGGCTCCTCGCAGCTGTCTCTTGGTGTCCCATTTCGTGAATGGTCCATGGTCTGGCAGAAAGAGGGGGCCCCGCATCTCCCTGGCGCTCCGGCCCCGTGTTCCCAGGCCAATACCCAACCCAGGACCCCCACTCACCTTGACCGCAAAACAAGCTTTCGGGGAGGTAACGTGGGCTGGCGGGACTGTTGCACTCACACTCACATGCCTGCACACCCAAACGTACACGTACACGCATGGTCACACAAGCACACTTGGACCCACTCATGCGCACACACACCCCTCCCCAGAGTGCTTTGGGGACTGCTTCCGGTGGTTGCAGGGCCCCAGAGGGGCCTGGGGGTGTCTGCCCTGTGCAGGTTGTCGGGGTAAGGACCACCGTCCCCACCAGTGAGAGCAGGGTGCAGAGCCCGAGACCCGCGACAGCCGTGCATTCTGAACCCATCACTGGGTCCCTTTCCCTTCAGTACCTCACGGAGGGCCGGGTGGTGGCCTGGCCGGGGCCGGGAATGCAGGCTGCGTGTGGGGGGGGTATGACCCCAATCCGGCAGGTCTTGCCCCTGCCCCCTCCTCAGCCTCCTCCCCTGCCTCCCACCCCGCCCCACCCCACCCCACTCATTCTCAGCTCTGCCTGCCCGGCTCTCCCCCCCCCACCTCCATATCTGCTCCCTGTTCATCTCTCCTCCCCCCTCCCTTGGGTCCTTCCCAGTTGCCTCTCCTCACAGTCTCTGGCCCCCTCTTCTCTTGTGCTACACCCAGACATTCTAACCAACATGGAACGCCCATCCAGAGACTGTCTTTGGAGACTTCCAGAACATTCTTTCCTTTGCCGATACTGGGGCCTGTGAAAGCTCCCGAGACCCAGGCCTGGAGGTCCTGGGACCGCAGTAGCGTGATGAACAGGACGGGCCCCCAGGCTGGCTGAGGCGATGGCGGGCGAAGGGGATGGCCCTTTGCACATACACATCTGTGTGTGTGTGTGTGTGTGTGCACATGTGCGTGTGTGTATGTGAGTGTGAGGCCTGCCGTTTCCTTTTCAGCGTCTGCTCCCTGTGTGTAGCGCCCTGGAGAGGGCTAGGGGGGCACCCCAGAGCAGCACGGCCTTGGCTGGGTCTGCATTAGATTTTACTGGAAAGCAGAGCACAAGTACTGTGGTTAAGACAGTGTGTGACCACGGAGGTGCCCTCCATCCCTGGGATCCTGCAGGGGATGAGTCTGGGTGGCCTTTTCCCTTGCTCCCCTCACAGGCCTGGGTACAAAGGGGTGGGTCAGCCAGAGGAGGCCTGAGCCTCCGAGCTCAAGTTCTGTCTGTCTGTCTGTCTGTCCCCTCGTGGCTGGTGTTGCTCAACTCCAGACAGGCAGTGGGGGGGTACAAGACTGAGACCCCACAGCAGGTCGCAGAGCAGGGAGGTGAGCAGGGGACAGGAAGAACACGGCTTACCATATTCAGCCCCAAACCCACCTGCTCCCAAGGCCAGTCAGTGGGACTGCCCCCACCTCCTCCACACCCCATTCTCAGGCTATACATCCTCATTTTGAGGCCACACACACAACAGGCGCTGGCCAAGGCAACCCTCTGCCTTGATTTCACCTGTCTAAAAGTTCAGGCACGAAAAGCACAGCTTTTTTTTTTTTTTTTTTGATGGCACCGTCCATCCTTTGGAGTGCTGTTTGGATTCCCCTAGGCTGGGGTGGGGGGCACATAGGGCAGAGGAACCAATAGAAATCCAGTCTGTTTAAGGAGAAAAGGAATTTATTAAAGGATTTGAGGTTGATTCCTGAATCAGTCTCTGGGAGAACCAGATACCCCAACGAGGAGGCTACACAGCAGGAAGCAAATCTGAAAGCTGCCCACAGGATCGGCCATGGGGTCACTGCTGTCCCCTGAGTCACCACACTTGCCATTGGACGCTGGGGGCAGGGTGCTAGCTCTGAGACCCGCCCGCAGCTGCACCCCTGCCGGACGGGGCCTCCCCACACTTGCTTCTGCACATGCTTCCCTTCCATTCGTGTCCCATGTGGGAAGGCCCGGGAGGCTGCACCCCAGCTGCAGAGGCGCAGAAAAGGGTGTGTTTCCCCAAGGACGCAGGGACTCGAGCTGGGATTCCCAGGCAGAGGGGAAGTACCTGTAACCAGAAGGATTGACAAGGAGCCCTAATACTCCAGTGACTAGGGATGCCCTGCCCTGCCAGCCCACCTCCCCAACCCCTCCCTGAGGACCCAGTCTTGGTGCTGCCCTCACCCCTTACCCCCCCCACCCCCATTTCCAGAGCTGCCGGCCCACACGCTCTGCCCCAGGAAGCCCCGTGTGCACAGCAGGTTTCTAGGGCCCGAGGGGTGGGAGTGTCAACCAACCACAGGCTGTACCTTTCCGGTGACATTTGGTTCAGGCTGGGGGTGAGGTTGGCCCTCCATGACAGTTCCAACTCAGAGAGAAACACACACCAACAAGCAAGCTTCTCTAAGAAGGGCTCTGAGTGGAGGCCCCCGGAGCGGCAGAGGGGTCCAGGACAGAGCAAGGGGACCCCTGCTGTCTACAAGCACAGTGGTGGTCGCAGCTCTCGGCTCAGCGAGCACAGGCTGGGGGCTCCCTGCGAGGCGCTGTGCCAAGCTCTCAGCTCTGAGAACCCAGGCAACAGTTTCATGAGTTTGCACAGGCAGGGAAACCCGGACAAGGCAGGGAGAGGTCAGCTAACCCACCTGGGGGCCCCCAGCAACTAAGTGGCAGAACCAGGATCTGAACCCAGCCTGGCTCCAGAGCTCTTAGCCACTTTTTCATGTGGCCCCTTATATGGCTTCTCTGCTCTCTGCACCTCTACTCTCCCTCTGGAAGCTGGGCCCCAGCGGGTCAAGGGACAGCGTGGTAGAGGACCGAGCTCAAGTTGGTGACTCCAGGTTTCAACACCGGCTCTGCTTCCTGTTGGTTGTGTGATCTGGGGCAGTTACTTAAGAGCCCTGGGACTTAGTGTCCTCCCTGGCAACACAGGGCAATGGAGTCTATGTACAGGGAGTCTGTGGGGGCAGTAAGGGGTGGGTGCTTGGTGCCTGGTGCATGGCAGAGGCTCAGGAAATGTGGGGCCAAGGGCACTCGAGCCTGAGTGCCTCAGATGGCCCCTGAGATAAGCAGGCTCGGCGGCCCCCAACCCGCACCAGTGCATCAAAGAAACTTAGAAGCCCAGAGTGGGGCAGGATTATGCCCACGTCCCCTCTCTAGGCCCCTCTGAACAAACCTTATGCCTCCACCTCCACATGCCCTGTGCCCCCTCATCGCCCAGGTCCCTCCTCTCCTGAGGAGGCAGCCACACGCCCTCCCCACTCTGGTCTCTGTCGTCCTCAGGACCCACGTTTCCCGAGGAAGACAGAAGAAAGCAGTGCCCCGCCCCATCGGGAAGATGCCTCCGAAAGCGGGAGGGAGCATTTTGAACAGGGAAGTCCCTTCAAGTCAGAGAAAGGGATCTTACTCTGGGAGGGGAACGGATCTCATGTTGGGTTACCCGACCGAGCCATGGAGGTTGCCTGGAACCCCGTGTTGAAGATTCTGGAAGCATATTCTGACTTGGAAAGAACACTGTGACTGATTACTGATGTCTGCCTTGGGCGTGTGCTAAGGCCACACCTAGTATCTATTTGCCGTTCTAAATCGAAATGTCTGCTCATGAGGCCCCAAACCTGTTCTCTTCCCGCCCCTGCCCCCATCTCTTCTCCCCACAAGTTCCCTGGAACAAGGGATCTGCCATCTAAGGCACCGTCCAAATAAAACTCTCCCACTGACTTCAACCACCTTACGGTTGTTTTATTTCTTGCGTCTTCCTCCTCAACTCCTAAATAATGAGGGTCTAAAGCAGTGCTTCTCAGTTCGGGCCGATTTTGCCACCCAGGAGAAACATTTGCCAATGTCAGGAGACATTTTTAGTGGTCAAAGTGTGGGGATGCGGGAAGAGGGGGGAGGGTGGGCGCTACTGGCATTGGTGGGTGGAGGCCAGGGATGCTGGGAAGCAGCCCCCACCTCAAAGACTTACCTAGTCCAAACCAGTGATGCCCAGGTTGAGAAACCCAGACCTGGAGAATACACAGCTGACCCTTGAGCAGTGCGGGGGTAGGGGCACCGACCCACCCCCACCCCACGCAGTCGAAAATCTGCATCTAACTTTTGACTCCCCCAAAACTTAACTACTAATAGCCCAGTGTTGACCGGAAGCCTTACCGATAACATAAACACTCCATTAACACATATGATGTATGTTATATGTATTACATGGTGTATTCTTATAATAAAGTAAGCCAGAGAGAAGAAAATGTTATTAGGAAAATCATGTACGGTATTGTACTGTATTTATCACAAGAAAATTGGGGTATAAGTGGCCCAGCTTTGCCTGGGCCTGATCCCAGGGCCGGCCCCTAGTGGCTTCCCCACAGCAGAGTGGTTTAGAGGGTGGGCTCATGCCCGGCCTCTGCTTCTCATTGGCTGAGTGCCCTTGGGCAGGATGTTTCACCTCCCTGCGTCCCTCCCCCTCTGTAAAATGGGGATGATAATCAAACCTACCCTCGCTTGTCATGATTCTATGAGTTAATGTCTGTGAAGTGCTCAGGGTCGTGCTGATATGCATCAGAGGCTCAAACGCTGATCATCAGATGGTTACTCTGTTCACGTCATAACCCTGCCTTGAGTGTGTCCTCTGGTTGTCCCATTTCATCATAGATGTTCCTATCTGGAAACCACGACCGCCTTCTACCGTGGCTGCAACCTAGTACCCACCACCCATGTCCTCCTGAACATTCAAATGCACCAAATGTTCCTTCCCTCTAGGCTGTGCCAACCCCCTTCCCTCCCCTGGGCTCCTCAGGCCCAGCCTCCCTCGCTCATCCTCCTTTCGGCCCAAGCCTCCTTAGAAGCCCCCCAGTGCCTAGCAGAGAGCCAGGCCTCCCCTATTTCCTTGCTGGGTGAGCGAATGACTAATGGCACTTTTCAGTGGGAGCCAGGGCCTGCAGGGGGTGGGGAGGCAGGGAGGCGGGGAGGCGGGCCTCTACAGAAAGCTCAGGGGCTGTTTCCAGGCTGGCTGATTGGTCTTGACAGGCAGGATGGGGGCTGAGCAGCCCCTTGTCCTCTGCACTTTAAAAGGCCAGCGCCCCTCCCAGAATCTTTCCTTGGAGACCTGCTAAAATAATACATTTAGACCTGCCAAACCCAATCGCTTCCGTCTGTCAGGCTCCCTGCAAATAGCACTTCTTAGCAGAGCTCAGCAAAAATACGATTCCAAACAGCATGGGGGCAATCATACATCAATCGAAGAAAAACATTTTTCCCCTTCCCTTCCACCAGCCCCCATAATTGCATTTTAAAGCCGTTCCTGTGTTTCTGGGAGAGACACCACGGTACCTGTTGCTTTTTAACTCGGAGCTGAGCGATGCGGCAAAATGAAGCTAAACACAGCAAAGTTGTTTTGATTTCTCTCGTAACGGCGGAATGTGGAGCTTTCTGCGGGGACTCAGCCACGAGAAGACAAGCTGATGAAAATGTATTTTTCCCTGTCGTTACTCTTAAATAGACGGGTGTTTTATTCTTCCTTTTTGCCACTTTGCTGTGCTAGACTGAGCTTTATGGCATCCTGGCATGCCTGCACTTTGCTTCTCGGCGGTGTCACCTTGGGGCTCGGCACCGCCCTCTCCGGGGGGCCCGTTTTAAAGTAGAGCCGCTCCTGGGGGTGCGGGGATGTCAGGGAAGCCTTGGTGGGGATGAGTCTGTAGCATCCTCTCCCCTCTGACTGGGAGTAGGGGAGGATGGGGGAGGGAGTTGTTAAGGAGCCAGAAGGAAGGAAAGGAGAGAGAGGTGGGCTTGAAGACAAACATGGACAGAGCCACCATTGGCCATTGGCCAAAGCACGCTGGTCAGTGAATTGAGAACCGGGGAGCCCTGGACCTGACTCCGGACTCCACCACTGACCAGCGGGGAGGTGGCCTGGGGCAAGCCCCTCATTCAGAGTGGTGTGGAGTGTAACTTGCCTCCCTGCCCTGCGAGGTCAACGTCTTAGCCACCAGCGCCACCAGCTCAGAGCCCTCCTCCGAAAGCTGGCTAAGGCTGGGGTGCTCGCTGGGGGCTCAGTGGCCCAGGCCTTCTGCCTCTGGCTTCCCACGGCCGAGGGGGTCTCCTCCGGGCTGCCGATGATGGGGCCTCTGGGAGCTGTCCCGGTGCCTCCTGCCTCTCTCCCCTCCCCCGCTGCTTGCAGATCAGCTCCCAGCGCCCTCCCTCCTCTGCGTGGAGCAGCTTCCCCTCCTCTGAAGGGCTTCCCTCCCACCCCAAAGGCTCATGCACGGGCTTTTTTTCTCACAAAGACTGCTCTCTCCCTTAGAGAAATTCTAAGGCAGCTTCTAAGGCTGTTCCCACTTTGTACGAGAGTGAAATGGATTCATGAGGGGCTGGAGAGCCTACCCCAGGACCCTGCCTCAGGCGCTCCGCTCTGGGAAATGCGACCCCCCTGCCCCGCTGGCTCTTGCACCGAGTGGTGGCCTGCCACAGCTAGCCAGGGTCTCGCTCCTGGTCCCCACGGAGCCTCTCATCTGAGGCTGTGAGCTCGAGGGAACAGGGCAGGCTCTCCTGGCCACACAGCTGGCCCCACCCTCCTCCTGGGGGGGGCATGAGCTCACCTGACCCAGGGGTACGGAAGTCTCTGGAAACAAGCCAGGGGAGGAAGCACAGATCCTGGCCCTGAGTGCTACCCCCCACCCCCATGAAATTGAGGTGACACAGCTGTGTCACCTTAGTGATGGGTCTCCTCCCCCTCCCCCCGCCATGTAATGCAATGCCCTGGGCTTTCTTATCCCATTCTAACCTCACGACCTTATTGTTCAGGTAAGAAAACACGGGCTCGGGGCGGCTGAATAACTTACCCAAGGTCATGCAGCAAACTGCAGAGCAGGATCTTCTAGAAGTCAGGCCTGCCTGACCCACAGTCAGGGATATGAGCTGCCTTGGATGCACTGAGAAAGAAGCCAAGAGGGTCAGAGGCCAGAAGTCAGGCTACAGCGTGCTGCCCTCACAGGAAGCAGGCCCAGAAGCCTCTGCCACCACTCCCCAGACTTGCCTGAGGCCCCCAGGAGGGCATTAGGGTGATTTCTTTTCCTAGCAGTGCAGGAAGCTGCGGGAGCCCCCCTGAGGAAGGTGTGGGAAGTCAGAGAGGAGCAGGTGTCCATGCCTCCCCGCCTCCGCTTCTAAAGGAAAACAAGTTGCCTCTGATAGACACCGTCCTGCCTGGCTCCCCTCCCCCCTCCCGTTCCCTGCCCCTCTTCAAGGGGCAGGGGAAGTGGGGGTGGAAGGTCTCAGGGATATTGTCACTAATTTGAGCACCAACTGGGCTAGACCTAGAGGAAAGAGCCTTCCCCAGCGGCTGTGAGCAAGTCGACTTCAGACTTCAGTTCAGACCCCCCACACCACGCAGGGGAGACCTGCAGGCTGTGGAACCGATGAAGCTGCTCCCTTGTGACACCACGGGCACCTTCCACATGCGGCACCACGTAGGCGCAAAGCCGGCGACTCCGGAGACCTTCTAGAACAGGCGGAACGGGAGGCCCAGAGAGAGAAGGAGGTGCTGGTTAGACTGCAGAGCTGGAGTGAGAAGCGGACACACCACAAATGCGGAGGGAAAGATGGGCGGCTGGGAGGGGGCATGCCTTAAACACGCACCGTGCTGGCGTCTGGGACCATCAGCCTGGGCCCAGCCGGTGGGTGACTTGCGCTTGGTGTGGTTTTTGAGAGGTTTTAGAAACCTGGTTTCGAGGTTTGGGACATAAATCAAGTGAAGCATGACGAAGGAACCAGGGAAGTATGGCAGAAAAATCTCCCTTGAGCTGGGGCCCGAAGCTCTGGTTCTGGTCCCGGCTGGCCCTTTCTTGCCGAGAGACCCAACACCACTGCCAAAGCTCCCTGTCTCCTTTATCTGTCAAGTGCAGAAAATAAGCCCACTGTGTCAGCTTCCCCAGGGGAGGACAGAAGATCCAGCCCATGCAAACAAGCCAACCGTGACCGGCCCGCAAACAGGAGAGGCTGTTGGGGCTCGCACACACACAGCAGGGATCATGAGGCCAGCCTCACAGAAGGGACGGGGATCTGGCCCCGCAAGCAAGCATGCTTTCACAGAGAGCCAGCACTGACAGAGCAGGGGCCGGAGGGTGCTCCATCCTTTGTACTCTTTATAACCCTTCAACATGGCTTTCCCTGTTCAGCTGGATCATCAGAGCCCAGGAAGGTTGAAGGACCTGCCCCTGGTCACCCGGCTGGTACAGGTGCAGCAGTGGGAACGTCAACCCAGGCCTGTCTGCTTCCGAGGCCACTGCCCTACGTGATGTTAAGGTTCAAGAGGAAGTAGAGTAAGCTGACTATAAGATTTGGCAGGTGGGGATCGGGTCTGGAGCCCAGTGTTAGGGATGAGACATGAGCCTGTCTCTGTCTCCCCACCAGATGAGACTGATTCCCCATCTTAGGGAGGGAACCTGGTCCCAGAGTCTGCTCAGCCTCGCGGACTGTGGTGAGAATGAACGGCTATCTTAAAACTGCGTCTGAAGCTATACATGGTAATCACAGTTATTGTCATAATAAACTGGTCCCTGGACTTGTTTAAAGGCCATCGAAATGCCTTCCCGTCCCAGACCGGGCTGCACCCTGGAGGCCAGAGTGCTGGGACCACTGGAGGCCACTTTAAGACTCCAGGAGGCACCGGCTGGTGATGGGTCTCACAACCCCTAGGGTCAGGAGTCTACCCCTCCCACCGCGCTCTGTCCCAATGCGCTGGTCACCTGCTCCGCCCTCTCTGGGGCTTTGTGGGTGGCGTTTGCAGGGCAGACCTGCTCTGTCCTGGGTGGCCTCACGCTTGGACCTTGTCTGAAGCCTCCACAAAGCCTACCTCCAGCAGCGGTCCCCCAGGCTGGGGAGTGTGGCACAGAGAGAGACGCCGGCTGTGGGAGGGGACTGGACAAAGGGCGCATGGTGGCTGCAGCAGGGGGAGCTTCTGCGGGCCAGAAGGAATCCTGGAAGCACTGAGCCTGGCAAGGGTGGTAGGGAGGAAGTGCAGGTAGGAGCAATAGCCGGAGCAAAGGTGAACTGTGGGAAGGAGGCAGGTGAGAGGAACAAACTTGGCCTAAAGGGTCAAAGGGCCATAGCAGGTCACAAGGATCTAGAAATCCAGGCTGACGATCCGGCTGGCTGCAGGAGGAAGTGAGGAGCCGCATGCAGGCTCTCGGGCCGGTGAGGGACTGATGCAGCGGTCTGTCCTGCCTCCGTGAATGCAGTTATTCTGGAGTCAGAGGGTGCTGAAGGGGAGGCAGAGGTTCCCGGGAGCTACGCTGTCCTCCCCTACCACCCCTAGAGGCTGCAGGCCACAGAGGCGGCCGTGTGACCCTGCGCACCCTCCCCTCCAGCTGTGGCTTTCGTGGTCTGCCTTCAGCAGGGGACAAAGCCAGCCACACGCAGCCTCCCCTTTCCCCCGCCCGGCCCTGCCAGTGTCACCCCCATAATGACCCCGAGTGAAGGTGGCCTCCGCACAGAGACAGGCTCATGCAAATGAGCACGGAAAAAGTGACAAGAGCACCTGAGTGGAAAGGTTTCCTTTCTCACTCGCCCTGATGGGGAGGTGGGTGGTGGGCGGCCAGCAGAGGCTGGAGGTTATTTTGAAAGTGGCTGCATTCAGCCCGCTCACCTCTCGCACCAAGAGAAGCGCAGCTTCTGTCTTCAGGGCAGGATCCCAGTTCCGGCTCTCCGCCCTCCGCCCCCCCCCACCCCCACCACCAGGTGACCCAGGCAAGCCACTTCTCTCTGAACACAGTTTCAGAACTGTAGAGGGGGTGAAAGGCCTGGCTTACCAGTTCCTCATCTGCATGTTGCTGACTTTCTCCTCTGTGACCCAGGAGCTCTGCATGCACACAGGGGGCTTGTGAACTTGAACGCCCGAAGGCCCAGGCAGGTGACCTCCTGCCCACGGGATGGTGGGCATGAGGCCTCCCGATATGGAGACCAAGCGTGACCAAGCCTGGTCCCCCCCGGCTTCTACAACCCCACATGGGCCGGCACAGAGGGCACAGGCATGAAGCAGCCCGGGGCTCCTGGCAGAACCCCTGTTTCCATCCCTGGGAGGCTCTGAGCAGACAGGACATATCTGCTCTGCTTGCTTCCCGCATCTGGCTGGAGCAAGCAGTGAGAGAAGGACCTCACAGAGAGGCTCCCACCCTGGGCCGGGCCTTCTCCCAGCCTCCCGGGGTCTTCGCCTCCTGGTGACTTCACCTCCCTCTCTCCTCTCCACTCCCGCCAGGCCGCCTGCCTGCAGACACCAACTCCTTCTCTTGGAGCTGTGTGACCTTGAGCTATCACTGAACTGGGACTGATGAACGTTTCTCCGCACAGGGCGGCTGGAGGAGAGAATCAGTTAGTCCGTGGACAGCACCCAGACAGTGCCCAGGACCCCGGGGAGAGGTCAGCCCTAGGCACCCCTTCCTTCTCCCCAAGAGCTCTGCCCTAGGTCTGGTCTTGGCCTGTGGCAGGCAAGGTTTGGGTTTGAATCAAAATGATTTGAAAGAGGAAGGAGTGGGCAAGGAAGTGGTTCTCGTTCTCCCCTGGGGGGTGTTGCCCCGGTGCCCATGGACGAACCAGCTCACGTGCTTCTCCAGTAGGTGTGACTGGCCCTCGCCCACACTGGCGCATGCTTGGTGAGGAGCGGGGCCCTCTGGAAGCTGACACTCCCTAGGCGGCAGGCACACGGAGTTCAGGAAGAGGCAGCATGGGGCAGTTATCCACCCAGAGCTGCCTTTCCTCCAGGGCCTTTGTGGCCCAGCGATTCTGAGACAAGATATTATTGTGCCCACGTCATGGATGACAAAGCCAAGGTTCCGCGTCGCGCCGAGACTTGCCCAACGTCACACAGCCCAGGGGGCGGCTGAGGAGAGCAGGTCTGCCCAGACCTCTTCCACCACACCAGACAGGCTCAACACCGCTGGGCTCAGTTGCTTCATCTGTAGAATGGGCTCTGAGCATCCATCCCATGTCTGGCAGAGGAGGTGGGGGAGGGCAGAGAGCTTAGCCCGAAGGCGGGCCACGCAGCCAACTGTCCCATCGCAGGACCGACGGCACGGCGGGCAGGGGCTTGCCCGGGCCTCCCACCCAGGCTTCCCTTCCGGCATCAACTCCAAGCCTGGCAGGGGCTGCTCTGAGCCGCGGCCACGGCTGTGTCTCCCTGAGGGACCTGTGCGAGGGGTGGCAGGGTTGCACGGGCCCAGACACAGAGGACACATGGCTACACGTGGGAGGGCCGGGGACCCTCTACTCTGACATTCTGAGGGTCTGAGTCTTCCAGGTCAGGCCAGAAGCAGGATCTCAAGACACCGAGATGATAGCAGAGCAGGCATGGTGGGTTGCTGAGATTTTAACCCCCAGAGGAGCTCGCGTTCCCCTAGGACAAGGCCAGATGGAACAGAGCAAAGAACCAAAAATCCACCCCGTGTGGCAGGGCCTGGGAGGTGGGTGGAAACCTTCCTCCAGGTTTCCAGGTCATGCTGCCCAGACTGAGGGGCGGGCCCCCGGACCCTCTGAGCCACAAAGGGAGGGCTGCAGCCTGGAGTCCCGCCCTGGCATGTCTCTGCCTTACCCTGTGTTGTGCCAAGAGGCTGTTCGATCCATCCGTTAGTTAATGCATGCAGGTCCTTGGCATCGAAAATGCAGGCCCAGGGGCGCCTGGGTGGCTCAGTCGGTTAAGCGTCTGACTTCAGCTCAGGTCACGATCCTGGAGTCCTGGGATCGAGCCCTGTATTGGGCTCCCTGCTCAGCGGGCAGTCTGCTCCTCCCCCCCACTCATGCTCACGCTCTCTCTCTCTCTCTCTCTCTCTCTCTGTGTGTCTCTCTCAAATAAATAAATAAAATCTTTATAAAAAAAGAAAATGCAGGCCTGTTGTAAGAGTCAAAAGTTGCAAAAGGACATGCCATGAAAACCAAGTCTCCTTCCTTCCCCTGGTCCTCACCACCCGGCTCTCCTCCTGGAGCCTCGACTTTTACCAGCTTCTTGAAAGCCTTCCAGAAACGATGTGCATTTGCAAACACCTCCGTCTGTGCATGTGTGTATTCTTTTCCTCCCTTTTCCCACACACAATAACAGATCAGTACCTATTGGGGCCCTTTCCTTATAGGAATGTGTACATACCATGTCCTTTTTTAAATGGTTGAAATGACTAGTAACAGTGTTTTGTGGAGTTCTGTGGGAGGACTGGGCCCGTTGGGAGGTCTTCTGTCCCGTGTAGTGTGGCTGAGGCTTTCTCTGTGGCGGAATCCCACTGCATGGACACCACCGTTTATTTAATCAGTCCCCTGTTGATTAACATTCAGCCGACTTTCAACCTTTTCCTTTTATCAGTCATGCCGCCGTGGATGACCGAGTGCACACTGCACACACGTGTCCGTATGATGCGGTTGCCTGGGTCCAAGGGAAGAGTGCATGTAGGTAGGACGGGGGATGCCCACTTGCCCGGCCCAGAGGCAGTGCTCGGCGACGGGCCGGCCCGTCCCTGCGGCGGGCACCTGTCCCCAGCCCTTACAGCAGGGAGCCTCTGGTCCTTTCCAATTTGATGGTTGAAAGATGGTCGCTTCTTGAACTTTCAATGTGCATTTCTCTTATGAAGGAGACAAACTTTTCATATATTTAAGAGCCATTAATATATTCTTCCAAAAACTGCCTTCTTCTACTTGGCCCATTTTCAAAATTGGGTTATTGGCATTTTCTCATTGCCAGGTAGAAGCTCTTCACATATTCTAGAAATTAGCCCTGTCTATGCCACATGAACTGCCGTTTTACTTGTCAGTTGCTCGTGTGTCGCTCTGCGTGGGGTCACACATTGTCTATCCTCTGTGTACCCTTTGAAGTTCAAAGGCCTTTGGCAGGGAAACAAGTTCAGTTGCCGGTCCCCAGTGTGCCTCGGGGCTGGGGGCCAGGGGCCTCCCCAGGCTTGTGTCCTCATCTGTAAAATGGGGTGTGGGGGTCACAGATCTCTTAAATCCCTGGTGGTCCACTGGGTCTAAAGCTCTGAGTTGTCGGACACAGAAGTGAGGGGCTCTGCGTGCTGGGAAAGGGAGGGAATGGGCTAGAAAGAGGAAGTGGGAGAACCAAAGACAAGCATCTGACTTCAGTGCTGCGGGGAGCCCGGTTGTAGCCCCCACGCCTTCCCAGTGAATAGGGCACAGGGGCCCAGAGTGCCTGGCCAAGGTCCCAAGGGGTCTGACTTTCCACGCCGTAACCATGGAGGGCTCCACCAACTCTGAGCTTGAGAGTCTGGCTGGGACTGCCGACATGAGACCCTGCTCCTGGCAGGTGGCTTGGGAGAGCCCACTCCAGCTGGCTGAGGTCCAGGGCCCTAGGACCAGGGATTATCCTGGGAGAAGGAGGCTGAAGCCAAGGCCCACGGGCCCAACGGATCACCTGAGGTCATCAACAAGAGAAGGGCTGTGGTAGCATGTGAACCCAGGGGTCCCAGGTCTCGGTGCACTGTTCCACACCTGGGCCAGTCCCTGGAAGGCTCTAGAAGAAGAGTAGCATACCCGTCAATAACAAGAAGAGCTCATGTTTACAGAACTCTCCCTGTGTCCAGCTCCACAACAGGCACTTGACCATCACCCCCACCCACCCATCTTATTCTCCCCAGCAACGCCCTAGGGGGAGCTCCAACCTCTTGCTTTCTGATGGATAGGGAAACTGAGGCAGGGGAAGCAGAGCAGAGCCAGCCGAGAACAGCAGCTGTAAGTCCGGTCTGAGCCCTGGGGGTTCACATCAGGACACTGCTTGGGCAGCAGGTCCCTTGTAGGCGGGGCAGAGGATTTCTGCCCCACCCCCCACCCCCGGGGGGCCTGAGCTGGTCCCTGATGCATATCCTTGAATGAATTCCAAGGGCAGTTCTGTCTCTGTCCCAGTCACCCAGCACCCAGCCTAAGCCCTGCCCCCAGCGGCTGCTCTGTTCCCTTTGTCACAGGAATCAGAGAAGTTTCCGGCCCAGAAATCATGGAGACGGGGGCACAGCACCGCAGACAGGAGTAGATGTCTGGCTCAGGACTCAGAGAGGGCCCTTCGGTTGTCTCCTCGCTGGCTTTGGCTGCCCAAGGAAGGAGTTGGGCCTGATCGTGCGTGTGGCCTTCTGTCACTCATAGCAACGCCACATTCTGGAAGGATGCCCCTTCCCAGAGCGCCAAAGTACCTTCATCACACCCTTGCCCACGGGCACTCCGGCAGCGGATACTCTGTGAGGTCCAGGAGGGCGGCGGCCCAGTGGGTCCCCTTTATAAAGCCTTGTGGCCTGGCACCCAGCACACACTCACAGAGGTTTGTTGAATGAATGAATGAATGAATGAATGAATGAGTCTCAGTGACACTGTTGAAATTGCTCACCACGGCCAATGCCTTCTTGGGGACAGGTAACGGGATATGCAGGTTAGTGCTCTGTGAGGGGGTCAGACCATCTAGAGGGGAGGACAAGCCAGCAAGGGGGATGAACTTCACTGCCTCACCACCGGGCACATCTGAGCGGCCAAGAAGGAACGCAGTTGGGTTTACAGGCGCCTGTCCCTAGAGCAAAACCCCTGGGCCAGCAGCATCCACATTTCAGGCCCCAGAGGGCAGGCCAGGCTCGGGTAGGGGGAAGGGAGGGACAAGGTGGGGGTGTAGGGAGGCACAGTCTTGCAAGCTAAGTAGGCCACTTCCCTCCCCTAGCTCCCTGCCTCTGTGCCAAGTGCCTTCTTCCCCTGCCTTTCAACAACGGGGGTGAGCAGATGCCTTGCATCTGCAAAGCCAGCCACTCCCTGCTGGTGCCCCCCGGGTTACTCAGCAGGGCAGAGTCCTGGCGTGGTTAACCCTGTGAGACTACACCGGGAGGAAGCTCAGGGGGGCACGGCTGGCTGGCTAGCTGCTAGCAGGGCATGAAGAAGGGAAGAGCGCCAGGCCTTGGCTCCCATGCCTAGTCCTAGATGATCAGAGTCCACCGTGGCTGATGGGCCTTGCTGGTTGCTGGGGAAGGCAGGCTGGAAGGGGAGAAGTGCAACAGGGCAACAGCCCAAGGCAGACAGCAAGAGGCCCTGGCCTCGGGAATCAGATAGCCCTGGGGGGGAATCCCAGCTCTGCTGCTTTCAGGCTGAGTGGCCTTGGGCAAGTGGTTTAACCTCTGTGGCTCTGATTCTTCATGCACCGTGGGGATGACCAGAATAGTTTCCATTCCAGAGGCGAATTCGTCCGTGTGAAGCGCCAGCACAGTGCCCACACGTGCTACTCGCCCTACCCTTGGCATTCTCTGATAGCTTCCATGAGGCCGGTGCCTAGCCTGGGACAGGGCCCGGGCAGGTCATTTTACAGCACTGCCTCGCAGGACGCTCAGCCCAACTCCAGGAGATGGGGACCGCGGCCCTAGGCTCCCCGGGCGGAAGGCTGGGGCTCAAAGCCGGGTCACTTGCCCAGAGTCACACAGCTGGTAAAGGGCAAAGGTCAGGCAGGCCCCAGGTCGGCCCTCTTGAAAGAGTGTACCTCTGTCCACGAGGCCGTTCTGTCTCTCCCGCTAAACTTTACCTGTGACTGGGGTGAGTCATTTGGTCTCTTGGGCCTTAGTTTGTTCATCTGTGAAATGGTCTAGCTAGTGACTCTGCCATCTCACGCTAAGCATATATAGGGTTACAGTGGGGGCACCTCACTTCTGGCTTCCTTTTCTGTTTCCAACAGGGACACATGGACATGCCCCCAAGGGGAGGTGAAAGACTCTGCTTTTCTCCTTCGTGGGTGTAGGGCCACGAGCAAATCTGTTCTTCGAGAATTGAAAATATCTAATTACTGCTGACTTAGCGCGGGTGGGGGAGGGGTCAGGAAGACTGTTTGGACACAGTTCGGCTCTCGCGAGCTCATGGTTTCACAGAAGGGTTCTCCGATCCCTTTGCTTTCCTCGTCCTCAGCTGCCTTCATCTATAAAATGGGGCCCCTGCCTCTGATCTCTCAGAGACCAGGAAGCCACGGGGGGTAGTGGATGTTCCAGCCTCGGGGGCCTGAAGTTGGTGGCTGCAGATCAGGTGGGAGCACAAGGGGCCTTGGGTCCAGCTTTCTAGATCAGCAGTCACAAGGGATGGCCCTGCAGGCTGCTTCCCTCTTGCTTTCCTACAATAATGCATCCACTCTGCCCATTTGATGAAACCCGGCCAGTGTCTTTTCCTTGGTGTTGTGAGCAGTAGATGGTAGTTCGAGGAGAACAAAGCAGATGGCAGGCTAGCCTGGATCACTTCTCACTTCTCCGTGTACCTCCAGTCCAGCAAAGACCAGACGTGATGTCGGCCATCTTTCCAGGAAGCAGGGTCTGTGACATGCTGGCCCTGCCCTCCCTCCTCTGGCTCCTCGAAGACACCAGATCACCCAGGCCCTGAAACGTTGAGGTCTCCCTCCCACCCTAGTTAGCACAGCAGACTCTCATAAATTGCTTGGATTAATTTGAATTGACTGAGTTGAACTGAATTGACTTGAATCTAGTTGAAGTGAATTGAATTGGATGCCAGATTACAGGCTTCATCGGAGCCCACTGAAATTTGGTTTTTCTAAATGCTAGTCCCTAGATCTGAAAGGCCAATTTTCAGCCCTTGTTTCTCCATTTCCTCCTCATTGGACGGAGTGTGTGGGAGGGGGAGAACAGGGGCTGGGGGTGGGGGCAACGGGAGTGGGGTTCTGTGATGGCTTCCTCTGGAAAACACCACCTTCCAGCAATACATCCCAACGCCCTTTCCAACTTGAGCTTAAAAATGTCACAGAGCCTTGTTTCCAGAAGCTAAACAGAAGCTACTTGAAGGTTCTTCCTTTGTTTTGATTGCCAGTGGCCTATGTGAGTATTGGAGTGCCCGATGGCTAAGCTCTAGATCGGGTCCCAGTTGGGACCCGCAGAAGAGCATCTGGGCGTGATTGGCAAGGAGAAGGTTGTGAGCATCCTGTGAGTGAACGACGGGGCGTAGGCTGAGAGGCCTGCCATCCTGCAAGGCAGACATTGCAGGGTCTGCTGCCTTGACCTCACAGACCCTGGAAGCAGTGACCACGTCTTCCTCAGCCTAAAGGGGCTGTGTTTCCTTCACGGTCTTCTTTGCAGGCCAGACATCCCTCCGGGGCTGGGGCACCCTTCCCTGGCTCTACTTCTTCTCAGACTTAATGCCATCCACGTCCCCCTGGTGGGGGAGGGGCAGTGACCACACAGACCCGACGACTCAGAGGTGGCTCTCAGACCCCACAGCCACCTGAGGCTCAGACCCAGAGAGCCACCTGCCTCCTTAACATGTGGCTCACAGGTAACTGCAGCCTGAAATTTTCCTAAGTGAATCCCCTGGCTGACCCCTCCTCCGGCCTTCCCAACCTGGATCAACAGCAATAACAACCATCAAGATGCCCAAGCCAGAACCGTCCTTGACATCTGCTTTTCCTTCTCCCTCTACAGGCAACCCACCTGCAAACCGTGGCAATCTGACCTCCTGAGAATCTCTCAGAACCCTCCAGTCGTATCCACTGTGGCCACCTGGGTCCCCTGGACAAGGGCAGTAGCCTCCTAACTGTTCCCCTAGGCCCACGGCTGCCACCTTCAATCCATAGTCCATGAACAGCCTGTGGGATATTGCCAAAACACAGATACAGCACATCAGCAGCCCATGCCTTCAAAGCCAACAGCTGTTTCCCGTGGTTTGGAGGGTTAAAGGCCCAGCTCATTAATATGCAGGAGAAAAAAATCCCACTTACCCTCCCCAACTGCCTCTCTCTGGGTTCCTAGTGCTAGACACATTCCTTTCTGCCCAGGACCTTTGCACATGCTGCCCCCTCTACCTGGAATGCACTTCCTTCTCCCCTTCATATACTTAGCTCCTACTCATCCTCAGGTCAGGCCTCGAGCATCAAGGAAGCCTGCCTTCACTCTAGCAAAGGCCTCATCACACCATGTACCTGGTGCTCACATAACCCTGGCTGGAACTGTCCATGTGTTGGCATGGCCATTTGATTAGCCTCTGTCCTGCCCCCTAGACTGCAAGGCAGGGAAGCTTTCCGCTTTTGTTCACCATCCTATTTCCAGGAGCCAGCCCTGGGCCCTACACGGCAGGGGCTCAATGAATGAGTGAATGAGTAGGTGAATGAAAGAACGCGAGCAAGCAAAGAGGACCTGTGTCTAGACACTTGTGTTCCCTTCCACCAACGTGAGGGTCCTACCACATCCAGCCTGGCCTCCTTTGCTGTCTCTGAGACAGCTTTCTCAGTGTCACCTCCTGGGCTTTGCTCCCCTGGGACCCCTCCTCTGCCCTGTAAATCTCTTCCCTCTTCCCTGCATCCCTTTCAAGGCTCAGCTCATGTTAAATTCCAAGAAATAATTATGAGACAGTCATCAGGAGGATGGCTGGGAGGAGACACTGTGTGTTGCAAACTTCTTTCTACCTCATTTGAAAATATACTCAGTTCCCCATGGCCTGGAGGTGGTTCCTGGTAGACAGAACCTGAGCAATAAAAGCATATGCTTTTTGGTCACATTTCCAGAGGCAGAAACTTTCCCGCTTGCAGTGGAGGGTGAAGTCTGGGAAATCTCCAAATGTTGTCAGCCTTGCTGAGAATTGCATCTTACTTAACCAAAAAGCTCCCAGGAAATCAACTGGAAAGCTCACCGAGCATGAACAGGGGGCTGGGCCCCAGCTAAGGTGGGGGTGGCTACCATGTGACCTGACCTAAGCAAGGCCCTGGAGGTTCCCAGGAGGATCAGGGAGAGGTGGGGAGGTCCCATCACCTTAACACTACCAACACCTCATTTACAAAAGGGACTTTTAAAGGCAGAGCCCATGAGGGGAAGTCAGGCACCTCTGAGAGCTTGGGCAAGGTTTAGTGCCCAGGTGTGACACTGAAGATGAAACTCGAGACCGTCCCTGCAAGGGACATTAGAAAAAATATCAAGTCCCACATCCTTGCCATCAGTTTATGAGTCCCCAGAGCCCCTGAGAGAGTGCTGAGGAACATTCCAGCACAGCAGGAGGATTATCCAACAGTAGGGCCAGAAAGAGCCACAGAGCTCATCCAGTCCCATCCCCCCTTTGACAAATGGGAAAACTGAGTCCAGAGAGGCCAATGGACTTGCTCAAGGCAACTAAACCCCATGGTGTAATTAGAGCTAGAACCCAGGCTCCTAGATCCTCTTGCTGCCTCAGGCTACACTGCAATTTGGAGGGCTCAGAACCTGCCACCCCACCTGCCTGTCCCCCTGCCTGTTCTGCACCCCGATTTCTACGCCCTGAGGCTGAGGGGAGGCTGGTGGATAGTCCTGAGAGAGTCCTGAGCTGGAGACCACCTGAGTGAGTGCAGGAAGGGGGCATCCCCGGCACTGATATTTACTAAATACACATGGGGCACCTGATACCATGCTTTCTATGCAAGACCTCATCGTGGTAGATTAAAGGCGACTTTGTGCTTCTGCTTTCATCCAAAGGTGAAGTGCAAACCTTAAACCTGGGCAGGCCGTAGTGTCGTGCTTGACCAAATAGCAGATGGGTAGGGGCGCCTGGGTGGCTCAGTCGTTAAGCGTCTGCCTTCGGCTCAGGTCATGATCCCAGGGTCCTGGGATCGAACCCCACACTAGGCTCTCTGCTCGGTGAGGAGCCTGCTTCTCCCTCTCCCTCTGCCTGCCGCTCCGCCTACTTGTGCTCTCTCTCTGTCAAATAAATAAATAAAATCTTAAAAAAAAAAATATAGCAGACCAGTAGAATGCGGCAGAAGTGACATACTAGGCTTCAAAGGCTAAGCTGCCAGAAACCCTGCAGCTTCCACATGGGATTCTTGGAACACGTGGTCTCAGGGGCGGCCTCTCAGCACCCATGCCACGAGACGCCCAAGTACACAGGAGGCCGCCCGTGGCCGTTCGGGTCGACAGCCAATGACAGCCAAGGGCACGGCCGTGTGAGCCGTGCAGGCCAGGTGAGCCCGCAGCCACAGCCGCCTGGCTGCCACATGATGGCCATCACCTGGGAGACCTCCGGCAAGAACGGCCCGGCTGGGGGCAGCTGGCCCACGCAACCGCGAACGATAATAATGCTTTGAAGTCCCTAAGTGTTGTCACACCTTGCTACAGGGCAATAGACAACTTCAACGTTCGATCCGCCCTCACTCTTGGCAACTCCTGCAGATGGTGCTATGGTCTATTTCCCTTGTACAAATGGGGAAATCCGGGTAAGGGAAGTCACTTGCTTGTTCAAAGTTACACCACTAGATAAATGGCACATCTCAGATTTGGACGACCCACTAAAGTCCTTCCAGCCACATGGATGCTGGAGGTATCCATCCCCTGCACCCCGACACACGTCCCTGTTTGTACTTCTGTACTAGGTCTCGTAGGGGGCAGGGAGTATGATTAGTGATGTCGGGGTTGCGTGCCTGGACCCAAACTGGGCATGGGATTTGTCTGGCTCTGGGGGCAGGACTGCTCCTGTGTGAAAGGTGTATGGATTATATGAACATGTCTCCCGAGTTTACTATGCACAGCACCCCCAAGGTCTCCACAGTCTAGGGCCAGGGAGGTGAGGGCAAATCAACGGTCCCCAAAGACCGTGCTGGGGGCTCCTTTGGTGAAACCCCCGGCACACTTTGAGAGAGGGCAGAGGGACTTCCGGTCTGCCAGCTAGTTGATGGTGGTCAGCAGGCAACATTGCTACCCCGTGAGAAGGCGGCATTGACGTTGAACTTGGAAGGCTGAGGGAGAGAGAGAAAACACAACATGCCGAGACGTAGGGACGGGGAAGAAGGGCTGCGAGGAGTCTAGGAAAATGACAGCAGTTCCCAAAGCTGCGATGTGGGCTCCCTGGGGAAGCCGGGCCCCAGAGCGCAGGCCTTGACCATTCGGTTGGGAACTTTGGGTTTAACCCCAGGACAAAGGGGAGCCATGAAAACGGTTTCAATAGGGAACGGACATACTTTCAAAGGACCACTGGGGCCAGGGGGCAGAGGAGACTCGGGGTCCGGGCGGCCGCAGGGAGATGAGGAAGTCCCGGATGGAGTCCCCCACCCCCAGTGCACCCCCACATGAACCTCTTCTCCGACCATGATGCACAGTGTATGACCCGTCCCCAACCACCGCCACCCGCACCGCAATCCCTGGGGCGCAAGAGTGAAGGAAAAATGGAAATGAGGCAGGGAAGGAGGGAAAGCGAATGCAAGGTGGGGTGTTGCTAAGCTGGCCACGGCCTTGCAGTCTGTCTCTCAGCAGCATGGGGTGTCCTCCAGACAGGCCCCATGGAATCCCTGAGTCTGGAAACAGGCCCTTGTGGGGAAAAGGAAAAAATTTATCTTCTGGCTCCTACCCATCTCCTGTCTCTCATAGGTCAGGTTATCTCCACAGGAAGTTACCACTCTCCTGCAGACTTGGGTTGTGCTCCTTCCAGGCAGCCTCTGGGGGGAAAGCCAAATCCCACAGCCCTAGCAGAGCACTTCATCTGAGCCCAGAGCGGAGGATCCACCCAGGTCAAAGGTGGGCATGGGAGCCTTTGAGGCTCCCACCACAGTGGGCATGATGGAGTTTGGGCCCAAGCCAAGCCCTCACCCCAGGAGAAGTTGACATGGCAGGTGGTCTGAAGAATGAGATGCTCTGCTCCCCTCACCAAGGGGCCCGGAGGACCAGCGGGGCTGAGCACCTCGAAGTACAAAACCCAGATCTGGTGTCAAGACAGGTAACTCCTCCTCAAAACCCACGGAGGTATCACTGCTGGAAAACAAAGTGTCTCAGACGCTAAAGCCCTACAGAAATGCCAGGGGCAGGGGCTGAGCAGCCTCCCTTAGCAGGTGCAGCCCATGGTCATCCTCTCCCTCAGGGCCCCGTGCATCATGCCCCTCTCCATTCACAGTCTCCAGAAGCAGCCCCTGAGATGAGGAGGAGTCACGGGAAAGCGACTTATTAGGAAAGCACTCCCAGGAGGAACGAGTAAACGATCGGGGCAGGTAGGGCATGGATGGGAAGGAAGCAGGTGGGGCTGGGATGTGACCTTGGGCAGAGCTCCGCAAAGGGCAGCCTCCACCTGCCCCCGCAGGGAACTCTGCCGTTGAGTTGCTTCTGAGAGTTATTCCAACCCAGACAAGGGAGCTTGGCTCCATACGATCCCCACCCATCAGTCATCGGTCAGGAGCCACCAGTGAAGGACTTAAATTCCAAGCGAGCTCTCTGCTAAACTCTGACCAAAGAGCTGTCGGGTGATTAAAGCAAGGCATGCCAAAGGTGGAAACAAGACGGGGGACCTGAGTGAGGCATGGCCATCGTACTGTCCAGTCCAGGGTTTTGGAAGTCCACCTGGCTTTGGCAAGCAATAAAAATACTCTCTGGGGCCTGAAATCTTACGGCTCGGATGATAATGAGGATGATCGAAACGTGTTGGTTTTTTTTTTTTTTTTTTTTTTTTATTCATGAGAGACACAGAGAGAGAGAGAGAGAGAGAGAGAGAGAGGCAGAGGGAGAAGCAGGCTCCCAAGGAGCAGGGAGCCCGATGCGGGACTCGATCCCAGGACCCTGGGATCATGACCCGAGCCGAAGGCAGACGCCTAACCATCTGAGCCACCCAGGCGCCCGAAACGTGTTGGTTTTTAAATTTTCTGAGTTTCTCAACACTCCTTATGTGTTACCCTGACTTTCGATTTCTGGAGTCTGCAGCTTGGGCTGTATCAGGGAACTGGGCCCGTGAGTAGAAAATCAGCCTCTCCCTGAGCCCCATGGGATGTCAGACAGTGCCACAATCTTTCATGACTCCATAAGGAGCGATGTGTCAGTCTCTTTTGCCTTGAAAGCTCTGTCTAATCAATCACTAAATAGCAATTATAAATGATGATACTAATGACATCAGTGACATCATGAGAGTGGACACTGATGGCGCACTTTACTGCATGCTGTTCTAGGTGCTCTTCCTGCACTAACTCACCTCATCCTCACAACCACCCCAGGAGGGAGGGACTGCTATGGTTCTCATTTGCCAGAGAAAAAAACTGAGGCACAGTGCAGTGAATGAACTCGCCTAGTGACACAGCCAGTCAGTGGGGGCCCAGGCGGCCTGGTTCCAGAGTCCCTGGTTGCCTCGCTTCCCCTGGTCACAACACACTACACCAGGCCGGCGTGGCAGAGTGTACTTTCCAAAGACGGCCACAGCAAAATCTCCCATCCTACCTGTTCTTCTCACACTATGACTTGGACACTCCTCCCACGAAGAGGTGGAGTCTGCCTAACCTCCCCCTTTGAAACCCGGCAGGCTTTTGTGACCCGTTCGACCAATACGGTACAACAGAAGTGACCTCTGCAACTTCTGACATAGGTCATAAAGGGGTGGCAGTTTCCACTTTGCTCACACAACGCCCCAACCTTCCTGGAAGTCACCCGACTTCTCTGAGGCTACCATGCTTCGAGGAAGCCCAAACTAGCCCACACGGGGAGTCCACCCGGCAAGGTCCTGGAACCACATGAAATAAGTGCTGCTCGGGCAGCCTCAGTGACTCCAGCCCCTGCTGCTGTCTTCCCAGTTGCCCTATGACAAAAGCCACAGGAGACACTCAGAGCCAGAACCACCAGACAAGTCTTTCTCGAATTTCTCCCCCACCCGAGCCATGAGATAATAAGATGATGCAGTACAAGTGCCAGTAGCAATAACCGCTGCAACAGGTAGCAAACCAGCACGGAGAGTCGCTGGGTGGACATGAAAGGAGGGAGCGCCCGGGGGGGAATAAGGTGGCCGCGGGAGGAGGAGCGGTTGTGCGGGGCAGGAGGAGCCTGCCGGAAGGCTCCCAAGCGCAGCGAGAGGTGAGCCTGGAGAGGCAGCTGGGGCCTCATGGAGAGCCTTGGATGCCAGGCTACCTGTCTGATTTCCATGGCCATGGGGAGCCATGGCATACTGACAGCTCTAGGGGAAGCTCCTAAGATCTCTTGAGTACTTGCTGTGTCCCAGGGACTTGGCTACAACTTCACAGGCAGTGCTTACAAAATCCAGTGAGAGGCTGCAGCTGACCCATGAAGAAACTGAGGCTCAGGGCATTGACATCGTTTGGCCAAGCTCCCCCGGCTCTAATGAGTGTCAGAGCCTAGATTTGAACCTGGATCTGCCTGGCTCCCAAGCTCCGGCCTAGGAACACATATCCCCGGCAGATGTGCTCCCCAGTGGGATGCCACAGGCAGAGCCACGCACCAGAAAGATCACTGTGGCACCGCAGGCAAGGCCGATTTGGGGCCGTGGTGTGGGAGGGGAGTCTGGAGGTAAGAAGGGCAGTTAGGAGACTGTAGCAATCGTCTCGGCCACAGGGCATGAGGCTGTCTCTCCATCAGAGCGGGGTTGCAGGCACGAGAAGCCCGGAGTCAAGGCTGAAATGCAATTCCCCTGCACCATGTGCTTCTCTAAACGGTGAAAGAAAGCCACGGGAGTGAAATTCTTTAAGCCTTGGACCCTGGGTCTGGATCTCATCCCGGGGCCTGTCCTTCTTCCTCAGGGGTTCCTTCCAGAAGGGAAGGCCAGGAAGCCTCATCTCAAGCCCTCCTTGACCTTCTGAAATTGCAACATGACAAAAGAGGAACACGAATGCAAGCACCCCAAATCACCATCTACTGGATTTCCCCAGAACAAATTCGATAGAAGAACCGACATGGGGGCTGGTTTTGACATATGGTACTTGACATTCACGGTCTTAGGTTCTCACCCCAACTCTGTTCTCTCACCAGCTGTGCAGCCTGGGACAAAGCCACTTCCTCTATCTTGAAAGTCACACCCAGCCCTGTCATTCTGTGCCTCTCAGTCTATATTGAGCTCACTTAAGGCGAACGTGGACCCCAAACCTGAGCAGATCTGATTGTACCAGTGGTCACAGCCCTACACCCTTCCCTACATCCAGGTCCTCTGCCATGGGACCTTGTAGCTCCTCCCATGAAGAAGTGGGCCCACCCCCACCCCCACCTGGAATCTGGGCTGGCCCTAGGTCTTGCGCTGGCCGACAGGATGTGGCCAAAGTGATGGGATGCTTGTTCCAAGTCCAACCTTCAGCAGGGGCCGGTGCGCTCTCATGCTCTCTCTTAGGACCAGCCACTGTCACACGAACTGGCCGGAGCAGAAGCAGGCAGCCCCACACATGCGACAATGTCCAGCCTGGAGTAGCAGAGCTGCCCCCTCCAACCGCAGCTGACCACAGATGAGATAAGATGCATCCCATGAACCCGTAGAGTCTCGAATAATGAACGGCTGTTTTCAGCCATCAAGTTCTGGGGTGGTTTGATAAGCAGCAATGGCTAACTGACAGAGGTGTCAAAATGATTTTGGCAGTTTGCAACTGTCGTTACCACAGAGCCTCACAGAAAATCCCGTGGGTTCAGATTTGGCATCCCCACTGAGGCTCTCAGAGAGGGGATGTGATTTCCCTTACATACAGAAGTGATAAGCCACAAATCCGGATTGTGGAGCCAGCCAATCTGATGACCCATCCTGAATTCCTGCTATCGCACTTCACTGCCCACTGGGGATCCGGAAGCGATCAAGGACTCTTCCTTCTTGCCTCTGTCCGGCTTCGTGCCCTGTCCTGTGTACTCAGGTCAGCGAGGAGCATGGGGAAGGCCAGGCCTGGCCCATGGGCCACGCCACCTGAGCGCCGCACTTAGTGCACCTGTCTGCAGCGCCTGGTGCTTCCCTTTCGCACTCTGCCGGGAACAAGGCACGTTTGGAAATGTCTCAGCAAACCGTGTGGTCCTCAGGACAGTGGGGAAAGCATCCACCCCATGAACAAGTCTGAGAAGCTGTGACGACCCTGAGAAGTGGAGGGGGCGAGCCGATGATCCCGGGGTGGGCTGACTCTCCCTCCTGAGTCCCAGGCCCTGGGCAGGGCTCTGGTCTGGGAGTCCCAGTACCGGGCCCTGAGCCTGCCCAGTGTCTCTGACCAAGGCCACTTCCTTCTCTGACACTTCATTTCTCCATCTGTAAGGAGTCCCCTCCCCACTGAGGATTCTCAACAGCACAATACTGCAGCGGAATATCATAAAGTTTCCCCAGAAGTTATGTGAGGCCAGGACCCCGGCCAGGGTTTGAGGCCCCCAGTATAGGAAGGAAAGTGCAAATGTCCAAAAAGAGTTACAGAAATGACGGTGACCTTGCATGTTGACACAGAACAAGTTAACCCTTTACGTGCCTCACCCCGACCTAATGCACTATATTTTTGAGGATCACTAGCAACAGCAAGAGGCTAACTTTGCGGTCATTGGTGAGGGTGTTCTGAGCTTGAAGGTGAGAGACCCCGGGTACTGGTGGCTCAGGGCGTGGCAGGGGCAGGAGGGAGGCTCGGCACTCACACTTCAGTGATCCGAACCCCAACTGACTACCTTTTGAGACGGAGGCCCAGCTGGGCCCAAGGCCAGTGCTTCCGTGGCCTTGGGCCTCTGACAAGGGAGCGTGGCTAGCTCCTGCAGGCAGTGAAATGCCTGCTCTGCATCTGAACTGGCAGGACTAACGCTGCAGAGCAGATACAATAAAACAGATCATGGAAAATTTAATGGCCCGTGGTCGGCAATCATTGAATTATTTGTGTCATTCCTGCCTCTTCCGAATTCTCAATTGCTCGGCCCCCGGCACTGCAACCCCGGCTGTTTGCAGGCTGCCGAGGAGCAGAGCCTGACCAGAGAATGGGACCTGGGAGCCAGGAGGCAGGGGCTTTCTGGGTAACCTTGGGCAACAGTTGCTTCCCCTCTCTTGGCTCTATCTTCCCTTCTGCCAAACCGGAGGGTTCTCTTCCAGGATCTTCATAACAACTTAAATTTACACTGCTCTCTCTGACCAGAGGTGATTCCCCACATCCCTCCAGGCTTTGCCAGTCCCTGTTAGGTGGGCGGGATGGGTAATGCTGGCATTCCCATCGTCCAGATAATAAAATGAAGCTCAGAACTGTGACAAGCCTCAGTCAAAGTCAAAAGGACAAAAAGTCGTGGAGAGAGTGTCCAATATGAGATGTAGACCGGGTTCGAAGAATTTTAAATTTTCTCCATACCAAAATCCTATTGGAAAAAAAAAAAAAAGTCATCAGTAAAGGAGTAAATCCATAGTAGGAAATAGGCAAGGATACTATCAGTGGACCAGAAATGTGGCGAAAGGAAGCAGGAATGGGGTATCCAATTGATTGAGAAGCCAGAACAAGGAAACGGCAAGTCAGCATCAGCCGAGGAGAAGCTCGCTTGTCACTGAAACCAGAGCCTCAGAGCAAACTCCACCCAAAACAAGGGGGCCTTGGGGCAATTCAAGCTGCTGGGAGCATAACTGGGCTACTTGTTGCCGCCTCTATGCGGAACAGGTGGCCTCGGCATTCGACCCCAGCAAAGTCATGAGAACAACTCTCAAAATAAAACGGGGGTTCTACTGGCATTTCTGTAGACTTGCCCTTCCTGACGTTCCTCAACAGACTCTGAGGGGAAAAAATATGGACAGTGACTCCACAGAGATAAAACATGATCTGTTCTACTGCAAAGGGGTCTCCACCATCCGTATAGGCTCTTATGTAACTCATGCAGAGGAGCATGTCGTCCGTACAAGGTGGAAGGTGCGTTGGCTCATACGCAATTTTCCCTGGACGCTATGTTCTGGGCCAAGGTACAGCAGCTGAATGCAAAGCCAGCTGAACCCAGAGGCACACGGTATGGGACACAGGCTCCAGGTACACCCCCAGTCCTCCTCGGGGCCACTTGCGTTGTCTTGGGAGGACTTATGACAAGACATTCCTCATTCCCTGTGCATTTTACCCTCATTTTCATAACCCAGAAGCCTATGCCCTACTTCACACCACTTTCTATCAAGCTACCCTTGCTTTAAGAAAAACAAAAACAAAAACAGGTAAAACCCTGTATTTACTGTAATATTTTTTTTATTTATTAGAAATGTCACATGTATTTTTAAAACACCAGCAATTTCACTAGTGCTGTTCTTTTTGTTAGTGTTCATAACGCTGAAGGAATCTTCAGTAGCTTACCCTTAACCCTATTTTTCTCACTAGTCTCATTATGCCTAATTGCAATTTTGAAGAACTTAAGAGTCTGGGGGCTCTCACGTGTCAAAATCCCTGTAACGGAGGCTCTCCACACTCAGAGAGTCTTCCTTCCTCCAGCCTGGTGGCAGGTCATGAGCTTTCATTTCTGCTCCCTGTCAGCAAGCCTCACCCAGACACTTCCAGGACCCTGGCCCACCCAGGAGAGAGGCCTATTTTAGAAGAAGCCCCACATCACCGTGCAGGAGAACATCCCTCCAGCCAATACGGGTCAACCTAGTTATTTATTCACACATCTTCAATGATTATCTAAGGATTATGGAGCTTTGAAGAAAACAAACCACATAAAAAAGAAGGATCAAGATGAACAAAGCAACGGGAAAAGAAAAACAGAGGTGATGCAGCAAACAGAAGAACACTCATGCGGATTCACTGGGAGGATGCAGCATTCATAAAACAAAAGAAAAGAAACAAACAATAAAACAGTTCTTAGAATGAAAAATTCATTGGCTGAAATGAAGAGCCAATAAAAGGGTCGAATAATAGAATGGAAGACCAAATCAGAGATGGAGACAATGAAGTCTACGAAATGCCTCAGAATATAGATTAAAATGTCAAAGTGATTTTTTAAAATAAGGAAAGATAAAAGGAGGTAGAGCCCAGATCCCAGAACTCCGATACCCAACTAACAGGAATTTCAGGAGAGAACTGAAGCCATAAAAGGTAAGAAACAGTCAAATAGTAAGAGGAAATCCCTCAGTGGAGGGAAGATGGGCATTCGAGGGATAAAAGGGGTCACTATATTATTAAGACTCTCTTGTTTACGTCTGATGGAAACCCAATTCAACCTGGGTCGAGAGAAAACGTATTGACCGATCTGGCTCACTGCTGGAAAATCATTCATTCTCTTTCTCCCTTTCTCTCTTTCACTCTCTGCCCTCCTCTCCTGCACCCCTGTGGGTTCATTCCCAGGCAGACTCTCCATGTGCGTTGGCTAAGAAGACCTCCAGAATTGCCAGTCTCACTTCATCCTGGCACCAAACCCACAGGACAGAGCGTCCTCCTCTCTCCCAACATCTCAATTGGTCTCCAAGATGTACTCTGATTGGCTCAGTGTGGGTCACATGTCCACCCCTGAACCAATCCCCTGGCTGGAGAGATGGGATACTCTGATTGGCTCCCCTGGGGTCAGGCAGGACCACCCCTTCATTAACTGCACCTCCAAAGCCCTGGGGAGAGGATGAGTTAGTGGCACTTCTGAAGGGGAAGGGAGGCAGGTCAGACCAGAAAGCAGCAGTCAGCTAGCTACTCTTCTCACCAACTACACAGCACGTGTGATGGGGAAGAGACACAAGTTTCACAACAAAGGGGGAAACTTTCTAAGGTCTAGCAGTTAAGAGGAAATCTTAAACCTTCCTAAGGAAAAAAAAACTTAGGGTATCTAGAAGGAAGCCGCAATCAGATATTGCACGTGTGATGGAACTTTCTAGAAAGCAACAGAACAATGTCTACAGCATTCTGAGGAGAAAGCTCTTGGAATCTCTTACTTAAGTGGGAGAGCAAAGTACAGACATTCTTGAGTACTCAAGAACACAGATTCCCACCACACCCCACCCCTGTTATGCACACTTTCTGAAAAAAATTCCTTGAGGATATACTCTGACAAAATGAAGACTGAGCCCAAGAAAGAAGACAAGGTCAAAAAATCATAGAACTAACCCAGGATTTGAAGGGGCACATGCACCCCGATGTCTATAGCAGCATTATCTACAACAGCCAAATTGTGAAAACAGCCCAAGTGTCCACCGACAGCTGAATGGATAAGGAAGACATGGTATATAGATACAATAGAATATTAGTCATAAAAAAGAATGAAATCTTGCCATTTACAACAACATGGATGGAGCTAGAGAATATTTTGCTAAGTGAAATAAGTCAGTCAGAGAAAGGCAAACGTCCTGATTTCATTCATATGTGGAATTTAACAAACAAAATAGATGAACGCAGAGGAAGGAAGAAAAAAGAGAAAGAGAGAGAGAGAGTGGTGCGTGGGGGATGGGCTAGATGGGTGATGGGTATTAAGGAGGGCTCTTGTGATGAGCACTGCCCTGGGTGTTGTAATGTAAATGATGAACCACTGAATTCTACTCTTGAAACCAATATTACTCTATGTGTTAACTATTTAAATAAAAACTTGAAACAGAAACAAAAAAGAGCTAACCCAGGAGACGAATGAAAAGGCACCAGTAAGACAGTTTGTGCAGCTGGGCCTAAGAAGCAATTAGCCCCGATTAGAACAAGGCATCAGAGGGAGGAGTCCTCTGATAACCTCAAGAAGAAAACAGCACTGGGGCGCCTGGATGGCTCAGTTGGTTGAGCATCAGACTCTTGATTTCAAGTCAGGTCATGATCTCAGGGTCGTGAGATCGAGCCCTGCCTTGGGCTCCACACTCAGCACAGAGTCTGCTTCTCCCTTTCCCTCCCACCTGCTTGCACACTCTCGCTCTCTCTAAAATAAATAAATAAAATCTTAAAAAAGGAAGAAGAAAATGGAATTGCCCAATTTTATGAGTAAGAAGCTGGAACACTTAGAGCAGTCATGGAATTAAGACATGTGACACTTCCGAGCAACAAGGAAACGCAAGGTAGAGACTCTGGGAAAAACAATGAACTGTACGTGAAGGTCATGGTCCAGATATAAAGTGAGCTAAACTGTGGCATGATTCTAAGCCACTAGTCAAGGGTAGGAAACGATGCTTTCTGATCTCACAGAACCAACCTGCCGTTGGTCAGGGAATGTGGGAAGAAGCAGAGAATCAATGAACTCTTTGAATGCACATACCGTCTCTTTGGGTTTATGTTAGGAACAAGTGATAATTACTTCCTCAAGATATTTTTGTTATTTTTTGAACATGATTGGATAAGTCAGTAATTTCTGTTGACTAATTATGCTAACAGTAGGCTTACCTCTTTTTTATTATTTTTAATTTAAAAATGTATATTTAAGAGTAGTGTCATCTGTTTGTTTAAAGATAAGTTGTTCCTTCTGATTTTTGTAAGAGAAATGACCAAGCTCTGCCTAAACTAACAAACATTAAACAAAATTAAAATTAAAATTAAAAAATAAACTAGCAAACATTAAAACATTGCAACTCCAACTTCTCAATTCCTTTAAAGTTAAAAAAAGAGAAAAATTATATAAGAACCAAAATCTCTGATTTTGAAGAAAAATCCACTTGGAGTTTCCTAATTCTTTCTCCCTAACTTTAGTTTACTCTTCCATTATTATCCAGTAAAAATAAATTTTATATGCTTCTCCTCAATGTTCATCATCATCTCTAGATAATGAGATTTTAGGATGCTGGCAGATTTGGATTTTCTTTTTTCTTTTTTCCATTTTTCTCAATTTCTACATTCTGGACCATAAACTTGCATGAGTTTTATAATAAAAAAGGGGAAAAGAGAGAAAAATGGAAGTAGAGCTGTATATATTCTGATGTAGAAATATGTCTAGTGTATAATCAAGCCAAAAAATCAATTGTTGAGAAGAGTGTATAGTGTGTGTATATGTATATGTGTGTGTGTGTGTGTGTGTGTGTGTGTGTGCTTATTGTCACTAAGGAGTGGGGTCCTGGGGCTGGCAGGATGAGGGGTAGGGGGTGTCTCATATTTATTTTGTTATTGTTCTGGGCTGTATATCTTTTTCACAATGCACACAGAGTAATTTAATAATTAAAGACATGTCTAAAAGCAGTGGTAGAGGGAGGTTAACCCCTGAGCTTCTGACCCTGGAAGGATGCTAGTTCCCCTCCTCCTCTGTTGAGCAGCCAGCCACCCTGGGAAGAATAATCTCTCTTCCTTCCTCCAGGCAAAAGAACCCTCCACAGGAAGAGGCTGCCCCGTGGCAGACACAGAGAAACATATCCAGGCTTCACCTACATAACTGCTGCCCAGTGGGGTCTGGGGAGTGAGAGGGAGCAACAGGAGGAAGACCAAGTGCAGACAGGACATGCACCCAACATGCTTGGCCACAGAGAATGGAGTCAGCGTGGAGACGTGGCCCATGTACGCACTGCAATCTAAGGAAGGACTTGCCCACCACTCAGGTAGGCAGTCAGCAATGGGGCATCCGTCAGGAGACAGGGCCCTCCCCTTCTGAGTCTGCACACCCTCCCGGGACCTTCCCATCTACTCTGATGGGTTGGTAGCCATTCCTAGCCTGGGAGTCCTACAGCTTTATTCTCAGCCCTTGCATCTGTCTGGGGGTTCAGACCTAGATAGCCAATCATCTTCTGAAAAGACCCACTTGAAAGCCTCACGGACATCTCCAACTCACCTGCCCACCCCCTCAACGAGCACAACAGCTGTCTCCTCTCCAGGCCCCAGGCCCTATGCTCACCTGCTCTCCCTCCATGACTTGGTCAGTGTCACATCTGTCTACCCCACTGCATAGGCTAGAAACTGTCAGTCATCCTTGACTCCTTCCTCTCACTGCTTCTACATCTAGTCAATCCCGATTCCCATCAATTTCTAAATATCTGCCCTCCAGGCACAAAACCTACTTCTCTCCTTCCCCTGCAACTGCAGCAGTATCTGCCTTCATCAGTATTACGTGGCAACTGCCATCCGGCAAATGGTCCCCCCACTTCCCCAACCCCAGTCCCCTCACTGGTCTTCTTTCCCCCAGTCTCTGTCTTCCAGAGTGACCTTCTAAAAGATGCAGATCTGATCTTGACTCTATCCTGCTTATAAGCCCTTTGAAGGCTCCCCACTGCTCCCAGTTCCTGATCCTTCTCCTTTGCTGGACAAGCAAGGCCCTGCATGATCTGACCCCAGGCAGCCCCTCCAACTTTACTCTATACCTCTGCTCCTCACATGAGATCAGCCCGGTTGAATGGCCTTTATTCCTTTGAACCTCCCATGCACTCACTCATCTTTCCCTTTGCATCATATTCACAGGCATCAGACTGCCTGTGACAGACTTCCCCACTCTTCTCTTCTCTTCACAATTCACCTGGAAGATCCCAGTTCGTGTGCCCTGGGAAGCTTGCCTGGACTCCTGACCCTATGAGCCCATAGGACTCTATACTTTCCTCCCTCATGCACAGATCACATAGTCTTCTTAATACATCCATATCGCCCACTAGACTATTACTGGAGTCAACCTTCACAGGAGCTTTTTTGGATGAGTGGATGGATGGAGGGATGGGTGGGTGGGTGGGTGGAGGGATGGGTGGGTGGGTAGATGGATGGGTGGGTGGAGGGATGGATGTGTGGTATTAGATGAAGGGGTGGGATTAACTGAATGGATAGGGTTGGATGTGTAGATGACTTCAAGAGTGAATGAGCAACTTAATGAATGAATATATACACGGGAACTGGTCAGAGCCCTCCAGAGCTTGGTTAGCTTGAGGTAAAAGCCAGGTAACTAGAAGACTCAGGAACATGGAGTTGCCCAGACAGTGCCAAATTCCAGAACACAGGATAGCAGCTGCTGAACCACCAACTTGCCCGTCTTACACAGATCCTAGGGACCAGGAATGGCTTGGCGGCAGGTGCTACATTTATATAAGGAGGCCAAAGCCTCCACCTGATTAATTCATTAATTCATTTATTGCATATGTATTTCCTGAGAGCTTGCAGGGCACTGACCCCTGTATTGGGCCCTAGGAATTCACAGAGGGATAATACGGAATCACTGCTCAAGTAACTCCATCGAGGGATCGGGAACCCCATTACTGCAGGAAATAGACATCTGATGGACATCTGTATGCTGCACAAGAGTACAGATGAGGGAGGGGCTGATTTAAGGGCTGAATGGGTTTAGGGGCATCCTGGAAAAAAATCCTCTGGGAAGCAACGGCCTGTGAATGATGGGAAAGGGAAGGAGTAGACGAGGTCTATCTTGCTGATGCTAATAAAAGGTGCCACAGCATAGAGATAAGGCTCTGGAATAAGATGATGGAGGCAAATCCCCATCCCCAACAACTCCCCAGAAGCATACAGAGCTGAGGAGTAACATACAAGTGAGTTAACTCTGGGGATGCTAGAGGGAGTGGGAAGTCAGGGCAGGGGAGGGGAGGAAGGCAGGCAGGGGGGTGAGTTCCAGCAAGGTCTCGCAGAGGAGGTCTGAGCCCAGACCCACGGGGGGCCCAGGAGTGTGAGATACCTCCAGTTACCCTGACCCAAGGTGGAAGCCTGGCCTTTCACACTCCCACTTCTGCTGTGCTTGGGTCAAAATCCTTCGTTGGGGAGCAAGGGACACAGAGCCCACGGGCAGTGACTCCGGTAGATCACGGGTAGCCTTCCAAAGATAGTTGCAGGTTCTGAGACTCAAAAAAAGGAAGAGAAAACAAAAACAAAAACAGTAGGAAGCGACCTGAAGGTCGTCAGCGAAATCCATCACATTACCTCACATAGCTCCCAAAGGGAAAAATTAGAAGATTGGTAAAGCTTATCATGGTGCCTGGCACATAGCAAGCAACAAAAGGGAGCTATTACTGTTCAAACCCTCTAAATTCACCAAATGCTGGGTAAGTGACAGGCCCTTGGCTAGTACTGGGCCAGGCCGGGCTGGCTAAGGAAGAGTGACCGATGCCTAGAAGCCCTCAGAACAACACTGCCAGAAAATGACAATCTCTCTTTTCTCTAGTGCGGCAAAAGACCCAGAATTGTCAGAACCCACTGCCAGCCAAAAAAAAAAAAAAAAAAAAAAAAAATTGTATATGCAATTAATTAGGCCTCTGCTTCAATGCTCTGCTCTCTCTGTTTGCCTTCACCAGCTTAGCATCCAATTTTTTAGCTGAGAAGGCGGGGCAGCAGGTTTCTGAGATATTTTTTGCTAATGGGCTGAAATATTACACCCATAATTATAGCCTGGCTGCATATTTTTTCTTTTGCTCATTTTGTTCAGCACAGCAAACACTGTATCTGATTACAGCCATTCATGTCTTCTTTATAAAATAGGGTTTATCACACTCGGCAGAAGGGATCAGTGGCGTTGGAAAAATGGTCTAGGCTAAAAACCCTCTAGGAGCCCCTACTGGGTGGGGGGGGGGGCAGGGGGGAGGAGTTGATGAGTTAGTGCTGCTGGATGCTGCCTCCTTGGAAGAGGCCAGGAGGGAGGGAGACAGACTGGGGCAGGAAGCACAGGGACAGCCTGGTCATTTTTCTCCACTGCCCCCACCTGCACTCCTTATGCCCCGCCAGCCCGAGTCTGCTACCTCTGCTTTCGCTGGCTCACACCACACCTGCTCCTACCTCTAGGGCTCTGTTCATCCTGCTACTACTCTCTCTCACTCCTTGGAGAATGCCTTCTTCCATCTTGTCCTACCTAAACCAGTAAACTGCCAAGTGTGGATCGCAGGCCAACGGCTTCAGTACCCGCCCCCCCACCCCGGGAGCTTGATGGAAATGCAGATTCTCGGGGCCCCTGGGTGGCTCAGTTGGTTGGGCGACTGCCTCTGGCTCAGGTTATGGGCCCAGGGTCCTGGGATTGAGCCCCGCGTCGGTGGTAGAGGGGACCAGCTCAGCGGGGAGCCTGCTTCTCCCTCTCCCTCTGCTGCTCCCCCTGCTTGTGCTCTCCTGCTCTCTCTGCCTGTCAAATAAATAAATCAAATCCTTAAAAAAAAAGAAATGCAGCTTCTCACAACCACCATCATCTTCCCTTTTGCCCCCCCAACTACTGAATGGGGTATCCAAGGGATTCAAGTGCTTTGCCCAAAGCCTGGAACCCACTGCATTAAACGGACCCTAAAGCTAGGGCATGGAGTCATCGCAGACTGGGTCCCTGGGTTCTGCCTCTTACTCTGTGTCATTGGGCAAGCTGTTTAATCTTTCTGGGCTTCAGTTTCTCGTTTACAGAATGAGGATGATGATAATAATTGATGCACAGGAGGAGTGAAAATAATGAATGCACTTGGATTGAGACACATGAAATATTGGGTTTTGGAGGCCAACAGTGCTTGAATAGCAGCAATTTCACATGGTTCAGCCTGACAGTTCCTTTCTCTTCAATCTTGCGGAGCTCAGCTCACATCACACCTCCTCCCCAAGCCCTCTGTGATTGCCCAAGGCCTGAAAGCGCGCCCCTGCCCTGCAACAAGCCCAGCTCGTCCTTCCTGTGCTTGTCAATTCCTTATGGGATATCTCTGGGTTCGAGGTCTATATGCTGGTCTCTGCATGCAAACCGTGCCCTCCCTGGAAGCGGTCTCCTGGCCTCACCGGCTTCAGAGGGAGGTTCATAGCGACCTTTGGCTCCGAAAAGAATCACTTACTGACCAAGGATAGGTGGGGAGATACCTGGGAAAGAATGAGAGATTTAAGACCCCAGGTGGCACCACAGAATGTTAGGAGGAGACAAGTTCCAAGTTGACAGGAGGTAAGGAATGGACAGGAAGCTAATGGCTGCGTTGTATGCCTGGAGAAAGGGAAACATCATAGAATTGCATAACCTCGGGCATGAGGGGAGCCGTTGGGCACGGAAGTGCGGAGCTACCCACACTGTGGTCCCCGAAACAGTAGTGCTGGGCATCACCTGGCCCCGCACCATCTCCAGGTTACTAGGTCAGAATATCGGGGTGGGGCCAGCACTCTGTTTAATGAACCCCACAGTGACTTTGGTGCTCGCTAAGCGTTGGATCACTGACCCTGGGTCACTTCCACCCGGGGCTCCAATCCCCTTACAGCTTCCTGCCGTGGTTGTGGGGTCCACCCTGAACACCTCCAGCGATGGGAGGCCAGCTGCTTTTGCCTTCCACGGCAGCCTTCCCCCACACTGAGCCCACGTCTCAGAACAGAAGAACTGGCCACGTTGGGTGGAGAGTGATGTATCAGGGTGGAGAGCAATGTCTCCAAGGAGATGCCTTGTGGCCAGATTGGCCTGATCAGAGGAAGACTAAAGCTCCACCAAGAGAGTCGGGTATTTGAAGTTGCCTCTGAGTATAAACTAAGTAGATTATAGAACTTCTAAATTACCCATGAAATAAGTTAGTATAAGGGACTGTGGGTGGAGCGGGGAGGTGAGAGGGATCTCTGCACAGCAGGGGTCGGATGAAATGCTGTCTCTTCAGGCTATTTATCTCGATGTTCCCAGCACCTAACAATGCCATGCACACTTATTGACTATAATTCCGGGCCAGGCAGTGTTCTAGGTATCAGACAGACATAGTGCTGAACAGGATAGAAACAGTTTCTGCCCTCATAGAATTTACTCTCTGGAGGAGAAGAGGAGGAGGACACAGACAATAACAAGTAAACAAGACTGTGATATAATTTCATATCGCGATATATGAAATGATTAAACAAAAATAATAATCAATATAAAGCACCTTTCTGACAAGGGCTATTTGTTCCGACTACCCTATTTAAAATTGCAACCCCCTCCTGCACTCACGATCACCCTTAACCAGCTATATTTTTTCCCACAGTATTTGTCACTCTCTAGAATATACTTAAGTTACTTATTATAGTCATGGTTGTTTTCCTCCCTGGAAGGCTGGGAGACGGGGGGAGCGGGGTGCCCTTGGTGGCCTCCATATTATTCACTGATGTAACTCAAGCTTTTGGAAGAGACTGTTTCCCACCTGGGGGTGATTTTGCCCCCAGGGGACATGTGACAATATCTGGACACGTTGTTGGTTGACACAACCAGGAAGGGGGACGCCACTGGCATCTAGTGAGTAAAGGCTAGGGATGCTGCCGAACCTCTTACAATGCACAGGACAGCTCCACCCCCCCCGACCCCACAACACAGGATGATCCAGTCCAAAATGTCGATCATGCTGAGGGTGAGAAATCTTATCCAGAGTCAATAAACATTAGTTGAGTGAGCGGATTTGATAAGAAGAGCATGCCCACTGGAGGGGCTCTCTTTCACAGAAGGTGGCCACCGAGAGCCTTTCGAGAATGGTGCACTTGATTGTAAGATGCTGGGAAAAAAGTTTCCAGGCAGAGGGACCAGCAAGGGTGAAGGCCTTCATCAGAAGTACCTTGGGATCTTCAGGATGGTATGAGAAGAACGGTGTGCCTGGGCACCTCACTAGTGACGCATGAGGTGAGGGAGGAGAGGAAGTCAGGGGCCAGACTCCGTCCTGCAGACCACAGAAGCAATCTGGATGTTATTGTAAGTGAGGGATGAAGCCTCGGGGTCGAGTTTGAGTCAGGGTCTGAGGCGAGCTGATGGACACTTTCAAAAGAGCATTCCGGTCCTTACGTGGGAAGAGAGTGGAAACAGAAAGATCAGTTAAGAGATAACCACAGTGGTTCTAGCAAGACGCCTTGGGCTAATATCGTTGGCAGTGGAGGAGGGATGAGCAATGGGCGGTTTGGGGTATATTTGGAAGGCAGAGCCACAGAACCTGATGCCAGACTGGGTGTAGGAAAGGGACCACTCTTAAGTTTGGAGATAGAAGCAGGAAGGGAGGGCAGGAGGGAGAAGAAATGAATGTTCCACGGCTGCACAGGTAGTTAGGGACATTCCAGACTAAAATCCACACATCTTGGTTTTTAGCCTGGTGTTCTTCACACTTCATCATGGGACTCGCACAGACCAGCTGACGCCCATTCCCTTCAATTCCCCAGACATTGAGAACATTCTGTGTAAAGCCTCCCAGGGGTGGGGGAAAACCTGAGCCGACCTCCAGGAACTTACATCCTAGGGAAGAAGACAGACACACGAACAACTTGGACCATAAATGGAAATGCTATCACAGAGATTAAAATAAGGTACAACAGAGGCTCACGGAAGCAGGACATGGGATCCCCCGGAGAACTGATAAGTAACTTGACTTTGAAGGATGGGTGGGAATTCATGGTCTAAAATTTCTGAAACCGAATCACCTAACTCTGGAGGTTGAGAAGTTTCAGATTCCCGACGACCCTGGCAATATTTGAACAGGCTGGGTGACAATCAGACACTTTTGTCTTTCATATTTCTCACAGGGATATCTGAATGGTGCCAGGGAGAAAAGACCTAACACCATATATGGTTATAACAATGGTGGGCGGAAGGACGTCTGGGACAGCATTTAACTGGAGATGTGTATCATTTGCTGTGGCTGCGTCGATAAGACTATCAGAGATGTGACCTGAAGAGGAGGACGTTGATGATGACACTATGAAGATGTCGATCAGATTGTTGACAATGTTGGCCATTCCGTACGAATGGGGAGATCAGGGATGGCCATGGTGACTCTGTTTTTTATAACATTGATTATGATGTTGGTGTGGACTGGGTTGGTAACGATAGTCATAATCTTGCTAGTGATGACGGCGCTGTGAATAGTGATGTCAATATTCGTGATGACTCTACCGACAATTTTGATAGCATGGGTAGATGTTGATTATGACACTGGTGTGGACTATGTTAACGATCATGACAATGACAATATTGCTAACGATGAATGATGGTGTTTATATTAAAACAAGAGTTGCAATGGTGATGTTGATGATATTGATTCTGATATCGATGACATCAACATTAGCGATGACGGTGATTCTGGTAATGATTTGGGAAGCAATGAGAAAGAGCCTGCTGTGTGATTTGGGGAGGCTGCTGTGGACGATAATGATAATGTCGGTGGTAACGCTCGTGACAATGGTCCTGATGATGCATAGCATAGTGGCCAGAAGCTTGTTTGGGAGCCCAGCAGACCTGAGTTCACATCCAAGTTCTGGCGTTTACCATTATGTGCCACTTGGAGCCTCAGCTACCT
The DNA here is from genome assembly GCF_003265705.2 of Callorhinus ursinus. Lineage (NCBI taxonomy): Eukaryota > Metazoa > Chordata > Mammalia > Carnivora > Otariidae > Callorhinus > Callorhinus ursinus. Next base: position 34,615,903 of record NW_027397087.1, on the reverse strand, counting down.
CCTCTACTAAATGAGGATAATTATAAGGGTCCTATTTTCTAAGATTGTGGCCAGGATTCAATAGCATCCTACACGTACAACCTGGCCCGTGGAAAACGTTCTGTGAATCGAGCATGATGGTGACGGTGGTGGTGAGATGCCGTTGGGGATAATGGCACTGATGAGTCCCTCAGTGATGCAATTAAAGATCATTGATTGGTGATATTATTTCCGTGATTGTGATACAGCTACTGATGGTGAAGAGACAGGCCATTTTGATTACAATTATGATCAGAGGCAGCGGCGTGGGGTACTGTTAAAAGCACCCATCTTGGAACCGAACAGCAAAGGTTCAGTTTCCAGCTCCGCCTCTTAACGTTCTGTGTCACCTTGGCCACGTGGCAGCCTGTTAAAGCTAGGAAGCCCTTTGGAGCCCATCGACTCCACCTCCGGCTCTGACAAATGAGGCAATCAGGCCCAGAGAGATGAGGTAACTTGCCCCATCCTCCCTACCGGTTGGTGAGTATGGCAGAGCTGGGGTGGGAAGCCAGGCCCCCTGGCACCCACTTCAATCCTCTTACCTCCTCAGCATATTTAGGCTCTTTGGAAGGGAGCTTAGATCCCTATGCTGTGTGTGTGTGTGTGTGTGTGTGTGTGTGAGTGTGTGTGTGTATGTTCTCCTGGGCATTTTCCCAAAAGCACCAGCAGCACAACCAGCCCAATTTTCAAAGAGCCATTTTGTGAGCAGTCAGGCCCTGGGTGTCCCTCTGTAATCTTTCTCGTCTCTCCCGACAAGCAGAGGCTGAGGATTTCTTTGGATTGGCTGTGGCTGGAGAAGGAGTTGAAATGGGTAATATTTGCCTAGTTTTTAGTGTCTGCTGTCTATAGCTTGCACTTCCATCATTCTATTATATTGATGACAGGCAGGCCCAAGCCACAGAGAAGAAACAAATTACCTAATAAATCAAGGCCCCAAGATCTAAAGTGGACAGTGTTATTAGACGAGGGGAGAGTGGGGTGCTAAGTGATAGGTAGGGCTGCCTGGGAAAATGGTCCAAGCAGGGAATCATCTGTCTATTTCTCCATAAATAATTACACACAACTGATATGCATCTGAGACAGAACATGATATGTTATTATTAACTAAACAGTGGGAGGGAGACAATGGCAGGGAGGGACAGGGAGGCCGTGCACAGAAAGCCAAAGCAGTGCTCATGATACTGGGCTTTGGCCAAAGCAGGAGGGGACGTGATGGCCTGAGAAGCTGCAGTTCAAAGGGACTGGGACCTTTATCCCGGACAGACGTGGGAGGCAAGACGATCTGGAAGGCGAGGGACAGCGCGAGCTGACGCATACCAAGAGCCTACTGCGTCCTAGCCCCTGTGCTCAGCCCTGCTCACCCATTAGTCCTTAGTCTTCATGGTGGCCAGTTAAGGACACGCTCTGCAGCCATATCGCCTGCGTTCAGAATCCCAGCGCTGTGCAGTCCTGAGCAAGTTACTTAACCTTCTAGGTCTCCACTTGCCCTTCTGTAGGATGGGTACAATCACCAGAGCACCAGCCTCACAGAATTGCCGTGAGGATTAAATGAGTTGGTGCAGGCAAAGCACTTTGAACGGTGCCCGATACGAGTAAACACCATTTTACAAGCGTGTGTTAAATACATGACCATCCCTCTGTTACAAACGGAAAGAGGGAGGTTCAGAGGGGAAGCAACATGTACGAGGTAATACAGAACAAAAGTAAAAGTGGCATTAGAACCCATATCTAGTCAACTGCGACATCCATACTCTGTCCCCTAGCTGGGGGAGGGCAAATTTTGTCTGTAGAGGACCAGACGGTAGTGTTTTAGGCTTTGTGGGCCAGTCTCTGTTGCAACCACCCAGCTCTGCTGGTGTAGCTTGAAAGCTGCCCTGGGCAACTGTAAAAGAACGGGTGTGGCTGTGTCCGGTAAAACTTTATTTATAAAAACAGGCGACAAAAGATTTGTCTGTCATTTGCTGCCCCCTGCCCAACACTGTTCTAACTTAGCTAAATAATCTCTCTCTCCAAGGAGACATCCATAAGTCTCTGAACTCTGCACCGCAGGGGTAGGCATGTCTGACCCTACTCCTCCCTAACCCCCCTGTAGGCTCAGTTCACAAAGGGCCTCACCCCCTTGGCTCCTCTGAACATCCTGTGGTTGGGGGGGCGGGGGCACCCCAGGCCAGCCAGGCAGAGCCCCTCTGCCTAGAGAAGATGTGCTTTCAGAGAGCAGTGCCCAGAGCCAGGAAGCAGCCTGCTTCCAAGCCTCTGTGGGCTTTGCCTAGAAGCCCCATGATAATCTTTTGTGGGCTGTCAATAAGCAAGTTGAACCCCATAATCACCCACTGCTCAGCTTCCTGGCTTTAATTTCCAGGAGGCTGGAGAAAACAGTGGCTAAGGGTTTTGCTTCCAGACAAAAGCAGCAAACATTTACCCCAAAGACATCTCGACGCAGGGCTGGAGCACTGCCCCACATAGTTCGGCCTTCTGGCTCCCGCACACGCAGACCTCAGGAGCCTGGCCGAGCGAGCCTTGCAAACCTGCCTGCACGCTGGAAACCAGGAACAAAGGCCTCTCCGGGCGCTTCCACAGTCTGCTCAGGGAGGCATCTTGGCAAAAGGTTGGGGGCCATGCCAGCTTCTTCCCTCCCATAGCCCACCCCTGACCTCTCTGATGTTCCGGTTTGGGGACAGCAGATCAAACCCACCCCCCACCCCACCCCGCCGTGCCTTCATCCTCCCGCCAGCCCTGTAGCCTTCCTCCAGAAAGATAATGAGGACGTATTAGGTTTCAGTACTTGAGCGGATATTTGCCAGGCAGATAATTTAGGATTTCAGCAGGGCAAACCTGCCTTCAGTTCAGCCTCCGTGGCCCAGTGGCCCCTGGCGCTGTTAGGAAATTTCATTCTGGTAATCTCTTTGTAGTGGGTAATGCCACCGCAGTAGGGACACATTCTTTCCAGCCCTTTCATACAAGCAAAACCCCAAACCAGCACGTGGGCATCGGGCACCTGCTTCAGAATCTGAGGGTGTGGGGTGAGCTCTGTCCCCACAGCCCAGTAATTCTGAGCCGTGAGCAAGTCACTGAATCTGCCGACCTCCCTCCCTCGTCTGCAGTGGTTGGGTCCCAGCTCCGACATTACCTGCGTGGCCTTGGGTGAGTCACTCTGCTTTTCTGAGCATAAATCTTCTCATCCTTAAAGCGGGCTGCCGATCCCTGCTCTACCTACCTTTATCCCACCAGCCCTGCAAGGAGGGAAGTGAGTCTGTGGTAGGTAACTTTGGTAGGTAACTTTGAAAGTTGCAGGATAATGTGGCAACACTGGGGCCTCATAGAATCAGTGGAGACTGGGTCCGCCTGAAGTAGGTTGGAATCCCCGCTCTCCCCGCGCACTTCGCAGCTGCAAACCGATGACGAGACGCGTGGCCTCCCTGAGCCTCAGGCCTCTCTCTCTGAACTGAGGGTAGGAGCTACTGCCCCAGCAGGAGGTCTGGTCAGCTTCTTCAGAAGAACTGGGCAGAACCCCCGGGCGGGAGACTGTCCCATTGCTGAGGAGGTCACGGCCAAGTGCGGGCCTTCGAGATGGTGGGGTCGAGGCTGGCGAAAGACATCCTGCGGTCTCTATGATGACTCCAGACCAGGGTCACTGAGCCTGCAGATGGGCCCGCGGTCATGGCATAGACATGAGAGGCGAGGAAATGGCTTGTCAGGCTCCAGAGCAAGGGACACTGGACAGGAGTCAGGAAGCAGCATGACCCTGCTGGCTCCTTCATTTTCCTTCCATACTCATTCATTCCTTCCTCCAACGACACTACCCTGAGCAGCCACAGTGGAGGCAGGCTTTCAACCGATGCCTGGGAAACGGAGAGACGTAGCCCTGTTCTCTGCCTCCAAGGAGGCAGGAAGACAAGTAGAACAAGTATTGGTAAGGGATACCATACAGCAGCATGTTCCAGGGGCAGTGGGCCCCAGAGGAGGGGGAGGGGTGGGGGGGGAAGCGGGGAGAGGATGCTGGACTAATGGCTCTTGAGCTCGGTGGCCCCGGGCATGTCAGTCCCGCTCCCTGAGCTTCCACATCCATCCGAGACCCGGGATTGCTCATGGCAGCCCCACCTCCTTCCCTCGGGAGTTTTCAGCACCCACGGAGCCAGAGTATGGGTGAAGCCAACATGGGAGACTGATGTAGGGGCAGCGTTCCGAGCGAGACAGTCACTAGGTGTGCAAGAGGTAGACCTCTGGCATCCGGGCACCCGCAGCCCTCTGGCCAACCTTGGCCACTCAAGGCTCCCACACTGCCAGGCAGGGCCCAAGCTCTGAACATCTCTTTCTCCACCCCCCACAGTGTTCAGATCCCACAAATGTGGAGTTTCGGCATTCCAGCAAGCTCCAGAATGATGTGAAGAACATTTAGGTCCCCTGGCCTAAATGGCTGGGGACAGCGGGGTCCCATGAGCATAAGTGGCTTCATCCAGGGAGCGTTGGAGAGGAGATTAGAACCTAGATTTCCTCTCCTATACGTGCTGCTCCCAGGGTCCCCTTCTGTCCCAAACCATTGCCTCCTGCCTCCCGCCTGCGATGAATTGAATTGTGTGTAATTGATAAATTATGCAAAAGGGCGCCTGGCAGTTTTCTGAAATGTTGGGTAGCTTCAAGGCAGCCCCTGGGGACACAGCCTAATTTTATGGAAACCTCACACTCTGTCTGGCCTGTTTTGTGTAAGTCAGATTGATATAACAAGACTCTGGGGAGTTGACTTGATTTCTAATTTTATTCTCTAGGTGAGCTGAATGAGATATAACTGTAATGAGTGTGTTGTGTGGGGCGGGCAGCGTAACGGCAGTAGAGAAAAATGTCTTTTCATCTGCCTAGTGGAGCGTTTCTCCAGCTGGACTTCCCCATTTCAGAATCCGGCCTTCCCCCCCTTTTAGAAGAGGAGCCATGTGTCAAGCAGAGAAGCAGGCGATGGAAAAGGAGAAACTACATCCCTGCAGCAGATAAATGCAGTGCCCTGCAGGAAGGAGGGCTGACCGGCTCAAGGGACACCGACCATCCTCCCTGCCGAGGACACCCTGGCCCGGCCCCGGGGATAAGCCATGGCAACTTTTCTGAAAGGTTCAAACTCAAACAGCATCCACAGCCCCTCCCCCAGTTCTCTTTGGCTAAGCTAAGTAATAGACCGGAACATTCACGGGGACTTGACTGAGTACTGAGGTGCAACAGAAGTGTGTGCACTTGAGGTTAAGAGCCCGCCTTCCAGCGGCACAGAGTTCAAATCCTGCTATCCTCCCAGAACCAGCAGGGCCCATGCTAGCCCCCAGGAGGACACGCGGGGTGGATGCAAAGGCAATCTTCTGTCGAGCAGCTATAGTTTAATATTTACAGCAACCCTCGCAGGTAGATGTGACTGTCCGTGCTTCACAAGTAAGGAGACTGACGCCCAGAGGGATGAAGTCACTTGCCCAAGTTCACAGAGCTACTCAGAGACAGAGTCTGGCATTCGAACTCAGGTCTCCCTGACACCAAAGCCCACACTTGGCTCCTCATCGGCTCCCTTTGGCAGGAGGCCAAGGGACTGCTCACTGCATGAGTCAATACACAGCCTCTTCCCCAGGTGCGCATCCAGCTCATAGGTTAGCCACACCCCCTTACGTGTGAGGGTGTGGCTTCACCCTTAGTTCCTGAAGATAACCATGGATTCTTCTCCCCTCCCTCCCTCCCTCCCTCTCTCTCTCTCTCTCTCTCTCTCACACACACACACACACACACACACACCCATCCCCTGCCTCCCACTCCGACATTCTCCAACCAATAAGGACCCAACCGGTCCGCAAGGTGTCATGGCCTGAGAGTCAGGAGACCCGAGCTGGGGCCCAGGGCCACCACTCTTTGGGGGCACTCAATAGCCTCCTCTGGGCCTGCTTCTTCACCTGCCAAATGGGAGCAAAGAAACACCAGCCCGCTTACTCCCTGGGGTTGTCTGAGGGCCTGAGATAATGCTCGTGGCTGTGCTTTAAAAGCAGTGTGGTCTAATCACGAAAGCAAGAACAATAATGATGATGTGCATGTATTAGACAATTACTGTGTGCCTGGCTGGCTTGCGCTCGATGCCTTCGAAGGGTGAAGTGGCACAGGCCCACTGTCATTCAACATCATTTTTCAAGGCCTTGGTGCTTCATTCCACACCGTACCACTCAGTGTCCATTTGGGAAGGGAGGGTCAAGGAGACCAATAAATAACACCCCCTTCCCCTTCCAAGTCTGGAACGCAAAGACAGAGCCCAGGAGATGCATGCTGAAGATCAAAATGTCAGCAGAGGCCCAAAGCTGGATTGGAGGTTGCAGCTTAAAGGGGTGGTCACAGTGGGTTTCCTGATACTTCTTCCTGAATGTGTTCTTGAAAACATCAGCCCCTTTGCTCCCTGGCAGAGACAGCCCCGGCCCCGCTAAGTGGATCAGATCACAGGGCCCACAAATGGCCAGAGTGTCCCTCCCTGCAGGCAGCCTGGGCTGGAGGCCAGGGCCAGAAGGGGCCAGCCAGGTATGTACATCTTCCCCCGCAAAACTCCCCAACTCCCCAGTCCAGCCAGTGCTCCCTCTCCAAGGAAATGATGGCCAGTGGCCGGGCACCCGTGGTCCTAGGGTGACCCACCATCTGCTGCGCGCCCAGAACTGTCTCAGTTTTAGCATTACAAGTCCATGTCCTAGGCAAGCCAGAGCAGTTGGTCGTCGGTGGTGGTCCCCTAACACTCTAAGCCCCACCCCACGAACCAGCTCTCACCGGAGGTCTTCCTGCCCAGGAGTTCCCAGCCCTCTGAAGGTGGTCTAGGTAGGCTTCTAGAACAGGCCACCCTGGGCTTGGACAGCCCAGTCCCCCCAGCCTGGCCCATCATGGCTTCCAACAGATCCATGGAAACTTGCACCTGCTCAAGCCTCAGCCCCCGTGTCTTCCCTGGCGGGGGGGGGGAAGTGCCCAGGAACCCGCTGTCCTACTCAGCTCCTGGGCATGGCTGGTCATTTCGCCGTGCCCCTCAGACTCGCATTCTGCCCAGGGGTCTATCCTCCTGCCAGCCCCGTGACAATCATTGTAATCCCCTCCAGTCTGGACAGCACCTCCGTGTGACACAGCTCACCCCCTGTCTGCGTCCCAACCACCTTGGGCAGGACAAGGTAAAGCAGAGGTCTTCACGCCCTCAGACCAGAAAGCAAATGGAGGCTTGGCTGTTGTTCTCAATGCCTCAGACTCCAGCCTCCTGCCTCAGTGACTCTTGTCCTCATGACCTAAGGACAAGGAATAGGGAAGGAGAAGGGGGACCAGGGAGACCAATGGCTTAGGAGAAGGTGAGCCCTGGTTTACTACCTAAGCAAAGCCCTAAGTAGATAGTATAGCCTTTCTGAACCTCACCTTCCCCATCTGTGAAATGGAGCAGTATCCCACCTAAGGGGGCATCCGGGTGCTGGAAGTCTTTGCCTGGGACTTGGCTCCTCTTGACAATGACCCCGGGTCCCTCCTGGCTGCCCTGCCTCAGGCCACCTCGGGGTCTCCCAGCCCACAGGCCCTAACTTAGACCCCACACATGGGCCCTACCATCCCAGATTATAGCTGGGTTGACAGCCAGGTTCCAGGTGTTTGAGACCACTGTTATGTGATTTTTGGAAGTCACACATAGTATTACGATGACTGGGGGCTCTAGAAGAATAAAGCCACACCCCCTGTGGGAAGGTGTGGGGGGTAAGCCCAGAGGACAGCAGCTCTGTTCCCAGTCATCTGGGAGACCTGGGGACTGGGGGGAGCAGCGGTATTTAGGAGCTGCTCCCCGTTGGCACTGGAGTCAAGACTGATTTATTAGTTGCCTTCCCCTCAGCAGCCAGTGCAGGGCCAGGCTCCGGGAACGAGAGGGAGGATCCCACAGGAGAGAACCACCAGCAGAATCATCCAGCCCCACCCATGAAGCACAGACATGGTCCCCCACCAGGAAATGTGGTCTCCGTCCTCGGGGGGCAGCCTGAGACAATGGAGGGTTCCCCGGGCTGGAAGCTCTCCGTGGGAGACCCCACATCCAGGACCCAACGGAATGTTGAAGAGTTAGCAAAATTTAGAGGACCTTGGGCTGTCGGAGCCAAGGGGGGTTCACACCAGCGCCAGTCCAACGGCCATCTTCAAGGAGTGAGGGGGGACCTGAATGGGAGGGGGCGCACAAGGACCTTCAACCCCATCTGGAAGGGGAAGAAGAGGGGAGACAGTGTGGCGCAGATATGGTCAAACGTGGTAGGGCCCGGCTGGGTGTGATGTTCTCAGTGATAGTACGCTCTATAGATTTCATGGTTTAGAACAAAGTCTACTTCAAGGCACCTGGGTGACTCAGTGGATTAAGTGTCTGCCTTTGGCTCAGGTCATGATCCCAGGGTCCTGGGATCGAGCCCCACATCAGTGGGGAGACTGCTTCTCCTTCTGCCCCTCCCCCCCACTCGTTCTGTCTCTCTCAAATAAATAAATAAAATCTTAAAAAAAAAAAAAAGGAAGTCTACTTCAACTCCTTCATGGACAACGGGAAACCCAGATGGTGGGGGGGAGGGCTTCGATCACACAGGGACCAGCTGGCGTGTGACCCCTGGCCTCTCAGACCCCAAGCCCACCCTCTCATCCCACACCACGGCCTCCACTTCTCCATTCTTCCAATGGGGGCCGCCAAGCATCCTGCAGGTTCCAAGGCATTGGACGGCCAGCATGGCAATCGCGGTGCCAGGAGCTGCCGGACAAATGGAGTGGAATCACACCTCGGGGGGCTGGGCCGTCCCCCTGAACCCTGGAGTCAGCAAGAAGGCTAGCCTGAGCAAATCCAAGGGAGGGACTTCGGGGAGACAGCAACAGCCAAGCAGCAGGTGCCTCGCAGCTGGGAGACGTGCGAGGGCCAGGGAGCCCATTCTCAACAAGACGCCAGCAGCAACCCTTTCTCCTCCATGTCCTGCATTCTAGTCGTGGTCATATTTGGTTCTTTACCTCTAGAATCACCTGGTATCTCCAAAGCCAGAGAGCGTGCCTTGTCTTCTCTCAAGGGAAGGCCCAGGTCCCCTCCCTTCCCCCCGACTCTGGATCCTGACCGTCTCTGACATCCCATGATGTTCAGAGCCCGCCCTGTCTGTGCAGATGTGCCTTCCACCCCAAACTGGACAGTCAGCAGGCCTAACTGGTACCCAAGCAGCTGTGGCAGTGTCCTTGAGCTTTCCAGCACTTCAACTCCCCTGCCCATCCTCTATCTCGGCAGCTGTGGCCACTGGCCAAGCCTTGTTACGCTCAGCAATCCAGCGCCAATGTCAGAGGGGGGAACAGAGGCCAAAGGCTTGCAGAAGGCCGCATAGCTGGTTGTCCGAACCAGCCCTCAACCCAGGCCCAACCTCACTAGCTCAAGGAGGACTCTGGGCGAGGGGCAGCTGCTCTGCTAACCCGCCCCACCCCCTCCCGTCTTAGGCTTCCTGGACCCGCAGGAGTCAAGTTCAGGCCCAGCGGCCCTCTGAGTCCCGCCGGCTCTGGAGGCTGTGTGTGCCGAGTGGAGATGCCTAGCCCTGGAGGCAGCTCCACGGCTCTGGCCGGGTGCCAAAGAAGCCCACATGAGTCCAGGGAAAGTCCACTGGTCCTTGTGAGAGGAAGGGCGTCCTAAGTGAGCTTGAAGTAGGGGAGTGTGTCCTCTGAACAGCCAGCTCCCCCGAGAGTGGGCGGGCTCGCGGCAGGGCAGGATGGGGAGGGCTGCCAGGCTGGGGAAAAGAGCGGAAAAGCAGTGCTGCTGGTGCTTTTCCCAGGATTGTGGAGCGTCTGGCTTGGGCAGAGCCCAGGGAGATGTCAGGAACCTCCCAGACTGGTCCCAGTTCTTTGTTAATGATGTGATAATCTGAGAGAGACACAAAAAAGGTTTTCCATTAACCAAATCCTGAGTGCTCAGTGAGATCCAAAGGTCATTTCGCACGTGACCAGGGAGTCTAAGACTTCAGTGCGGACAGTGAGTCACCAGCCTGCAGCAGCGAGCCCCACTCCCTAAAGACCGCTGGGCCAGACGGGCCGTCAGTTTTGCTCCCAGGGCCCCGGCAACCTCACCGAGTGATCTCGGGCAACCCCTTCCCCTCTGTGAGCCTGGGTCTCTCCATCAATACAACACAAGGTTGTTCCGGGTGACCTATAGCCTCCTCCAGCCGGGAGAGTGCAGAATCTGACCCTGAACTTGCACAACCCTAAAAATGATGCCTCGCCCACCTTACCCTGATCCCAGCCCTCGGATCTAGTCTTTCCTTGAAATTTTGATATGTTGTTCATAATGAGTTTTTTGGCTTTAATTCTCATGTTTTAAATTAATAGACTTCATTTTTTTAGAGCAGGTTGCGATTTACATAAAAATTGAGTGGAAGGCACTGAGTTCCCACAGGATGCCTTCTCTCTCTACACAGTTTCTCCTGTTGTTAACGCTAATCTCACACTAATATGGTATGTACGTTACAACTGATGAACCAGTATGAATACGTGAGTATGAACTAAAGCCCATCAGGTTTCGCTCTCGGCTTTGCCCATTCTATGAGTTTGGACAGATGGATGATGACATGTGTTCACCCCTGCAGTGTGTATCTTACAGGGGAGTTTCACTGCCTCCTCTGTGCTCTGCCTGCTCATTCCTCCATCTCCCCTGACCTCCGGCACCCACCAATTTTTTTATTGTTTTCATAGTTTGGCTTTTTCCAGACTTATAGTTTGAATCATGCAGAAGGTAGCCTTGTCATATTGGCTTCTTTCACTTAGCAGTATGCTTTTAAGGTTCCTCCGTGTCTTTTTCTGGCTTGGTGGCTCATTTCTTTTTATGTCTGAATGTTCTATTGTCTGGGTGTACCACATTTTACTTATCCATTCACCTACTGAAGGACATCTTAGTTGCTTCCAATTCCCATCTTATCTGAAACTTTGGTATTTTGTTCGCTGTGGGTTTTTTGCATTAACTGTTATATTTTTTACAAAAATATTTCATTAGGGGCGCCTGGGTGGCTCAGATGGTTAAGTGTCTGCTTTCAGCTCAGGTCTTGGTCCCAGGGTCCTGGGATGGAAGCCGGCATATTTATCGGGCACCCTGCTCAGCAGGGAGCCTGCTTCTCCCTCTCCCTTTTCCCCTCCCCCCCCGCCCATGCTTTCTCTCTCTCTCTCTCTGTGTCTCAAATAAATAAAATCTTTTTAAAAAATTTCATTAATATTTAATTTATTGTGATTACTGAGTTATTTGGCACCCTTTAAATGCCATGTCCCATCCCTGTCACCCAAGTCCCAGCCTGTTCTTACCTCTGTTAGGTTCTAGAATCAGAAGCTGGGACAAGCTAGGTGAGCACCAAGGACAGAGCAGAGTCCAGGAAACCCAGTCCCAGCTCAACCTGGCACCACAGGCTTGCAGTCCATGCAGGGGAGTCCTGGGAAATGTTGGTCAAGGCCCTTTTTTCTCCATCACCTCGGCCACCCCCACATCTCCCACTGCCTCCAGGCTCCTCTCCCTGCCCTGTCTGCTCCGGTTCTCCCAGATAGCCTGGCCAAACCATGTCCTCTAAACAGTTCCCTGCCTTTCTCTCTCTCTTCTCCAGAGTTCATACGACAATTCGGCACCCTCTGCCTCCGGTCTAAACTCCTCCGCAGGTGGCCACCCTCTTTCTCCCTGAGGTACTACCCCAGAAATAGGAGGGAGTCTGGAAAACATGGGTGTGATAGAAAGAGCTGGGCTTTGGTGTCGAAATGCCTGAGCTACAGCCATGACTTCCCCCTGCATATCTTCCTGGCACTCTCGAGCATGGTACAGACCCTCCTGCGCTAAGATTCTACTTCTGCACATCCGTCTTCCCCATCAGACCCTGAACTTGCTCTAATTGCCCTTCCTTCATCCATCCATTTATTCAACTGGCATGTATTGAGCACCTACCAATTCTGCTACTAATTATTGAGCACCTGTTATGTGGCTGGTATTCCTCCAGGCACTGGGAATGAAGCAGTGACAGAAAAGGACAAATCCCCACCCTCACATGAGGGGAGAGAGATGAGAAGTCAAATGTGAACTACCTGCGGCACCTGGGTGGCTCAGTCGGTTAAGCATCGGACTCTTGGTTTCAGCTCAGGTCATATGTCAGGGTCGTGGGACCAAGCCTCACACTGGGCTCTGTGCTCAGCAGGGAACCTACCTGAGATTCTCTCTCTCCCTCTCTCTCTGCCCCTCCCCTGCTCGTGCCTGTGTGCTCTCTCTCTCTCTCTCTCTAAACTAAATAAATAAATCTTTAGAAATCAAACATAAGTTAATAGAATAATAAAATAATGAGGGTTAGGGAGAAAAATAAAGCCGGAGAAGGGTATAATAATTGACATCTGGCGGTCAGGACGTCCCCCCTGGGAGGATGACCTTGGAACCAGGAGGTGTAGGAGCCCATGAACCCAGCTGGGGAAGAGAGTTCCAGGCCAAAGGGAGAACAAGGGTCGAGGAAGGGGTCTGGGTGGTTCAGAGAACAACAAGGAGGCAGGTGAGCAAGGGGGCAGCAGGAGAGAGCAGGGGTAGGGGGAGCAGGGCCACACAGCAGATGGCCTGGTAAGCTTCATAAGGTCCTTGGCCTTTTCTGAGTAATATTTGGAAGGTTTTAAGCAGAGAAGTAACAGGAGGTGGCTCCAGATTTTAAAAGAAGTTCTCTATTAGAGATAGAAATTCTCCGAAGGGTTCTTGGGTGGCCAGTCGGTTAAGCATCTGACTCTTGGTTTCAGCTCAGGTCATGATCTCAGGGTCACGGGACCAAGCCCTGCACTGGGCTCTTTGCTCAGTGGGGAGCCTGCTTGAGATTCTCTCTCTCTCCTTCTCCCACTCCCTCCCACTTGCACTCAGTCTCTCTCTAAAAAAAAAAAAAGAAGAAAGAATGAAAGAAAGAAAGAAAGAGAAAGAAAGAAAAAAGAAAGAAAGAGAAAGAAGAAAGAAAGAAAGAAAGAAAGAAAGAAAGAAAGAAAGAAGAAAGAAAGAAAGAAGAAAGAAAGAAAGAAAGAAAGAAAGAAAGAAAGAAAGAAAGAAAGACAGACAGACAGTCAGGAAGAAATGCTCTGCTGGTGGTCCTGAGTCCCAGGAGGCTGTCTGTTATGGGACAACTGCATGAGGCAGATCCCCGTTCTGTAGGACCCTAAAGCTGAACCAGCTGCGGAGGCCTCGCTCTACAGGAAGAGCACAAACACGAGACGTGTGGAGAGGCCCAGAGAAGTAAGAGGCCCAGAGGCGCGGGTTTGCCTAGCGTCATGCTAACTGTGCCTTTGCCTAGGTCATGGGCGCTCCTCTGCCTTCTGGCTCCCGGTGGAGTCCAGCCCACGGAGGCAGCAGCGGGAGATCTAAGGGGATGAGGAGAGAAAGGCCGAGGTGTTCATTCCCTAGGTAGTGACTCTGTCCGCCTCCTGAGGACACGGCGCCTGCCATGGCCCTGCCTACAGTCCCGCTCCTGTTGGGTCCTAGTTGCCCCAGGGGCTTGACAATCCTTTTTGGTTTCTTTGCAAGGGGTGCCCTCATCAGACTCCCATCAGTTGCCCTTCTGAGGGTGCCAGGACCCAGGGCGGCACCCACTCTGGCTGCTCTGCGGAGAGTGGGAAGCTGGGGAGGGCCAGGAGCTGCAGCAAGACATCAGGCTGGAGACATGCCAGTGGCTTGCCCAAAGGTGGTGGTGGTAGGGGAAGAGAAGATTCCAGGGTGGTTGCAAGACTTTTGACGTGGGAGCCTTCCATTTTGTCCCCAGTAGTACCTCCCTCCCTGCACACAGCCCGCTGTGCTATGGAAACCCAATCGGCTTGCTGGCCAGAACCCCACTATTGCCTAACTATCCACCTTGACGTTTCTGAGTCTCAGATCCCGCGTGGGTGAAATGGAGACAAAAGATACCGCCCTTGGAGATGCCCTGAATGCACCCAACCTGTAGCAGGTGAGCGGAGGGTATTTCCCTTCCAGGTCCACGGGTCAGCCTCCACTTTCTCTGGAAGCTTCCCCCATCAATCCAGCCGGCAGAATGAGTGCTTGCTCTCAAACCTTATGTTGCGTCCATGGTCAGAATCAAACCACTTCTAACTCGAAGCTTTCGACCATTTTCCGTGATGCTGGTGTTCGGTCCCTTCAGCTCCGTTTTAGACTTTTGCAGGCCAGGAACCTGGCATCTCCTGGACTCCCTGCGGAGCCTAGGTACAAGGGCATCCACCATGGCAGCAGCGTTTGCTGAGCCTGCACCGTGTGCTAAGAGCTGTCAGCGTGTTACCTTGCATGATCCCGCCAGCCGGCCCGCAGAGCGGGCACCAACACCATCCTCACATGACATACGAGGAAACGGAGGTGCCTGGTGGTTAAGGAACCCGCCCAAGGTCACAGCTCACCAGCAGTGCATCAAAGATTCAAACCCAGACCCATCTGACTCCATCGCCGGCCCTCTTAATCGCTGCGCTCCGCTGCCTTTTATCCATATAAGCACTCCAGAAATATTTACTTATCGATTAATCGGTAGCCTCTGCGCATTAATGCTTCCAAGACTGTCTCCTTGTATGTCAGTCTGTTTTTCCCAAATGGCACCTCTACTGAAAAATATATTGATCATTCTCTGTAATAATTTGTCATCTGGTGATGGTGATTTACAAACTGCCAATTGCCAAGAAGGAGGATGAGAATTGGGGCCGTTCAAATATCTTTTTTCAAGGAGTGGGAGTTCTTAAATGCCCCATTGTAGCACGTGTGTCTTCTCTTGCTGCTGGGCATGTGGGGGTAGGGCCGTTCTGCCTGATTATGGGGGATGATCTGGGTCTTTGGGACCCTGAGTTTGGCTGCTGGGTTCTTTCCCTTCCCCCTCCAAGCCCCAGAGCCAGCTGGCTGACGGGCCTTGACAGTATCTCAGGATAGCTGCCTGTCAAGTGGTTCTCATGCTGTGACAGTAGGCAATTATGATTTATTTCACAAGGAATCAACAATAAACTTAGGCAAAGGGGAAAAAATCAGAGAGTTTAGGATAACAAAAGCATGTATAGGAATTTGGTTGATGGGTTTTTAAGTAGGGAATATTTCGAAGGAAGAATACGCACGCACACACACACACACACACACACACACACACACAAACACATACATACACACAGAATCCGGAAACTAGATACTTCCTCCTAATCTCTGACAGGCAAGGAATTCCTGTTCTTCTAAAGCTTTCCTGAAACCCCACCTCCTCCAGGAAGCCCTTCAGATTGCTGAGCAGGACAGGATGACTCAGCTCTCTGAGCTCTCTCTTTCTCAACCCTTCTCTGAAAGCACATACAGTTCCCATCTTACCTTGGAGTTCCTAGTGAGCTCATCTCATCTAACATCTCTCAGAGATGAGACAATGGAATCACCCATGTGCAAAAGGCATACAGCTATGTAGCACTTTGCACTTGGCATTAACTATTTAATAAATAAAAGTCTTGTGTGTGCACACAAGTGGGTGAGTATTAGTGTCCGGTGTCCTCAGGGTAAAGCAGCAGTAAATAGCCCCAATTCAGAGGAGGAATATATTTGTCAGCGTGATTCCAGCCGGAAAAGAAGAAACAACCTCCAGAGGCCTCTCTGTGTTCAGCTCCGCATTGTTGGTCAAGAAACCTCACCCACCAGGTAAGGCTCACACCACATCTACGCCCCAGCCTCCCCCTTCTTTCCTCTCTGACAACCATTGTAAACAATGTCAAATTTTGCATGAAAAGTGCTTCTCTTGTACCTAGATGTTTGATCCAACTACAACCAGAACACAATTCTGTTTTAGAAATCAAATCTATAAAACCAAAAGCATTCTATTACATTAGTATCCATAGGCATAAAAGCAAGGGACACAGATTTTTACAGGATGAACTCTCAGACAGTCTGACCTGACTACCAAAGAGCAGGCAGTCTTTCTGGACATCCAGTTGAACACAGACTAGCAGAAGTGGGGGGCTCTGTGAATTGGGTAGTTGGACGGGTGGGTGGGTGGATGGATGGATGCATGCATGCATGCATGGATGCATGGATGCATCGATGCATGGATGGATGGGTGGATGAGTGGATGGATGGATGCATGCATGCATGGATGCATGGATGGATGGATGGATGGATGGATGGATGGATGGATGGATTGGTGGGTAGATGGATGCATGCATGGATGCATGGATGGTTGGATTGATGGGCAAATGTATCAATGGATGGATGGACAAGGAGATGGTTACACACACACACACACACACACACACACAGTTGAATGAATGTATGGAAGAATAGACAAAGATGTATGAGGAGATGGAAAGAAGGAAGGACCCACAAACAGATAATATGTAAGATGTCTGGACAAGGATAGATTGACACCTTCAGAGCTGCCCTCCAATTCTGAGAATATACAATTAATTAGTTATTGGGCAAGGACTTCCAAGGCTTTGGGAGTTCAGTGTGCTAAAATACAGGTGATGTTACCAGCTTTGAATTTTGTCAAGTTAAGAGCATCAGCATAACAACCACCATCTATTGAAACAGATGAAGCAGACCAGAAGGAATAAAGAACAGGCCTTCCCCAAAATCACTGATAACCTGTCCCCACCGGCTGTGTGTGTGTGTGTGTGTGTGCGTGTGTGCATATGTGTGTGTGTAAGACACTCATTTTACATGAATACTTTTATATATTATATTGTCCTCATTTTTCTTATTTAACAGACACAGGTTTGAGAATTAGTGATTTATTCACACATAATTCATGTTGTTTTCAACTACATTTCCTGAACCACAGACTCTCATGACCCTCAAAAGGGATGAATTTACACCAGGGGTCAAAAATTCCATTGCTTCTGAGAGCAGGCAGGTAACATGAGTGAAGGGGGCGGAGCGTGGAGACCATGGGGCCAGGGCAGGGAAAACCTGGAGAAGCCACCCTCACCTAGACACAACAGCTCATCTTTAGCTCTGGGAGTGAGGTGTCACGCCACCACGCAGGAAGCAGACGCAATGTTGCTAGCTAGATTTTCTGATCTATTGAGAGAAGCTGGATATACGAATTCTATGATGAATCTCTTGACTTAAAAATATTTGCAAGGGATTCTTAAAACTTGACCTGAGTTGGGGCCAACATCCTTTCCCCAATCAACACACGCACACGCACACGCACACGCACGCACGCATACACCTGTGGATCAGATTTGACCCATGGGCTTGCAACCTCTGGTTTAGATGCCAGAGTTGGGGTGGGCGGTGATTAATAAGGGCACCAAAAGGAACCACAGGAGAGCTTCTCTGATTAGTGCTGGGGCCAGGGCACCAAAAAAAAAAAAAAAAAAAAAAAAGCCACCAGATTCCTCATCCCCGCAGATAATTTCTCGGCAGTCTATTTCCAGAAGAGCAATAATTCGGGCTGAACAACCTATGATTTACACCCGGGCCGGTGTAAAAGATATTGTGCTGAGCCTTCCGAGTGTGCTCTGTGTATTTGTATAAATCTCCCTACTCAAAATATCTCCCACAGTTGACTGACAGCCCGTGTAATTTAGCAGAAGGCTAAAAATTAAAATCTTTGAGCCTGCTGAGAGAGCGCAAGATACAGTAACACGCCGGCTCCGCCCCCTCGCCCAGGCCCGGGCTTGGCAGATGCCAGGGCTGTTCATTTTGGAGACGGAACAAAATATTTGTATTTAGATTTATTAAGTCATTATTCCACCATTTGTTCCAATGCGCTTTATTAAAACCAGATCTCATCTCTGTTTTGAAAGTATTACCTGATTTACATAAGCTGGTCCCAGCCCTAATTACGGTTTCCTTTGGTGTCTTTTCATTCCGAGGGAGGCTTGCTCTCCCCCTCCTGTTTTTGTCGCCTGCCTTTATGGCCCATATGTCTGCCTTGAGATAGCAGGAATCTTCAACCTATAAATAGACAGTTCAGAACAGCCCTGCTGCCAGTTATCTGTCCACACATCAACATTACCATAATTGCAACAGTGAATGTGTAATCTCTCTAATCACACGTTCCAGTCGGAAAACTGGATTGGGTTTCATAAATTGTATAATTTGAGGCTTTCCTGAGCTAACCACTGGGCGGGTAGGCTGCTGTGGGTCGGGCAGGGCTTGGCCAGGCCCCTCAGGCTGCCCAGGGGACAGAGCCGCACACACCTGAGGCAGGCCGCTTGGCTGTGGGTGACAGTGGGACCACCCTCGCTCTGAGATGAGGACGCCTGGGGACCAGGAGAAGCACAACACTTTGAGGCCTCGTATGAGCCAGGCAGTGTGCACATGCTCCCTTCTTTGAATTTTTATGATGGGGAAGGGGTGGGGGGGCTATCATCAATGCTCCCATTATACAGATGGTGACCTCAAGGCTCAGCCGGCTTAGGTGAGTTTCCAAGGGTCCCCCGGCACGGAGCCGAGGCTCGGATGTGGGTCTGAGATTCCATATGCCACCCCCAGCTAGGCCGCTTTCATCTACAAGAAGGCAGTTGAAGGCTTCGGTGGATTCAGTTTTTGTTCCCCCAAAATGCTTTCCTTTCTGTCATTTTAGCTCATCTGCAGGACCAAGCAAAGAGGCCTGAATTGATAACCAAACTGAGACTCTGGGAGGTTAAGTTCTCTGTGCTTGGTCACGCAGCCTCGTGTAGGCAGAACTGGGACTCCGGTCCAGGCTGACTCCCAAAACAAACCTGGGTGCGCTCTTCTGGAAGCCTCCACAGCCAGGTGCTGTCTGGGATCCTTCCCCCCTTCTTCAGAGCCTTTGTTTGCTTTGCCAGCCTCTCAGAAAGACGCTGTCATCGAGCTGGTGTCAGTGGGCAGAGCCCTGGGGAAAGGTAGGGAGCGAAGAGGGCCAGCCTTCTGCCGGCTCCCCCAGAACCCCGGAACGAGTCTCTCCCAAGCCTCGTGGGGGGGAGGGTGGAGGAAATTGTCTCTGAAGAGCCCCAGGGAGCTGCTGGGGAAAGGGCTTCTTTTGTTTTGCGTCTCCAGCTTCCTCTGGGCAACGTTATTCATGCTCAAGGTCTGGCATGGCGAGGAGGCTGATGACACCCTGATGGATGGTCTGGTCCCCGCGGACCAAGCACCAGCTCCGGCTGCACCTGGTAATTGTGCAGCCTGGCAAAGTGTCAGATGTCTATTAGCTGCTTTAAATTGAACACTAATCAGATGATGGCCTTGTTACCAGGATGCTCCCTCCATCCTCCCCCCACCCTCCCCCCTCCCCCTCCCTCTCCCCCCACCTGTCCTTCCCCCGCCACACACCCCTGCTCCCTCCCTCTCTTCCTCTCAGAAGGAACCTCTGATCCAACTCCTTTAATTTTGCCAGACAAGGAAACTGACACTCAGCAAGGGGAAGAGGCTTGCCCAAGCTCTTAAGTACATCCTGAGTGCTTTTTTTAATGGTTTTTGAGCTGTGTGCATGCACACACATGTGCGCAGGCACATGCACACGCATGCATACGCACACGCATGCACACGCACACACGTGCACACATGTGCGCACACCTGTGCACACTATATACACTCATCCTCCCCCACTTCTGTCTCTACGTTTATTAACGTTTATCAAGCTCCTTTACCCTATTCCCAAACATTTCCTACCAGAGTTTTAGGCAAGAACTTGGGGACAATGTGCCTCTCCTCAGCCCTGTGCATATAGTGTCCTCAAGCTCCAAGGGGGTCCAAGACCTCAGTTCTCACGTGGCTCTGTCATGGCCCCTGACCCATGGGGCGACCTACCCTGCACAAGGACTCTAGGCACCAAAGACAGTCCCAGAAACAACAGGGCTGACCGGGATGACCTCTGGGCAGGTCACTGGCCAGAGCATGGATGGGCACGAATTACATTAATGCCCCACAGAGTGTGGGTCACAGACCTACAGCCCCACCTGCAGATCCACAAGCCCCACTCCCCACCCTACAGGTAAGGGTCACACTGTGAACAGGTCCTCAGGTGTCTTGGCACACGTGTAAGCTCGAGTATGACGGGTCCAGATCCAGCCATCCCTGGAGATCCCTCCCAGATGCAGAGTCCTTGAAACTCACCCATACCCTGATGGTTCAGCCCCGACTCACACATTTACACCTAACCATCTCTTCCTCTTACCGTCTTCAAGCAGAATGCCCCGCCCACCCCAGGTCTTCTGCTGCACTTTAAGGATAATGCTCTTAGAGGAGAAGCCTATGGCCTTGCATTCTGTTGGCAGGGTCCTCCCGCTGGACGTCGAGCGTCTCCTGCCTCATCCCTACCAGCTGCACAGCTCCCCGTTAATGCCTGGCACTCAGTACACATGCTGTGCACGTGGGCATGCCGAGCTCCAATCACACTGACCACTGGGGCCCCAGGGGTCAAGCTCTGTGGCAAACTATATGAATATTCTAGACCCACAAGGAGACTTCATCATTTTCCGACTAGCAAGCTCTCTTCCACTTTTTCTAAGGTCATCTCAGGTCACGTGAGGGAGCCCTGGCTCACCTCTCTTCCCTTGCTTTCCCCCAGTGACCAAGACCACCCTGTGAGAGACATCAGGCTTGGGCCTAACACACGAGTCATGCCTGGTGGCAGCTTAGCTCAGCCCAGGCGGATGCCTACATGTGACCTCGTATACCACCTCTGACCCAGACCAGGAGCACTTGTTCAGGGCTCACAAACTGGCTCTCTCGGTGAGGGGTAAGGCCCCTCCCCTCTGTGAGAAATGGCCAAGCAGTGTGGGAATGTTGGGCCTGGGGACCCACAGCCGGCTCGTCTCCTCCAGGCCCCACCTAGCTCCACCTCTCTCGAAGACTTCCTGGGTGCCCTGTCTTAGGAGGCAGGAAAGATGGGTTCTCTTACATGTCCCCTTCCTACACTCTGGCAAGCTCAGGACTCGAGTCTTCCTCTGTCACATGGGGATGGAGACTCACCTACCAGGGAACAGCAAGTTGCCCCTCATGACTTGGACAGTTCTGAATCCGGTAATAAACATCACAAAAATGTTTACTTTTTTGGAATGGGACTGGAATCCCATTCCGACCCCCACTCCACCCTTGCCTGTGGAATCACTTCCATCTCTGAATGCTGTTCACCCAAGTGATGCTCACCCTCCTTCCTCAGGGCCCTTGCAGAGGACCTTCCCCCTGCCAGAGATGCTCTTCCCCGCCCCTGAAGAATTTCAAACATGACACCAGGAGACAGTGGCTGGTGTAGCAGATGTGGGGACCTGGCTGTGAGTGGGATGGGAAAGGGGGGCAGCCGTCCAGTAAAACGGCCCCGGGGAAATAAAAGATAAGAAAACCCCAAGGCCTGTCATTAACCTGCTGTGTGACTTTAAGGGACTTCCTTTCCCAATCTGGGCATGTCCGATAAAAGGCTTGGACTCTCTGTAGCCCCAGTACCCAGCCCCAATCGTGGGAAATAATGGGGTGGTGCGTGTGTATGTGTGCGTGTGTGCATGTGTGTGCGCTCCTCCAAGCCCAAATTGGGCCCATTTAACCAGATTCTCCTTCACGTTCTCTTCTTTAATCCTGAGACGTGACCTGTTCAGCAAACCGCCTCGCATTTTCCCTGGGCGCCCAATGGGCGTTGGGGCCTCTGCCAAAGTCTGATGGCCCACAGATAGGTTCTGCCCCCGATGGGCCCATGGCTACCATGCTTAGCTGGGTGTCACTGTGCATCAAGCAAAGCGTCTCTCTCACTCGCTGTGTGCTGAGAGCTCAAGGGGATGGAGGAGTCCTCCTCAGAAGCCTTGGAGAGCGCCTGGTGGTAGAAGGTGGGTCACTAGAGTACAGATCCGGAGGCTCAGATGGCCGATAACGGATCTGCCGCCGTCTCTGGCAAGCTTTGCCTTAGCGGTGTCTTTTAGTGTCTCTGAGCTCCACGCAGCACCCCTGGAAGGTGAACCAGACCAGCCGGGAGGTTTCCTGTTGACACTTGTCCTGGAGAGAGGATCCTTGCTTAGGGCTCTCGGGTTGCACCACACCTGGGACAGGGTGGTGGCTCAGCAGGAGCTTCTAGTCCCCCAGGCCTGCAGGGCCAGGCCTTGCCCTCCCCTCCGCCCACAGCCCAGGATAGAAGGCGGGGTTTCCGACAGGCCCCTGGGTCGTCGGCCTTGACCCTGGCCCCTCTCCAGACCCCTTCCCCAGGCCCTCCCCGGTTGCTCTGAGGGCCTGCGGTAGGGGGCACACTGCCCAGGTCAGGTGCCCACCCTGCCTCAGGGGAAGGCCCGGAGCTGGGCAGCATGTCAAGAGTTTTCCAATATTCCCTTTCAATCCCACCCCAGAAGTGTCAGGAAGGTGAGACAAAGTGGCTTGCCCCTGCTTATCTGTTCCCAAAGGCCAGGGTTCTGGCTTCTGGTCCAGCAGCCTGGGTGTGCCTGGACTGAACTCCCCCAAATACGCAGCTCGGCAAGGCCAGGGGCAGCCAAGTGTACAACGGGGTTTGAAGAGTCCAGCTAACTTCAGGGCTTCCTAAGGCCACTGGCCCTGGCTAGGAATACTCCCCTGTCTTCCAGACCTCGGTGGCAGGCCGTGTCTAGCAGGATGGGTGACTCAGAAGCCCTCATTCCCACATATCTGGGAGGGCTAAGCCGCGCTCCCCGAGCTGTCAGTTTGGCTCCACCGGCCCGCATGGGGCTGCCCGGCAGCCGCCTCACCCGTCACGGAGGTCCTGGGGCACGGGCCGGCCTTCGCACAGCCTCAGTCACAGGGCTCGCTGTCCGCCCCAGCCCGCTGGCCTCCCCCCTGAGATCGGAGGGCCACCTCTACATTCCTCTGGCCAGCTCAGCCCTCCCGCCAGCCAGGCTGTGGTGATTTCCTTGGCATGGCTGGCCCCAGAAGGAGCTCATCTCGCAGAGCAAACAGCGTGCTCCCCCCGCTTCGAGCGGGTCCTGCGCGCTGTGAAGGGCGGGGACTGGGACCCGCCCAGCGTCAAGGCCGGGGAGGGAAGCCGATCTTGGTGCACTCGCAGAGGGCGTGTGTTGGAGGGTACATGGGGCAGGGGGGTGCGAGGCCACCTGCTCCAGCCCAGGGGAGACCACGTGACCACGGACCGGGGCATGGCTCCTCGCTGGAGCAGGGCCCATCAACTCCCAGCTCCTGTTCCCACATCTGTAAAATGGGCGCCGCAAGCCCTCAAGAGAGGCTCAAGCACTCTCCACAGCGCAGAGAACCCTCTCTGTGAAGGGCCTGGCTGACAGAGGCCTGCTCCCGACTGCTCAGGATCCCGGATTTCTTTCCCTGTGCGGGTCCAGCAAGATTTGTGCAAACTTCTATTCCTCTCCTCTCGTGCTCGTCATCCTGAGCCCCTCGGGAAAGGACCCGGGCCCTTGGCCCACGGCGTGCGTGCTGCCACTCGTCCTTCCCACAACTGGTGGGGGGACAGAGCACATGTCCTCCCACCCCTCACACGCACCCCTGACCCAGGGAGGAGCCAGGGGGCAGAAAATGGAAATACCTGCTGCCAGTCATTCCACAATTTACGGCAACCGAAGAACCTGACTTTGTTGAGCACTCGGTATGTGCCAGCCACTGGGGCAGCACCTGGGGACACTGAGGCACACAAGACTCAGGTCTGGCTCCAAAAGGCTCAGGGGACAAAGGTGGAGAGAGGAGGCGTGAGGAGGGCAAATGTGACCTCCAGCTTGGAGCCCCCATGTCAGTGTTGCTCAGGGGGATCCCAGAAGCTTCCTGGAGGAAGGACCTTGGATTTCAAAGGATGGGCAAGAGTCTGCAGGGTAGAGAAGGGCGAGAAAGGACAGGGAGGCCCCCCTGCTTGGGCTGATGAGGGGGCCAGAAGGCTCTCACAGACCATCCCGCCAGGTGCAGTGAAGAGCCTCTGTACCGCCCACGTGTGACTCACAGGTGTTGGGAGGTCCCCGTGGTCCATCAAGACACACCCACTGAGGAACATGTGGGCAACCTGTGACCCAGATGTCTGCCTTCCAGGGACTGGTCGGGCAAGACAAGACTCACCCCTGGAATACTCAGAGAGCAGTCCTTGTTAGCAGGCCTCTAACTGCAGGTGTGGCCCGTGAGGTCTGAGGTCACTTCACTTCTCAGGTGACTCCGCTGAGCGCTCCACAGGCACTTGCACGTTGCACACCATTTCCAGGGGCTCACAGGTATTCCCCCACCAGCCCATCTCCGTGGAGGAACCCTGATATGGTCCAGTTCCCGCGTTTTGCAGATAAGGAAACTGAGGCAAAGAAAGACTAAGACCTGCCGGGGTTCCACGCGAGACAGGGAAGAGCTGGGCCCGAGCTCCTGGTTTCTACCGTAGGCACCTTGCTGCTGCCACCTCCTAGCTATGTGTCTCTGCCCAGCTGAGGTTCTCAGGGGTCTGCCTCATGATGGAGGGGACTGGCATGCATTTCTGTCTCTCCCAGAGACCCCCTGCTCCCAGGCCGTGACTCTTCTCTTAGTAAAACATCACCTTCTGGCTCTCAGCCCCCAGGCACAGTCCCGCTGGGTCTCTGCATCCCCGCACCCCATCCCTGGAGCAGGCCCCACCATCCACCTGCTCACTTGGGCCATACAAGGGTGGCTTCCCCACCCCCATCCTCCTTCTCAACACCCCCCCATGGCCAACCACCCAAATTCAGTCCTTTCTTTTCCAGCCAGCGGTCCAGGCTCTCCCTCACCTCCTGCTGGGGCTATTACCACAACCAGAAAAATATATCTAAAGCACACGAACATGTCACTTTCTGCTTAAAATTTTGCGGAAGTACTCTGTGGCCTTCAAAATCAAGTTCAAGTTCTTGGTGTGGTCTACAAAGCCCCGCATGGCCAGCACGGCCTGCTCCTGCCTCATGCCCACTTCCATCTTCGCATCAGTGAGGCAAATGTTCTCACCCCCATCACCTCCAGACCATTTATTCCTGTTGGTCTTTCTGGACAGTGGAGTCAGACGTGCTTGGGCCAGCTGGATACACTTTGACCCCAAGGTTTGCTTGCGTGCCTGTTTGTCAAATTCAGTTCCCTCTCAGTGGAAATTTTCTCAAAGGGCCCAATCCAGGGGTGCCTGGGTGGCGTGGTCGGTGAAGCATCTGACACTTGGTTTCGGCTCAGGTCGTGATCTCAAGGGTCGTGGGATCTAGCCCAGAGTCAGGCTCCGAGCTCAGCGGGGAGTCTGCTTGAGAGTCCCTCTCCCTCTGCTCTCTCTCCCTCTCCCTCTGCTCTCTTTCTCTCTCTCAAATAAAAAAATAAATAAAAACCTTTTTAAAAAGGTTTAAAAAGGCCAATCCACTTTCCCACTCCTGGACTTTTGAAAATCTTTACACCCCAGGGAATCATCTGTAAAACTTCCTTCCATGATGGTTTCTTCACAGAGGCTAATACAACTTTTCAGGTATAGGTGGTTCTCGAGAAAGGGTCACTGGAGACTGATGTCTAGCAGCGTGCATGGGCCCATTGGCTGATGAAGAAATAATGAAATCAAGAGGTTCGACCCATAAATTCAACAGTAGCAAGGGCTTGCTGTTCAAAGTCGCAGACAGCCCAGAATGGAAAGAACAAGAAAGTGCATCTGAGATGTGCCCTCAAAGGGGTGGGTGGGAGGGAGCCCGGGACCCCGGCCCAACCTGCCGCCCCCCCACTGCTTGATGGCGTACCTCACAAATATGTGCAGCCCAGAGAAGCCGCATTCCCTGCTCTCATAACTGGATTTTCAGCTTTCTAGAACAGCGCTTCCTGTGTTATGTTGGCAATTTATAGGATCTGATAAAAGACTCACTTCAAGGTTCAAAAGGGACCGACCTTTGTAAATAGTTTAAAACTGCAGCTTAGGAAGGGAGAACTCGACAGAGCTAAAGTCTACGGGAGGGCAGAGGGCAGGTGCATTGGGGCCACTGAATAATGGCCCGCAAAGACAGCAGGTTCTCATCCCCAGAGTCTGCAAGTGTGACCCGACTGGGGAAAAGGAGCTTTGCACTGTGACTACGTTAAGGACCTTGAGAAGGATGATCAGGGTAACCACGGGGCCCTTTCAGGAAACAGGCTGAGAGAGTGGGTGCCCAGACACAGAGGCAAAGACGAAGGGAAGACAAAGCAGAGTTGAAGATGCTGCCGTGAGGGCGAGGGCGTTGCCGTCCCAGCCCGAGGGATGCGGCAGCCTCCAGCGGCTGAAAGAAACACGGCACGATGCTCACCAGAGCCTCGGAAGGCAGTGTGGCCTTGTTCACGCCTCGATTCTGGCCCAGAGAGACTGATTTTGGACTTCTGGCCTCCAGAACGGCGAGAGAATAGATTTCTCCTATTTTAAGCCACCAGGGCTGTGGTCATTTGTCATGGCAGCCCTGGGAAACGGACACACCCAGGATCAGAGATTCTGGCCCATTTTACTCCTAAGGAAACAGACTCAGAGAGCTGAGAGCAGCAGGGACTGACTCAAAACCACACAGCTCGTGAGCTGCTGGGTCAAGGCCAGACCTGGGTCTCCAGATCCTTGCCCCGCTGTGCCTCTTCTTCCATCTGCCGTGCTCCCTCCTGGCCGTGCTGGGGCCCTGGGACTCCTGCCCGGGAGACTCCTAGTTTGCAGAGCGACTTTATGTCTACTCACAGTGGCCCCCAGCTGAGACCAGCTAGTGCCAAATGCTGGCCCCAGCCTGGATGTCCACCTGCTACCTCCCTCACAGACTGGGTTCTTCAGGAGCAGACTCTGAGAGGGAGGGTGGGGTGCCAGATGCTTATGAAGAACGCCACGCCAGTGAAAGAAGTGGGAGGAAGCTGGATCAGGCAGAGGGAGATTGGAGTTGGATTTCGATGCAGGCCTGACAAAGCCTCAGCCAGCCGGCAGGGAGTAGTTCTGTATCCAGCTGGGGGGGCCAGGACCTAACACACCCCCTATCACGGGGTCACCAGACGTGGGCTGCCCTGGGGAGGGCAGGGCCTCTGGTGAGGCGGGTCCATTCACTGAGGCAGACCCGGAAGGAGCGGACGGCTGGAGGCCACCTGCTGACCACACTCGCTGCAGCTGGGGAGTGAGGCCGGCCTCGAAACAAGGTCTGGGCGTGTGCGGCCCGCAGCCCAGCATTACCCAGGGCTCTGCAAACACGGGGCTGCCTGTCAGCCGTGCCGGAAATGCTTGCCCAGCAGCCGCCCACCCTGCAGCATGGCCAACACCCTCCACACTCAAAGTGGGATCTGCGGGCAGTAGCCTGGACACCACTCGGGAACTTCTTAGAAATGCAGACTCGGGGGGCGCCTGGGTGGCTCAGTCATTAAGCGTCTGCCTTCGGCTCAGGGCATGATCCCAGGGTCCTGGGGTCGAGCCCTGCATCGGGCTCCCTGCTCAGCAGGGAGCCTGCTTCTCCGTCTGCCTCTGTCCCTCCGCCCCTCATGGTCTCTCTCTCTCTCTCTCTCAAATAAATAAATATAATCTTTTTAAAAAAAGAAAGAAAGAAATGCAGACTCTGTTTTGTCCCTTCTCCCCCCGCCCCCCACGGCCCCCCATTCATTTGAGAAACAAGCTCTTTATGGGCGTGAGACCACTCCAGGGGCCAGATCCCGCAGTGGTCTGTTTCTGTACTGTCTTTGAGCTAAGAATGATTTTTTAAAAAGAATATGTGGCAGAGACTCTACGGCCCGAAAAGCCTAAAATATTTACCACGTGCCTTTTGGCAGAAAACCTTCTCCAACCTCTACTCTAGGAAGACCGCCGAGCAGGGGAGCCACGGTGATGTGGTCTCTCCGGGAGCCCTCCTAGGTCTGCGGCCACCCTTCAGCCCTTTGGCCACTCCTGACTTACCTCCTTCCTGACCCTGGCCTTCCCATCCCTTTCCGCCCCTTTCCTCTGTTATTCCTGCTTCCTCCCATCCCCCGCCTTCTCCTTCTGTCTCTCTCTCTCAGTGTGTGTGTGTGTGTGTGTGTGTGTGTGTGTGTGTGTGTAAGAGACAGAGAGAATTTTTTATTCATCTCAGGCTTCCTCCTTCCCCTCATCCCTGAGAACTTCTTTGTGTTTACATAGCTCTGTCTGCCTCACCCTGCCCCGCCCCCGACCCCACTCCAAAAGCAACCTGAAGCGGCACCCTGGGGGTCAGCTGGAGCTGCTGTGAGGAGCACAGCGCCCCGACTTTTCTATCCTCTGCCCTGCCATGCCCACACCGACTCCATTAATGTCCCCGCACCTGGAGTTCTCGTCTCAGTTCCCTCTGCTCCCTGTGTCTCCTGGCCCCCAAATTTCCCTTCTCCAGGAGCCCCTTAATCTTTGCAGCTTTTTTCCCCAACATCCCTGACTCTCCGGTGAAATGCAAACTAATTAGCATCCAATTACTCCCTGGCTGCTACATCTAGAGCCTTCTCTTGCTAGGGTCCCGTCCAACACCTCCCTCATCAGCTGGGAACTCAGCCCATCCGGAAGGGGTCCTCCGCCCCTCGCTCCAAGCACCGTCAGCATCCACCTCATCAGTGGATTCCAGAAACACAGCCTGGGTGGGGCCACTCTGCACACCACTCGAATTGCCAGCCCCATTCTGGGGAAGGCCAGGCATGAGACCCGGCCTCTGTCCTCGAGGAGGCAGCATGGGGATGAGGAGCCACGCCCCGAGTGTGTAACAGGTGCAACCATGCATGACCCACCAGGCATGGTGTCGGAACGAGACTCGTGCCCAAGGACGGGGTCTTGTCTGTAGACTTTGACGAGCTGAGTGCAAATGGACTTGGCATAGAGCTGGGGCCCATCCTAAGCCTCAGCATGCACTCTGTAGTCATGGAGAGCCAGCATGGTACAGGAGGAAAAGAACGGGGCTCCTCTCCACTGGGTTCCCCGGGGGGGGTGGCTTTGCGCCTTGATCCCTCCAAATCCAGCTTCCCCATCAGAGGAATGAAGATAATGGGGCCGGCATGGGGAAAAGGAGCCTCTCTGGGCCAAGTGCCAAACATGGGCTGGGCACAGCGTGGGAGTTCTGGTGAATGTTAGCCTTGTTTCTGATCCTGCCTTCCTGATCCCAAGGGGAGCACCATGATGGAGGAAGGAAGGTGGAGTTGGATTTCTGTGGGGTGCAGCCCGCCCCCTGGGCCCTGGCCCCCTGGCAGCTCCCCTCAGGCCCCAGTTGCCCACAGCCACTCCGGCAACACTCTACTACCCCAGCCAGTCCTCACAGGAGTAGAAAGTTCAATCTTCGGCCCACTAACTGGAAGGAGACCCCCCCCCACTGGCCCGAGAACCGGACTCCTGCAGTTCATCGGACTGGGACTCACCCCGCAGAGCACACCCTGAGGCCCCCAGCGGCCCACCTCACCATGTCTTAGGATCCTTGGCTCAGCAGTCTGCCCACGGTGCCTATCTCTCCCAGCCCAGTCCCTTCCAGTCCTGCTACCCCCACTCTGGCTGGCTGGGGGCAGCCATGCCTCTTCCCAGCTCTGATCGCTTCCATCCAGACAGCACCATTCCCAACCCCCCATCTCTCTAATGCTTATGGTTCCCATGAGACCAGCAAGCTCCGAGTGATCCACTGGTTATCATTGATATTTCTAAGTGGTCTAAGAGGGCGTGAGCATGGTCTTGTTTCTCCAGCAGACTACAAGCACCCCCTGAGGGAGAGGACCACACCGGACCAAGGCCAAGGGTATCAGGTACAGTGCTGGGGCCGTGGCAGAGCAGCTGGATGATCTGGCTGGCCCCAGATTGGCAGAAGCGTTTGGTGGAGTCTGGATAAGGTAGCACCGAGAAGGAACGAGGGCTCATCCAGCAGCCGCCTGAGCTAGGCACAGATGCTAGGGAGCCCGTCCAAGTAGAGTTGTCATTTAGTGCTCACCATGGCCTTGTAAGGTGCATACCATTCTCTCCGGAGATCTGAGCCTGCCGAAGATTAAACAACCAACCCGAGGTTAGACGGCTGCACAGGGATGGGACCCAGCCTGTCCCAGACCTGCCTCCGGAGTTCACAGCTCCTCTGGTCAGCCAGGTGGCTCAGAACTCTCTGCCCTCTCACTCCTGCTTGGATCGGCAAATGCAGGCCAGTTGGCTCAGCCCATTGCTCTGTTGTTGGACTTGGGAGCTCTAATGGCCTTTCCTCCCCCCTTTCCTGGCCAACCATTTGGGACTGGAGCTGGAAATCTGCACCTTTAGGGATGCCCAGGCTGTCCTGTATCTGGGACGCTGGTTGGGCACACAGGCACAGCCAACCACCAGGCCAGGGACCCGGAGAGCCTAGGACCCTGCCTGCAGTAACCCGTGACCGTCCCGTGGGCTCTCATCCACCAGGTGCAAGGGACTGCTGCTATGGCGGGCTTCTCTGGTCAGTGATGTTGGAGCTGGAAGGCCCTTTTGAGACCACCTGGCCCAACCCTGTCATTCTGTGGGGACGCTGAGCCCAAGGGAGGAAGGTGGTTAGCCCCAGACTTCAGCCAAGCCAAGTCGGAGAACCAGGTGTCTTGAATCACAGGTCAGGACGCGTCCTGCCGCTCCCAGCTCAGTTTCCCAAATGGGCAGAGAGAACTGGGTGCTCCAGGGCCACTTCCTTCGGGAAGCTACGTTCAGCACGTCTCCCTGGAAGAGCCAGACCAGACCGAGCAGGTCAGCCTCCAAGCGCTGAGACGGTGTGCTTCAGGCACAGGCTGGTGAGTCCTATCCATTTTTCCGGAAGAAAGGTGGGAGGTGAGCGAGCTCTGGCTCAGCACATGGGCCTGCCGATACGTTGGCTGAATCCATGGAGGAAAAGGGCTTTCCAGGCTGAAGTAAGAGGCAGGCCTGAGGGGAGGGAGGGGGCCCCGTGGATGGTCTGAACATTCCGTCTCAGTGTGGGGACTCTGAAGGCATGGCTACCCCTTGTCCCCGAGCTCCGGGGAATGCCCCTGGCGCTCTCACGGCAAGCTAAGCCCGCGTTTCCCAAGATGGCCCTTGAGACACTGCCCCTCGCTGCCAGAGACGGCCCCTTTGCCACCCCGGCTCAGCCCCCAGCCTGCGGGAACGGCTG
Source organism: Callorhinus ursinus (assembly GCF_003265705.2). Classification (NCBI taxonomy): domain Eukaryota; kingdom Metazoa; phylum Chordata; class Mammalia; order Carnivora; family Otariidae; genus Callorhinus; species Callorhinus ursinus. The sequence goes on along the minus strand of NW_027397087.1, from coordinate 34,585,030 downwards.
CCTACATATTGGCGTCCTCCCGTGCTCTCAGTGGGAGCTTGCCAGAAGCTGTGGCTCCGCTGGCCTGCAGCCAGCCGGCTCTCCTCCCCAGAGCCGGTCTCTTCTGTCCTCCGACGGAAAAGGTCGCTGCGTCCAGCGGAGCGTCGGTGCCCCGAATGCGCTCAGCAAGTGTCTGCCATGGGGCCCGGCTCTGCCGCCCGGCTGCCCGGCATTGGCTCCCTGGTGGCTCCTGAGAAAGCCCAGGCCAGCCCCCAACCCCCGCCTGCCTCTCTCCCACCTTCTGTGAGCCCTCCGTGCACGGCTGGGGACTCTGGGCAGGGACACTGACCAGGAATGAGACGAGGCCCGCTCTTGAGGGGCCCACAGTTGATAGAGGAGCGAAAACGTGGGTGTAACTCACTGCAACACAAGCTAGAAAGGGGTTGTTTCTGCCCAGTGCTGAGGGGGGCTGTGAGACCCAGACGGGCTTCCTGAAAGAGGAGGCATCCACGCTCGCCCTTGAGGAGCAGCTACGGTAGAGCCATGAGACTCAGAGCCATGCAAGAGCATGAGGTATTCAGGTCTTGGGCATGCAAGAATTTTGGCTGAGGGGGCTGTCAGAGAAGCAGGAAGCCGAGAATGAAGACCTCAGGGGGCATGGTGAGGAGCCAGGGAAGGATAAGAAAGTCACATGGCCGGATTTTGGGAAATAAACCACCATGGCTATAGTGTCAAGAATTGACGGGGCGGGGGCTTGGGGGGAGTAAAAGCAGCTACCAGGAAACCAGTGAGGAGGGCATTGCACAGCCCCAGGGGAGCAGCGGACCCAGGGTGATAGTCGGAAGGGTGCAGCTGAGTACAAGGACTCCAGGGATATTTGGAAGGTGGAGTTCACAGAATTAGTTTGGATGGCGGACTTGGGCCAAGTGGGAGGAGACGAAGGTGTAAAAGAAGGGCTGACTCGGGGGCCTGGATGTCTGGCAGTGCCTTGACCCTGGAGGGGTGACTGGGTGAGGAGAGGTTTGAGGGATTCAAGACACAGGATGGCCCTGGAGATGGTGCCTGGGAGTCTTGAGGTGGAAGGGGACACCGAGGAGGGCCTGAGGAGTGACACCGGAAGGGGCAGGGCCCTGGGTACAGGGGCCCACCCTCCCCCTCCCTGGCCTGCCCTCCATACCCCTGCAGCCCAGGCGTCTCAGAAACTCCGGGCTTCTCAGATGTATTCCCCCCCCCCTGGTTCCCATGGCATCAGCCCGCCCCCAAGCCCCTTTGGAGATGGTGTCCCCTGCCCCCCGGGGGCGGCTCACAGCCCGGGCTGCATTACTGCGACCAGGAGACGCACCACCCACTCGATCCCCCTTGTGCTGGCCTCATCTGCCGGCATGCCGTCCTGGGGCATCAAAGAGATGGCTCCCTAACCTGTCCCTTCTCCACAACCTCCCTCAGCCAGCTCCCTGTGGCCAACCGGCATGGACTCTTCATGAGCAAGAAATCAGCTATTATTGTGAAAGCCACGGAGACCGCAGGGCTTGTGACTGCACCCCAGCCTCGAGCATCCTGATGATGCAATCCCCACGCAGAGGGGGCACCGTAACAAGTCCCCGCTCGCCCTCCATCCCCCGCAACCTTCCGCGCGGCCCCCACCCTCCCTATGCCGTCCCCTCCCCGCCGCCTTTCCTCTCCTGCCTCGAACCCCCAAAGCCCTACCTATATGCACTCACATTGTCACTTCCTCCAGCCTTCCTGTCTACCCCCCCCCCAAACTCCTGACAGCTACACTGGGGTCCAAGTCCCTGCTGTGTCCCTAAGAGAACCAAACACCGTGCTGGGCACGTGGGAACTGAACTGAGAGGGACAAGAAACCACACAAAATCCCCGATGGCGGGCCCCTCCCTGCGCTCCCCGGGGGATCCAGTGTGGGGGAAGAGCCGAGCGCCGTGACAGAGAGGCGGAAAATATTCCTGGTATTGTTCTAAGGCCACAGTCTGTGGTTGGGGAAGGAAGCGAAGGGGGGTCTTGGGAGATGGGGAGGCGAGGTTAACAAGATTAAAAAAGCCATAATGAGACCGCAGCACAAACCCTACAATTATGTTCCCAAATTTAATCAAAACAGCTTCCCGCACTGGGCAGTACGTAGCTCGCAGGCCCTGCTGTCAGGTTCGGCTTCCCAGGAGTGTCCCTTGAGATGCCACGGAGCCCAGAGTCCTTGCGCAGCACGGAGGAGGGTAGGGTCTGCCGGCCGGCACCACCCACCCCGGCCACTCCAGCCCCAGTCCCTGCTTCCGAGCCAGGCCTGTGGGGCTTGACTTGGTTTAGACAGGCCAGGTCTCCAGGGGAGCCCCTCCCCTTCCTCCCTTCCCCGCTCCTCCTGGTCACCTGCTGTCTGCTTCTCATCCTGCAAGCCATTCCCCCTTCCTCCTTCCCCTGCGGTGGACTTTCTCCTGGGCCCTGGCACCAGCTGTGGCCCTGGGCTCCCTCGTGCAGGGCCTCCCCGGCTCCCCCTGAGAGAGGATGGCCCCTCTCTTAGTCACACCCCACAAACAGCTCTGGACCCACCGTGAGATTTGGCCCGGCCTGGATGTGTCGGCCTTCTTGAGAGCAGAGGTTTTTTTTTTTTCTTCCTCTGGGTGGTTTTGGTCTTCCGTGGTCTCCCCTGGCCCAGGTAGGTCTGTGGCGGGGGGTTTGTGCGCGCCTGGGATCTGAACGCTCTGCTCTGTTTCCCAGCCTCCCTCCTGGAAGGTTGAGGCCATGTGACTAGTTCTGGCCAATGGCCTGTGGCTTCCAGGTCCAAGTGAAGAACCAGCATTCCATCCCCTGTCCTGGTAGCTCGGACTATGTGTGTTCTAACTGGTATACCCACAGGAGGAGGAAGGCTACCCAACCCAGGTGGGACCTGCCTGAGTGAGTGAGAAGTCCCCCATTATCGTGTTAGGTCACGAAGATGCCGGGATTGCTGTGTACCTTGAGCAAGTTTCTTAGCCTCTCTGGGCCTCGGCTGTCTCATCACGGGTCGCCTTGCAGGGTTGGATGAAACAGTGCCATTCATTAGGGCAAGAAATACCGGAGGATTGGGCTTGTGGGGAAGGACCTGTGTTCCAGGCAGGACCTGACCAGTGTGAGATGTCGCTGGGGTGTTTTGCAGACGGACAGCAGGCTCCAGGCCAGAAAGAAGGACAAGACTGGAGGTGGGGATCGGAGGTCAGAGGTGAGCTGGTAGCTGAAGTCCAGTTGGCGGATGAGGCTGCTGGGGGAAGGAGCACGTACAGAGAAGTAAGAGCACAATGCTCTTCGTAAAGAAGGCACTCTTTAAAAAAAAAAGATTTCATTTGTTTATTTGACGGAGAGAGAGACAGCGAGAGAGGGAACACAAGCAGGGGGAGTGGGAGAGGGAGAAGCAGGCTCCCCGCGGAGCAGGGAGCCCGATGCGGGGCTCGATCCCAGGACGCTGGGATCATGACCCGAGCCGAAGACAGATGCTTACCGACTGAGCCACCAGGCGCCCCAAGAAGGCACTCTTTTGTAAAACGAAGTCACTCAAGTCCGGTAAGATGAAGTAATCGGTCCAAGGTTACATAGCATGTTATACCAGAGGCTAAGCTAGAACCAGGAACACTTGCCTCTGGTTCCGGGGCCCATCCCTTTCCAGCACAGAGAAGCTGGAAGCCTGGGGGTGGGGAGGTGAGCCCACCAGAAATGTTGGGATATGAATCACCTGTGTATCTCTGGTCCATTCCCCGGAAGCCGATTTCCCATCTGTAGAATAAAAATATGGTGCCAACGATTGTTGTAAGGGGCCTTCCAACTTACAAACCAGCTTCAGAGCAATCACCTCATCTGGCTTTTAAGATGTCCCTTTAAGCAAGACAGGCCACATAGAGGAAGGCTCAGAGAGTGATTTATCAGAGGCAACACTGAGCCCGATGATCCCCTGACTGCAGGAAGCATGCGCCACAGCCCACCGAGCCACCCTTTCTTTCTTCCCCTTGCTCCTATTCACCTTCCCCAAGCCTCTCTGTTCCTGCCAAAAGAGACATGCTGCCCACTGTCGTGAGCCATCATTGGAGTGTCTTCTTCACCGGAAGTGACCACGTGTTTTCTGGAATCTGGTTGGTGGATCTGGGACAGTGGGAAGATGATGAGAGGCCACCTTGAGGGATACGGGGACAATGGGGCTTCCCAGTCTCATTGGCAAGGGAAAAGGCTAGCTCGGGGAGGCTGTGATACTATGATTGACAATAAGAAATGTATATTTGGTCATCTGTTTCAGGCAGAGTTTCTAAAGCCATTGTAATTTCCTAAGTGAGGAGAACCATAAAAGTGTCTTTTGTTATGTCAATGAGGTGACTTATAAAATGGAAAGGACCTAGGGAAGCTAAGGTCGAGAGCTGGTTGCCAAAGGACCCAACCAGGAAATGAGAGGGTTGGAACTTTCAGTCCCACTCCCGGACCTCCATGGAGGGGAGAGGCGCTGGAGGTGGAACCAACTGTCAATGGCTGAGGAGTTAATCAACAATGCCTATGTAATGAAACTTCCATGAAACCCCAATAGGTGGGGGGTTGAGAGAGTTTCTGGGTTGATGACCGCATAGAATTAGGGGAGGGGGTGCGCTCAGAGGGCACAGAAGCTCCGAGCCCTTCCCCACACCTTACCCTGTGCATCTCTTCCATCTGGCTGTTCCCAAGTTATATAATCTAGTAAGGAAAATGTTTCTCTGAGTTCTGTGAGCCGCTTCTAGCAAATTAATCAAACCCAAGGCGGGGGGGGGGGGTTCACGAGAACTTCTGATCTATAGCTGGTTGGTCAGAAGCCCCGGTGACAGCCAGGACTTGTCACTGGTGTCTGAAGTGGAGGGTGGGGGGCGTTTTGTAGGACAGAGCCCTGCACCCGTAGGATCTTGACCCTATCTCCAGGTAGATAGTGTTGGAAGTGAGTTGAATTGTAGGGCCCTCTGGTATCGGGGAACTGCTTGATGGCGAGGGAAAACCCTACACGTCAGAATTGGTATTGGAGCTGGAGCTGTTGGCCCAGGACCAAGCATAGCCCGGGTAAAAGGGGGTCGGGGCCCAAACACGGAGTGTAGATTCTTAGCTATTTCTGGGCCCTCTATAGAGGGGCAGAGGGGCGGCTCTTCTCTGAGACAACCCCAAGGACTTATGACATATTGTCCGCAAGCTTTTCTATGAGAGACTATTCTGGGAACAACTCAGAGAAAGATGCCAATATATTCCAGCCCATGCACCCATCCACCCACCCAACAGATGCTGGCTGAAGGTGCACCCCATCCTCCCCGCCAAGGGCTGACGGTAGAGGAGGAAGGAGACAACAGGGAAAGCAGAACGCCCAATTTCCACCTAGAAGACCCAAAGTCAAGGCCTGACCCAGCACTTTCTGGCTGGGTAGCCTTGAGTTAGCTACTCGGCCTCTCTGAACCGCATTTTCAAAACAGAGCTAATAATACCACTCAACTTCCCTAACTTCTGGGGTGATTTTAAAAATCAAAAGAGACCTCCTTTGACAAAGTGGTTGGTAGATCGTTATTAAGAAGATAAAATAAGCACTTGATTTCTTGAGATACAAGGTAAACAGCCATAAGTGCTATTGAAGAGGCCCAGATAAGAGGCTATGAGAGAAAGGGGAGAGAGAGAGAGAGAGAGAGAGAGAGAGCGACCTCGCGCAAGTGAGCACACGAGCAACTGGGATGGTGGCAAAGTTAAAGGGAAAAGGCAAGACATTGCAATTAAAGGATGGGTACAATCCCAACAGGGAGATGCAGCAGAGAGAGAATGTTCCAGCAGAGAACAGAGTCAGCGAAGATATAGAGGCCAGAAATAATAGAGCAGTTTCCAGTACAAAACGCCATGTGTGTTTGTGGGGCCTGTGGGAGAGAGCACTTCAGGTGTGCCTGGGGAGGTGAGAGACGGCCCTGAACACTAAGCAGAGGTATTCGGACTTGGTTCGGTAGAGTAGTGGCCGGCGGTGGGGGCACAGTTGTTCTCAGCGTGGTCTTTGGGCCAACAGCTGTAGCCGCACTTGGGAACTTGTTAGAAACTCAAATTCTAGGGCCCCAGCTCAGATCTATGGAAGCAGAGGCTCTGGGAGTGGGCCTAGGAATCTGGGTTCTATCTCGCCCTCCGCGGGATGCTGATGCCCGCCCAAGTGTGAGGCCACTGGTGAGGCTGGTGCTGTCTGTCTGCGCCTTGTCCCGTCCCCGGCCCTGCCAACTTCCATCAGCCAGCGTCAGAATTCCTTCCACTGTGAGCTTTCTGTGGCCACTGGAGCCTGCCCCACCCAGGCACAAGAAGACCAGGAGTGCAGGACTTAGCATCCCTGGGAGAAGATGGCAGGCGATGGTTCACAGGAGGAGGGGCAATATTGCCCCGGCCCGCTGCCCGCTCAGATGGTGTGGCTCGGACGGGGCTCTACACTCTAGCCCTGGCAGGATGGAGCCTCGGGGCCCTCAGTGGTCACTGCCTCAGCCTATGCTGGGTGCCTCGGCTCCACGGTTGCTTCTCCACTCCCCGCCAGTGGCTTGGGGATACCACCCCAGTGAACACGGTTGCTGGAGTCCTTGGCTCTGCCTGTGGAGGAACCCGAAGCAAGGTCCTCTGTGTGTTCATCCGTGTGTGCATGCACACTGGCATGGTATCAGGGCCAGGGAGGAGGTGGGGGATTGCTGAGTGCTTGGGCCAGGGAATGGGACCCTGCAGAGGAGGCAGTGCGGCCCGCAGATCGTTCCTGGGAGAGCGGAGCCCTGGAAAGATATTGGCAGGAACGAGGTGGGTGACGGAGGAGAGGGAGGATGGCAGGACAGAGGGCTCGCCTCCCCATGCGAACTTGCCAAGACCCGGTCGCAACTGGAGGCGGGGGCGTGAAACACAGAGGGAGGTCAAAGATAACTCCAGCACCTCATGATCGTTCCCATTTCACAGACAAGGAAACTGAGGCCAGCGAGTTCAGTGGCTTGCCCCGGGCCAGGCCTCAGTGCTAGTCTGAGAGCTGGGATCCTAAGCCAGGCCCCCAGGCCGGAGGGACACCCAGCCTCCAGGCCGGCCACAAACTGCCCCCAGGTGCTGTTTGATTCTTGGACCTCTGCAGAGTCCCTTGTTAACTCTGGACCGAGGAGACACACTTGGCAGCAAGCGAGGGTGCCACTCTTTCCCAGAACTCTAGCCTATCCCTCAAAAACAGGAAGAGAAAAAAAAAAAAAATCAACGTAGCTCTTGCAGCCAGGCAGCCTGTGTTTGCCAAGCAGCAAATCTGTGCACAACTGTAAATCCAGGTGACCTACTTGTCACTTCGGTGCCTTGGTTTCCTCAAGTATAACCCAGGAATAGAAATACTTCCCCTTAGCCTCTTAGACCAGTACGGCCCTTGGCGTTGGTGGTTTGTTCTGGCTCTTGTTGATTACGTTGCTAAGTTTGGAAAACAATGAGCCCAACAAAACTCCTGACTCTGTTGCTGATGATACTCACCCCCAGCTAAGTGGCAGGACCAGGATCCGGTGCCAGGACTGGCTGACCCCCTCCCTGCGCGCCCCCCTCCGACTGCACAAGGGCAACGTAAGTAAACTCCAGAACGGAGGGAGACTTTTGCTCAGCCCCTTGTATTCTACCCTGAGAACCTTCTTTCAGTATTTACCTATCGATGCGGTTCCAGGGGGCGCAGGTTGAGAAATGATCCTCTGGCAGTGTGTCCTCAGTGGGCCGAGAACCCATGTCCTTGAAAAGAAGTCACGTCAAGGAATTTGGGGCCTGGGGCTGTCTCGCTATGCCCCTCTATGATCTCGAGCTGGTCATGTTCTCCTGGGGACTTCGGTTTCTGGGCACCCAAAGCCCTACCTCTCTTACAGGGTTGGGAGGAGACTCGGTCAAGAAGTATTTCTAGTCTGGCTGTGCCAGGCACTAGAGGACCGAGAGGCATGCATGAGAACTTCCTCCTGCTCTAGAAGCTTATAGCTCTTCCATGGGGAAGGGGGGCGTCCGAGGAGAGGAAAGGTGAACGGGCGATGTTGACTGAGCACTTACTGTGTGTTAGGAGTGGGGCAGAGGGCTTTACCCTCATGCATCTCAACTGCAAGACAACTGTCTTGTGAGGCTGGGGATGCGAGTCCTATGGGCAGAAGAGAAAACCGAGACTCAGAGAAAAAAAGAACCCAGACACCAGGGTTTGTAGAGTTAAGACTTAGGCGCCAGGCAGTCCAAATCATGCTTTCTGCCATGCCACACGGCTTCTTGGTTGGGGTCCAGCGGCAGATGGGGGTGAAGCCTCCTCGGGAGGCAGCGTGTTTGGGGCACCGAGACCCCGGGGAAGATGATTACCCTGCAAAGTGGGAGTGACAAGTGCAGTGCTCTAAGTATGAGAAGCTGTGGGACTGCAGGACGAAGTACCTGGATCTTTGAGACGAGGAACAAAGGCTTCACAGTGGAGATGTTTGACCTGGGTCTTGAAGAACACGCCGTTCTCCAGATAAAGGAAAGAGGGTCCTTCAGAACAAAGGGAGTTGCATATAGAAGGCAGGCAGATGTCAAGCTGGCTCCTTGAGGAACTGCAGATGGGTCCCATTACCGAGACAGTGAGGACAAGTGGGTAAAACATATCTCTTCAGCAATCTACCAACTGTGTGAATCTGAACAGGTTATTTAACCTTTCTGAGCCTCGGTTTCTTATTTTGTTAAACGAAGGCGGTAATGCCTAACTCATAGGGTTATTGCGTTTAGGTGAGACAGATGTTGGAGATCTTTGCATACACTGTTCTCGTGTAATCCTTACGATCTCGTGAGCCAAGCTGGGTGCAAGGGCTCTCTCGTGTCTGTGGAGGATCAGAGGGAAGGAACTTGCCCAAGGGCTCACGGCCAGAAGTAGCAGAGCCAGGATTCGAAGCCAGGCATCCTCATTCCAGATCCTGACTTCTAAACAACCTCTTCTATGGACACAAAAATCCAAAGCAAAGCCAGCTTTGAATGAAAGCATTAATGGGCCATGATCAAGGAACTTTTATTCCAGGAATGTGGATATGAGTCAGTGCTAGGAAATCTGTTAATATAAGATATCATACCAATAGGTTAAAGGAGAAAAGCCACAGGACTATTTTAAAAGAGATAGAAAGGGATATTTATTAAAGTGCAACAGAAAGATCTCATTTAAAATCAAATTTTAAGTAAACTAGAAATAAGATGCTTCCCTATCTCGAGTTTAAAAAAAAAAAAAAGATTTCTCAAGTCAGTCAACATGATACCTATTGGTGAAAAACTTCTAGAAGTATTCCATCAAAATCCAGGAAAAGTCCAGGGCGCCTGGGTGGCTCAGTCGGTTGATCGTCCGACTCTTGGTTTCAGCTCAGGGTCCTGAGACTGAGCCCCATGGAGCCTACCTAAGATTCTCCCTCTCTGACTCCCTCTGCCCCTCCCCCACCCCAACTCTCACGCATGTGCTCTCTTAAAAAAAAAAAAAAAAAAACTAAGTTAAAAAAATCAAAGAAAAGGCAATGACCCCGAAACCACTGCCATTATTTAACACGGGCTTGTGAGCCCTAACAGATACAAGAAGACATGAAAAGGCATGAGAGCTCTGGCTGCGGAAAGGGAGGAGATACAGTTATCTGATGATCTAACTGCCTCCCTGAAAAATTTCTCAACAAACAAAACAAAAAAAACTGAAAACCTATTGGAACTAATGATACTGAAGTAACTAAATGCAAAAGAAATATTTTTTTTCTCCAAGCCAAATTTTTGAATATGAATTGCTGGTTTTGAAAGTGAATTGCTGACATCCGCCAATTGCCTAACAATTAGACATCAGTGGTTGTTTGAATATTTTTTTTATTTATTTTTAAAGACTTTATTTATTTGAGAGAGAGCAAGAGCAGGGGGAGGGGCAAAGGGAGAGGGAGAAGCAGACTGCCTGCTGAGCAGGGAACCCAACGCGGGACTCTCTCCTAGGACCCCGGGATCATGACCTGAGCCAAAGGCAGATGCTTAACACACTGAGCCACCCAGGCGCCCCTTTTCAATGTATTTAAACTAGAAACAAAACACAGTTCACCTATTTCTGCTATTTCCCACCCCCCACCTCTGGCAACCACCAAGCTATTCTCTGGATCTCCGAGCTTGGTGCGGGGGTGGGGGGGGGTTGTTGGTTTTTTATTTGTTTTTTGAGGTTTTTTTAGAGTCTGCGCATAAGTGAGGTCACTTAGCATAATGTCCTCAAGTTTCATCCACGTTGTAGAAAATGGCAAGATTTCATTTCTTGTTACAGCTAAATAATATTCCACTGTACATATACACCACATCTTCTCTATCCATTCACCCATCGATGGATTCTTAGGTTGCTTCCACATCTTCCCTATTGTGAATAATGCTGTAATGAACATGGAGGTATATGTATCTTTTAAGTCACTGTTTTCATTTTCTTCAGATAAATACCCTGAAGTGCAATTGCTGGATCATAGGGTAGTTCTATTTTTAATTTTTTGAGGAACCTGCATACTGTTTCCCAGAGTGGCTACACCAGTTTGCATTCCCACCAACTGTGCACCAGGGTTCCCCTTTCTCCACATCCTCGCCAACACTTGTTACTTCTTGTCTTTTTGATAAGACAAGACGTGACATATTTTTTTAAATATTACTTTTTGTGTGTACCAACAAGAACCAGCAACAATAATAACATTTGGAAAGGAGGATCCCAATCGTCAAAAACCACAAATACCGTGCATGTGAATTACTTTAACAACAAAAGTGTAGGATAACATAAAGAAATGAGAGGACATTTCAGAGCTATAAAGACTTGAATAAAAGAGATACAGCATATTCCTGGAGCTGACAACTTCAGTACTACAATGATGTTCCTTCCTTCCCCAGAATAGTACACCTGTAATGAAATTAAGAGAAGAAGAAAAAAAGCTATAGACTCTAGGCCTTGATCAAGTTCTTCTGATCTAAATTATTTTAAATTTCATCTGGGAAAATGAAGAAGAGACTGTTTTTGAATACAAATTGCTGACATCCATAAATTACCTATCAATTAGAAGTCAGTTGTGACTTCATGCAGTTTTTCAAAATATCTTTTTTATTTTTAAGTCTCCTTTACTTTCTCCAATTTGCTTAAACTAGAAAAAAAATAATTCTCTTTCTGACCCAAACAATTTGGGGTAATTAAATCTAATGAAGAGAGACTTTCCTTACCAAAAAAAGAAACCCCAAAAAACAAAGAAACAAAACAAAACAAAAAACAAAAACAAAAATATGCAATACAATACAAAGTTATGATCATTATAAAACAGTGTGATCATAGCATAAGAATGACTAGATAGGTCAATGGAAGAAAAAAAATATCTTGAAAGCAGACCTGAGGATATAAATGTGGTAGGTACATAAGTCAAGTCAGCATATGATAAGGTATAATTCACATCAGCAGGGAAAGAAAAAACAACTGATTAGTACTGGAGCAATTGTTTAACTATTTAGAAACTAAATGAATTGAGGCCCCCGGGGGGCTCAGTCGGTTAAGTGTCCAACTCTTGATTTCGGCTCAAGTCATGATCTCAGGGTCGTGAGATCAAGCCCACGTCCAGCTCCGTGCTGGACACGGAGCCTGCTTGAGATTTTCTCTCTCCCTCTGCCCCCAACCCCACTCGCCCTCTCTCTCTGTCTTCCTCTCTCAGAAACAAAAACAAAAACTAAATGAATTTAGATTTTCACATCGCACCTGATACTAAAATAAATTACAGAGATTAAAGAGATACACATGAAAAGCAAAGCCATAAAAATCTAGAAGAAAACAAAGGTAAATATCAGCTCTTGTAAACAGAGATAAAAAGCGCTAGAAGCATCAAAGATATAGAAATTAAAAGATAAAAATTGGATTTAAGAAAAACCAAAATCTCCCAATTTCTTAAGAACATGATAAACAAAACTAAACAGGCTTGTCACAAACTTGACAGTGTTTACAATCAGTAAGACAGGAGGACTGATCTTACTACATAAAAGCTCAGATTGATAAGGAAACAATTCAAATACCAGTGCTAAAATGAACCAAATATACATGGAAAATTCCCAGGGCAGATGCCAATTAATGGCCACAGAAATGCAAATAATCAAAAATGTACCCTAAATAATTTCTAAATCAGGCTTAAGCTTTGAAATCTGCAAAGACTTTACAAAATGATACACCCTATGTAGGCACAAATAGAGAGCAGTAGCATCGTCCACGACAAAGCAATTTAGTGCTATATTTTAAGAACTCTAAAAAAAAAAAAAATCCCTTTGACACAGCAAATTCCCTTTTAGGAATCTAATTGTCAGACTTTGTCGCAAAGATTTATGTGGGTAAAACAATGCTTGTCACAGAATTTTGGAAACCATGTAAATGTTCAACAACGTAACGTTTCAAGCGATCGGTTTAATGAATTAAAGTAGTCATGCGATGGAATATTATACAGTCTTTTAAAATAACGCCTTTGAAAGACATTGAAGGCGTAAAGGGGAAATGTGACAATAAAATAGTTGGTGAAAAAATATATTTGTATCTAACAGTAAGAGATTCAAATTTTCTAATATTTAGTGCAAAACAAATACTTTAAGCATTATGGGTTGTTTTTGATTGTCGTCATTATTCCTGTATTTTCCAGATTTTTGGCAATAAGCACATTTACGATTTTTTTTTTTAAAGCATGCAAGATTACAACCTGACCTGCAATTATGTGATGGGAGATAAGAAGGCCCTTTGACAAGTCCAAATTCCTCCACAGTTTGTGTTGTTATTTTTACTACAAATCTCCTGGTGACATGACAAGTGTCTAGGAGAGATCCTTCTGAGTTGTCACTCACACACAGTCAGTTCTGGCTTCACGATCCTGCTGCAGCACATGAAACGGAAGCCACACTGGGAGGACAGCTGGCTTGACTTGGCAGCTCCTCTCCATCTTCCTTCTGCCCCGGCTCCATAGTTGTGTGCTCTTCTCTGCGGAAGCAACATCATTGCTGCAATCATTGGCTTTGCAGGAGTGCTCTGTCTCTCTCTCTCTCTCTCTCTCTCTCTCTCACAGACACACACACACACACACACACACACACACACACAGCATTTCCTTGCCTTCAGTAACCAGGCAGCATGCACCAGCTTCCCACTTCCTTAATAAGAGAGATGAGCGTGAATGCTCTATGACCTTCATCCGTCCCCCTTCCTGCCATCCAGCGGAGCTCCCGCCCTGCCCTGGAATCTGTGAACCCCTGTACCTTCTCTCACTCCCCTTTTACATGGTTGCCACTCCTGCAATTATCCAAACTGGGAACGGGGAGCAAGTAGACCAGACTGTCGCTCTGGTTCTGCTACCAGTTCCGTGGAGGCCCAGAGGCAAGTCACCTCCCCTCTCGGATCCTGAGAATTCTCATCTGGAAAATGGACCAGTTGGAAGAAACCATCTCTGAAAGCCCCCTCCAACACCAACATGCTAACGGGCAAATTTCTCAAAGGTGGTTGGAGATTCTGGCTCTCCTTGACTGCTCAACAAGGGATCCACGCAGTGCACATCCGAGGATGCCCACACAGACATCCATGGTGCAGGGTGATGTAGCGTAGAGAATAAGGAGGATGTAGCAGGTGTAGACTTCAGAAGACTCTGTAGCAATTGGAAGCAAATGGTAGATGTCTATAGAAAAAAGAACAGTGCTTTATGAAAAATTGAGAAACAGAATGAGATCGATAGCCCCTGAGCAGTGTCCGTGGAGGAAGAAAGCCTTCGTGATGCACGTGGCATAGAGCCAGGGAGCCTCCTAGGTGACCTCACTGGAAAACCCTGCCTCACAAAACCACTCCTTGGGGGGCCTAGAAGCATGCCCATTGGTTTATTTGTAAGACACAAGTCTGATCAGAAGCTGTCCCGGGTTCAACAAGAGAATCTGAGGTGACAACAAGATGCCAGACAAATCTTGTGAGCTATGCTGTGAATCTCACCTCGGGTTCTTCTCTGATGGGGCCCCTTTGGTTCACAGCGAACTTTAGCCTCGCTCCTTTGAAACTACTTGGAAATGTACTTCGTGCCTTTTCGGGCACATCTGCCTCCTGCACCCAAGCCTGATGCTTATGCAGCACATCCTCCCTTCTCCTTCCCCAGAAGCCATCCCATGAGACCAGCTCCCAAAGGAGGAAAATCACGGGCCCCCCTCAGCTGAGACCTTCAAGGCTCTCATCTGCTGGGAGACAGATGAGATTTCGGGAGTGGGAAGGGAGAGCGGGCACAGAGGGGACAACGCACAGCTGCCCCCCCAGGCACAGGGGCGGCCTCAGGAACGGAAGGAAAAAGCAGCTCCCCCCACCCCCGGCATGGCAGGGCCTCCAGAACTCCCAAGGCTGTGGTCTCGTGCCTTCCTTATGTTAATGGGCTCAAAAGTGCCAGCCTTGCTCTTGAGTCAATGTTCCTTTAAAAGCAGTTGGACAAGAACAGCAAAAGCGCTTCAAGAAGCCTTCCCCTAAGGGGAAGGAGAAAAAAGGGAAAGGTTGTTCAAATCATAGGTGGAGCCACAGGGAAGAAAGAAGGGAACTAAGGGAAACAGGGGTCATCTGCACATTCCCAGAAGTAGAAGTACAAGGTCAAAAGGCATGAGTATCGTATCTCTTGTGCAACTGATGACTAAGGAGATGAAACAAGAACACTGCTGGCAGTGGTCGTATACATCGGCCTCACCACTACCTTGCAGGCAGTCGGTGGTATTGTTTTCAAGTTGCGTTTGTTCATTTCGTAGCTGGGGAGTCAACTCTTCCTCCTCCCCTGTAACCGCATTCAGCCGGCTTTCAGTGGGCACCCACTAGGTCCCCCTGGGCACGCGATTTTCCCAGGAAGCACCGAGATGATCAAGACAGGGCCTCGCGGGGCGCCTGTGGGGCTCAGTCAGTTAAGCATCTGCGTCCGGCTCCGGTCATGATCTCAGGGTCGTGGGATAGAGCCCCACGTCGGGCTCCCTGCTCAGCAGTGAGTCTGTTCCTTCCTCTCCCTCTGCCCCTCCACCTGCTTGTGCATTCGTGAGTGTGCTCCCTCTCTCCCTCTCTCTCTCCATCAAAAAAAAAAAAAAAAAACTAAAAAAAAAAAAAAAAAAGACAGGGCCCTCCTGGCTCTTAACTAGCGTGCCCATGGGCTAAGGAGGCAGAGGGAATCCAAGGCCCCGGGAAGGGGAACAGTGCAAAGCATCAGGAGAAGAACAGGCAAGACTGGAGGGCCCGGGGCCAGAGATGGCCCAGGCCAGACTCTGCTCACGGGCTCTCCCGCCCAGCTCGGCGGTTCCAAGGCTCGAGAGAGCTTGCAGGAGCATCTGCCACGTCTACAGGCTTGAACTTCTCCAAAGGGGCTGGCTTCCCAGGCTCCACCTCCCCAGGATGCAGCCCGACAGCACCCTCTCTCTGGGAGAGAAACCAGACCCTCCCTGAACCCCCTCCTCAATTCTAGAGAACCAACCATAGCTAAAAGACAGAAAACACTGGGCTGGGGGCCATGAAGCTGTAATTGTGGTCCTAGCTCTACCACTAACATGCTAGGTGGCCCAGTGAGCCCTTCCCTTCCTCCCAGCCTGTGTTTCCTACGGAATGGGAGACTGGGGGTGTACTCACATGTACCTGTTTAATACTCCCCTTGGGGACGAAGGCCCATCGTCAAGCACATTCGGACAGCAAGCTGCAAATCTGGTCAGTTCCAGATCCAAAGTAACAGACGGTCCATGTCTTCCTCCCAAACCAAGGGAGGTGGTTTCTAAGAGGAAAGATGCCAAAGAGGGCATTTCGGGAAAACACTGCCTGAGAACGTGCTGAAGATAAGAGGGCCAGATAAGCGCGCGGATCACTTACCACGTGCTAGTCACTGGTTCCCTGCAGGGGGATTCCGGCAAGCGTTATCTTTAATCCCAGCACAACCCTGCAAGATAGCCATTCTTATCCACAGATAAGAAGACAGAGGCCGGGAGATTAAATCACTTGTGCAGGTCCCCACATCAGAGCAGGGCAGGTGAGATGCAAACTCAGCTGGCCTAACCCCAAGGCCCATGCTCTTTTCGGAGCAAACAGACCTGGTCGGCCGCTCATCAGGCTGAACCTGGCCCACAGATGCATGTCGTTTGGCACGAGTGAGGCTTTGAAAATTGGACCTTTTTTATGGAAACCCAGCTTCTGGATTGGAAGGGTAAGAAATCTGGCAACCCGAAAAAAAAAAAAAAAAGAAAAGAAATCTGGCAACCTGGAGCTCTGGTCCCATGTGGCAGTCATGGGCGGGAGTACGTAGAGGCCCAGACCCTTGGACGAGACTCTCGTTAGCCAGGTTCCTCTCCAGCTTGCTCTCCTCTCCCTGCTGGGCCCCTCCAGGCCCTGCTGCACCTGTGAGCCCCCGGCGGGGGGCAGTATTCCTGACCCTGCATCCACCCGTGGGGAAAAGCAAGACAGTGAACACAGACGTATTCTTCTGGCTCCAACTCTGTGCTTCCCTCTCCTCCCGTTCCCTCCATCCTCTCCCGAGTCTCCCCACCCTGCCCCCAGCTCAGAGCTCCAAGCATGGGTGCTCTTTCTACATGTGCATGCAAAAACACACACACACACACACACACACACACACACATATACACACACACTTCCTTCAGTCCCTTCTCCCGTGAAGACTGCAAATTCTGTGATGACCGGGGTTGTATCACCTCTTTGCACACACAAGACTTGGGCGCAGCCCAGCAGGGCAGGAGCTCGCTATCTCCCGGGCACCGTTCTAAGCTCTCACGTGTCCAGGTAGAGGCCCAGCTGGCTGGGGAGGGGGGCGAAGGTTGGGGGAGACCCCGCCTCTAGCTGGCTGCCCTGAATCATCCCCCCTCGCCACACCAGTGCTCCTGGGGTGATGCTTTGATGTATGAGGTGTGCAGAGGTCCTAGAAGCGCTGGCCGAATGCCCTAGCTAGTAATAGCTTCTGCTTTATAGCAAGAAGGCCTGGGGCTTTCTAACTGGGAAATCTTGGGGGACCTGCGAGCTGGGTGCCACCTCCATGTGTTGGGGCCCCTCCACGGTGTCCACGTGAGCCACAGCACAGCTTGCACTGGCCTGGCCAGGACTTCGAATCCTTGGCGGGTGATGATCTGAGACCCTCGGGTCTAATTTCCAGGAAGCCTGGGTTAGCATCCCCACTCTGCTCCTAGGTGCCGGTCAGAGAGCACAGGGCCTGGGATACAGCCCAGAGCGCTGCCGTTTACTGCCTGCCTGGCTCTACGTGAGTCTTGGGCTCAATTTCTCCATCTGTCAAATGGGACTCCGGAAGAAAAGACATACGATTGTAAGGTGCCATTTCAGCAGCCCTGGGCGGGGGGGGGGGGGGGGGGGGGGGGGGGGGGAGGACCCGGGCTTTCGGTGGTGAGGGGGGGGGGGGGGCCAGGTGTGTGCTCTGGGCCCTGGGCGGGCTTTAGAATCATCTGTGCAGCTCCTGTGCATTAGGAGGGGCGGCCTGAAAACCGGTCACTGGGGTGGAAGGGGTCATAATTTTTCCCATTAAAATTTATGGAATGGGTTTTTCATTTAACAGCTTTTTGTTTAGCAGCAGAATCTTCAGGAACAAATTCCAGTCATTCAGCCAAGGACTGACCTCGGGGCAGAGAAGCAAATGAACTGGCCTAGATAATATTAATCACCATCCCCATGTGGCTTCTTAAGTAGCAGGAGCCTTACATATATTTTGTCATTTCAACCTTCCAATAGCCGCACGCTCCTAATACAGTGATGGGGTAGGCATCAGTATATTCATTCTCTAGGTAAGGAAACTGAGGCACAAAGAAACCGGAGAATGCCCAAGATTCCCAGCTTGGCCAGTGGCAGAGCTAGGATTTGGAACATCTGGCTCTCAAACCAAGTATCTTCCCTTGTCCCTTCCGATGCCTTCCAGAGGAGAACTTAATATCAGCCCTAATATCCCACACACCCCCCGTCTGTCCCCCAAAATGTGACCATGGGCTCTGCTTTCAAGATGCATTCTTTTTTTTTTTTAATTTATTTATTTTATTTGAAAGAGAGAGGGAGAGAGGGCAGGGGTGAGAGCCAGAGGGAGAGAGAGAATCTCAAGCAGACTCCCCGCTGATCTCGAGGCCCAAAACAGAGCTCGATCCCACGACCCCGAGATCCCAACCTGAGCTGGACCAAGGGCTGGACGCCCAATCGACCGCACCACCCAGGCGCGCCAAGACTCATTCTTTTTGGATCTATTGGGAGGAGTCCTCAGAATTAATGTCAACTGGAGACAAAGGAAAAAGAAATGCAATTGTGTTACTTTCAGCCAAAGAGGCGGCACATCCACAGAGCACGCGGTTGAGGAGCTGGTGAGCTGGCTGGAGACAGCGCTTCTGTGAGAAGTCCCCTGACGCTCTGGGCCTCGGCTCCTTCAGCTGTGAAGTGGAGATGGAAATGTCTACCACGCTCCATTGGCACAGGGATTATGAGATAACATATGAATAAGTTCCGGGTAGACCAGAAAACCATACCTGTGCAGAAAGCCAGATTTTTCTAGAAGATTCTAGAATGCCCAAAGATTACTTATCAAATTACAAGTTTGATTTCATATTTCAGATCTCTGACTTCACTGCTATTCAGCTTACTCTTTGACAGTAATTAAGTCTCCCGTCAATGACGTGAACCCGTGTGGTTCAGCAGATAAACCACGGTGTTCTGGACAGTGGTGCATTTTCCCTGTTGGTGCTGCCATTTTATGGGCAGGCCTTTAGTCGTCAGAATCAGAAAGAGCAACTTCCTGCAGCATCCAGCTTGGTACACTTACTTACATTAGCCACTTTTCGGGGAACTTTCTAACATGTTTCTGTATCACTCAGAACAAAGGAGCCCTAGCCTCTGGGAGGACTAGGAAAATGCACATATATAAAGCAGCCTTGCCGTAATCCATGACCTGGACCTGGTTAACATGAACAATAAAAGTGATCTGGAAAAAATGGATTCCTGGTAAAATGGTTACACGGTATTACATAAAACATGTATCTTACATAAAATTTTTAAAACCATTAGGTATATACAAATTTCAAGTGAGTTAGGTGGTATTCCTTAAGGACCTGGTTCAAAGAATGGATTTTTTTTTTTAAGGAAATAAAATCAGTTCATCAATCAACAAGAAACAGCATTCTATCAGGACCTACGCTGATGGTCCATTGCATAAACTCGGGGTTCAGAAGTGCTAGTGGCCCCTTCGTTCTCCTGAGTCGGTTAAATATTCCTCCCGCAACACCATGCCCCTGGCGGTCACTTGGCCACATTCCAAATAAGCTGAGCAGAAAAGTACTCTCTCACGGTCCCTCTTTAAAGGTTTAAAAAGAGAGATTAATGACACACAAGCTTTCCTGTATGAGCCGTCTTCCGAGGCTCCAGTCCACTACCTTCTAGGAAAGGGAGCGGCATTGGGAGAAAGCAGAGGCCTGAAGATACCCATTTCCTGGCCCCGACTCTGGGCATTGGTTTGTGGTTGGGAACCCCAGTACCTTGGAAGAGTGACCTTCCTCGTGAAGGGAGCACTGATTCCAGAGTCTTACTCCCTGGGTTCAGAGAGTGGCTCCATCTTTCATTAGTTATGTGACATGGGTCAAATGGCTGAACCTCTCTGTCTCATTCCCTCCTTCGTAAAACAAGGAAAATTGGCTGATCACTTTATCAGGACTCCAGTTTCACAGGCCCTGGTGGGTCTAGGGCAGGGGTTGGTAAACGTTCTCTCTAAAAAGCTGGATCGTACATTGTTTTGGCCTTGAGGGCCACACATACAGTGTCTGTTGAGACAACTCGGTTCTGCTATCGTAGCACAGACGATACGGACACAAGTGAGCGTGAGTGCGTGCCAATAAAACTTTACCAAAAAGTCAGCAAGTTGATTTGGCCTCTGGGCTGTAGATTGCCATCTCCTGGTCTAGAGAAAGTCAGAGTCAGACTGAGAGAAGGGGCAGTGAGAAGACACAGAGCCCGGCCGCCAGAGGAGGCATGATCTGGGCATGCGGAAGGAAGACCGAGGAGGCAGAAAGAACCAGTGTGCCCCCTGGCACCATGCTGGTGGCCTGCGCTCTGGTCATGGGGCCCAGAACCCCCCACCTGCTCCCGGCCTGTTTTCCCGGCGCCACCTGCCAAGGGCCTCTCCCATCCCACCCACACGGCGGTCAAGGGCAAGGGGCCAGGGCCGCCCCCACCTCTGTATTCTGTGCTCCGTGAGGACCGGGGTAGACCGCCTGATGTGAAGCACCTGGTAGAAGGGCCAGTTTCTAGTCCCACCTCTGCCGTGACTTGCCCTGTGACCTTGTGTGTCTAGGGGTCGCAAGGCAGCGTGTAGCCCCAGGACCTCCCCTACGCGCCAGAGTTCGCCTCGTGGCACACCACCAGCTGAGTCTGGGGACGGCAGGGCTGTGCCCCCCTGTGCTCTGCCCCCATCCCTCCCCGCTGCGGGTCTCCCCGACCTGTGCCCCGGAGCTAAGGTACACAGCCCTCTCACCACCCAACACTTGTGGCTGAGTCTGTAGCCTCTTTGTCTTCTATGTGTCGCACTCCCCGATCGCCAGACGGGCCTTTGGGATGATCTAATGAACTCCTCATTTTTAAATGGGGAAACTGGCGCGGAGAGGGAAGGGACTTCCCCAAAGTCTCATGGCTAGCTCTCCTGACAGCCTGTGTCCCTGCCTCTGAGGAAGCCCCACCCTCAAATCTCTGGGGAATGCAAACCACCAGCCACGCTTGGTCCAGGCAGGGCCATCACTGGTCCAAATTATGCCTTTGTGAGAATGTTAAAAATGTACCCCTTCCTCCAGCCGAACTGCCGAGCCCCACACTTGCGCCCACGGTGGGCAGGCAGGCAGATTATAGCAATCCAAGCCCCCATTTGCCCGCCCCCCCGAGCTGGACGCATTGTGCAGTGAGCAACGCACCCAGCCTTACATGGAGGCCCTGGGCCCATGCCTAGTAGCAGGGATTAGTGCTAACCTTGGCAAACCCGAGATCACGGTCCCACGGGGCGATGTCAGGGACTACTAAGCTCCGGGCTGTCATTGCCATTTAGGAGTACATGCCTGGTGTCATACTGGAAATCTGCGTTTTCACATGAAATCCACAGTTTGCAAATACCGCTGAAGGATTTCTGGTTTGGTTTTTTTTTTCTTTTTTCCTTACTTTTAATTCCCCGCAGGCTGCTCATGTGCAGAGCATGCAGGATGAGTCTGGGGGCAGCAGGGTGTTGCCATTCAGCGACCCCCACCCCCTCGCAATACAGATGCGAGCTGACAGAGCAGTGACTTGTCCAAGGTGACACCTCGAGGCAGTGGCAGACTGGCTTCCAGCCTTTCCCGGGGCCGGTGACCCACGCTGGGCCTCCATGTCACCAGTCAGCAGCAACCGCACACACACCTCCTGGCTGGCCCTGTCCCCGGCAGGTTTTTTTACCGGACATCTCGGCCGTTTGCACGAAGGCCCCGGGTCTTGGCTGGAGCCCGTCAATTACGATCGCTTGCCAGAGAGCTGTAAACAGGGTCCTGATGACCGAATTCCTTCGTGGCCGGGCCCGGTGCAGACGTTGTGGGAGTGTCACCGCTGGCAGACCCATGAAGGGGAGCTGGCCGGGCTACGGGCGACGGGAGGATCTCTGTCCTGCCTTTGCCTCAGAAAGGGAGTTCCAAGCCGGCGGGTCCCGCGCTGGAAGAACCACCCGTCCCTCGCTCCTCATCTTGCGCCTGCCCCTGCAGAGGGCTCGCCAGCGGACGTGCGCAGACGACCAGGGAAAGAGATGATTGATCCTCGGGTGGAAATAGAATTGGCCAGCCTCCGTTGTGATCTCAAGAAACTTGACAATACCCTTATATCTGAATCCAAACAAAGAGCCAGAAGCAGTCTCTCCGGCCCCTCCCCCCGCCGTGCGGCCTGCCTTGCATCTGGTGGGACCTCTGAGGCCCGAGCGAGCGCGCAAAGCCCTGAATCTCCTCTTCTCTTGGTTGCAGACTGGAAACTTGGGCAGCAAGAGCTGGACACAAACCTGTCCAGGCTCCCCCGAGGAGCTGGGAAGAATGGAAACAAGGAAAGTCCCCGACAAGGGAATAGTCCCACTGTTTGACCTTGGGCCAGTGTCCTAACCGCTCTGGACCTCGTGTCTGTTCTGTGAAATGTGCCCAGAGCGCATGATTCACTCCATGCTCCATGCGTCGGCAGGAGAGGTCAAAGCCAAGGCCAGAATGGGCATGACAAATAAATGGCACGTGTGGCCCTCTCTCCCTCAGGCACCTGTGGCAGCCATCGCCGATCGATCCCGGCTTCCCTTGCCACTGAGCTGGGACCGGCCCCACAGCCCTTCTCGGTGCAGGACTCAAGGCAGCCACCACCAATCGGTCACAGCCAGCGAGTGTGAGAAAAGTGATTTGCTATCCCTGCCCTGGAATTTTTGTCTTTTCTGCTTTAGTCTCAGAGCAGCAGCTTGTGAGGTTGGAAAGAGCACTGGATGGGGAGTCAGGAGACCCGGAGAACCATGATGGCTCTGCTGTCTCCCTTGGGCAGGGCACCAGGCTTCTCAGAGTTTCCTCAAAGCCCCTTTCCGCTCCAAGTTCATGGACTGGCCAGAGCAAAGTCTTCTAGCCATAAGCACAGCGGACATTTGTGTATCAGGCACTGTGCGAAGCACCAGATGGCATTCTTTCACTCATTGTAGTACCTGAAAGAGGGAATTACTTTTGTCCCATTTTATGGAGGAGGACATTGAGGTTCAGACACATTAAGTAAAAAAGGCCAGCGTCACAACTAGTAAGTGTCCCAACAGTCAAACCCAGGCATCACGGGACAGATTAAATATATCAGTCAAGTCTTTGAGGCTCCCCCCACCGAGGGGTCGTCCGGCAGCCCATTCCCCCACCCCTTGAATCTGGACTCGCTATGACCAATACAATGTGGCAGGAGGAATAGTGCTTGTGCAGGTCTTGCAGCCCGGGCTTCCCAAGCCTTACCACTTCCACTCCGGCCACGTGGGACGCTGCCCTGAGACTGTTGGCCCAATGTGCCTCTGGGTACATGAACCCCCTAGAGTTGTAGAGCATGGAGACTTACATAGTGCGCCTGGAGGGAGATGCTGTTTGTCTTATTTTTCCCAGAGGAGGAAACTGATTCCTGGTCCGGGGCTTACCCCTCAAGCCCACCCAGTCTTCTCTTCCTGGTGCCGATGCAGTGATGGGGTCCTACGAGGAGCCCATTCCCCAGCCTCGAGAGCAGGGCAGTTGCAGCCCTTTCGGGACTTGCTGATGCAGCCTTCCTCCGGGTGGGATGAGGGCAATGAGCCAAGCAGGGCCGGCCCCTCTTCTTCTGGGGTCTCCTGTACCCAGAAACACACAGGAAGGAGGATGGGCCAGATTCCAGCAAGAAGCAGAACCTCAAGTCTCATCTTTCAAAGGGGGGCTCTTCTGTCCTCTCTTTGCTCTCTCTCCCTCTCCATCTTGCTCTCTCCTTGGTCCTGTGTTCCTGGTCACCCAGCACCCCCTCTCCTTCCATCTCCATGAGGGGAATCCTCTCCCTGTCCTTTTTCAGTGGGCTGAGCCCCAGGCAAGGGAGAATCAAAACCTAAGATTTGCTGAACACCCAACATGTGCCTCATTCCGTATAAATGTGGTCTCCTTTCACTGACGCAACCACCCCACAAAGGACGCATTTGTTACCCACCTGTCACCCATGAGGGAGCACCGGCCCCGAGAGGCTAGCTGACCTGCCCAAGAAGACACCTTGATAGGAGTCAGAGCTGGGACTCGAATCCAGACCCCGTGACTTCAGAGGCACGCGCACTTGCAGCGCAGTGCCCGGCGTCCCCCGGGGGAGGCTGAGGGCCCACGTGGAAACTCCAGTGTGGGAACAGCCGAGTGGAAACCGCATTAATGAAAGGAGAGACTGAACGGGGCCGGGCCCCCAGGGCTGCTTCCTCATCAACCTGAGCCCCAGAAGGAGCCGGGGAGCGATGTTCCCAGCATCCTCAGCAGCTAATTACCGGCTTCACTTTTTCCTTTCCCTCCTTGGATGTTTCCGATGCCCTCATCAAGGGCTCCAGACGCAGCCTGCAGAGCAAGGCTGAGCCTCCGAGCTGGCAGGGTAGGGGCGCGGGGGCTGAGAGAGAGCACCTTCCTGGGAGGCCGCTCGCGGGGGACAAGACCCCCATCGGCTCCACGTGTGGCTGGATCTGTTGAATTAGTAAATCGAGGACCACTAGGCGCTGGCTTCTGAGCTCTGATGTTCATGACCCTGCCTCGTACAGCCCTTGTGAATCATCATCGTCATCCTCACTGCGTGCTCTCACTGTGCTAGACGGCAGCCACGTGTGGTCCCACTTCCTGTCCACCACGACCCCCGAGGGGGGGGTGAGGCGAGAGGGGGGGCCCTCACCATGTCGTCCAAACCTGAGGGGGCAACAGATGCCCAAAGGGCTAAGTGTGATCCCCCAGTGAGTAGTAGGTGGCCGGTGGCCCTGGCAGGCCTGCAGGTCCCTTGGACCCTGGAGCCTGCGCTCTTCAGCACAGTGCTCTGGGGGCCGGAGGGAACAGCAGGCTGGGAGGGGGATCACCCTCTCCAGAGAGAGGAGCTGCCGAGCCCTCAGCCCTGCCGCACCCCAGTGACCCCACCGGCTGGCTCCCCCCCGCACCCGCCCGTCCTCGCGGCTGCTCCTCGCCTCCTCCCAGCCCGTCCATTGCCCGTCCAAAGGGCCGAGCGTGCTGGTGAGTGTCCAGTCACCTCCTGACCATTGAGCGCTGCCGGGGTGGGGGGGAAGCTCTCTGGGCAAGCCCGATCAAGCCTGCATGCCGCTGGAGACTTTCCAGCTTCCCTCTCTCACTTCGCCGAGCCCCCACCTCCCCTGCCGCCCCCACTCCACCCCTGCCTTCCCCTTCCCCTCTGTCTCTGCTTTCCCCTTCCTCCCTCTGAAATGGAAAGGACACAGCACTTGGGGGTGGGAGGCTTGGGGCCCAATGTCAGTTCCGCACTCCGTGGCTAGGTGACCTTGGACAAGCCACTTGGTGCCCAGGGCTCTGGTTCCTCACCCGCAGCTAACAAACCCCACAGCCAGGTGGGGTGTCGGGGTGGGGGCGGGGCCCTCTAACATTGCGGGGTGCCCACTCTGTGCCTGGGTCTCCTTAGAAACCACTCTGCCTACTTTCCCCCGAAAGCCTCCCCCATGGGCCTGAGTAGAGGTGCAGGTGGAAAGAGGTTCGCCCAGAAGGGAGGACCTTTCTTCGGTGAGAAAAATGTGATTCCAAGAGGTGAAGGGGCTTTGCCCAAATTCCACAAGGCTAGTGAGAATTCGGGGAGCCCATTCTTTCCCAGCTCTGTGCAAATGTAAAACCTGCCTTCTTCCATCATTCATTCAACATATGCATTCCCCTGAGCGCCCACTGTGCGCCAGGCCCCTTCCAGAGGATTAGCAAGACACTTGAAGGCCAAGTGCTCCTTTCCCCAGTGACTGGGGCGGTGTCAAGGGCAGAGGAGGAGGTAGATGGGAAAGCACTTGTTAGTATGCAAGGGCTGTGCATGCCCACCTCTCCTCCATGGCAATCCCACTGCTTCACCAGACAGGGGCCCTGGATGGACAGACAGGCCAGAAGTCGCTGGCAGACCTTGACCGGAACAATGGACCACCCAGGTCCCGCCTCCACCTGCATCCCACAGGCCCAGGGACTCACTCCTCTGAGAAGAGCCCCTGCCTCTCCCCAGGTCTCTGGTCCTGCTGGTCTTGGCCTACAGAAGCCCTGCACAGAGACAGAGCCATTGGCAGAAGGCTGCCAGGGCAGGGCCAGCGCCAGGAGGAAGCCCGGAGCGTGTGCCAATGCTGGGAGCAAGATGGGAGGTTATTTTTAGAGGCAGCCTGATGGGGTAGCCGTCTGTCCCCATGCACGGTGACATGGAGATGCCCTCTGGAGAAGGAGAGGAGCTTTGTGATCCAACACTCAGCCTCTCCTGTCCTCACTACAGCCGGGGCACAGCCCACCTCCTCCAGGGAGACGTCCCTGGTTCCTGCAACCTGCCAAAGGCCGCTTATTTTCAATTTGGTAGACAGGGAAGCAAGGGAGGGTAAGAGAGGTGCTACTGGGTTAGGTTCCTTCTGCACAGCCCCTCATTTAACCCTCCCAGGACTCATTCTCATGTTACAGAGGCAAAAACTGACACTCAGAGAGGTCAAGTGACTTGCTCAGGGTCACACATCTTGTCAGTGGCAAAGCTGGAATTTGAACCCACTTCTGCCGGATGCCAAACCCTGCCCCCTTTCCACTCCCTGGTAGCTCTTAGAGACCTATCCTCTGCCTGATTTCTGGATGTGCCTCTGGTCACCTCCCCTCCTTCATTCCTCCCTGTGAACTTCAGGCCTGACATTGCACCGAACTTTAGAGACTTGTGGGTGAGTCAGCCCCAGCACATGGCTCTCACTGTAGGTAATGAACCCTCATTAGGCGTCTACTCTCTATCAGGCACTTAGCTCTGTGCACCCCCTGGGGATTAATCACCGGGGCACTCCATACCCTCAGCTCACTGCCCTCTGAAGTGTACCTCTATTTTTCTATTTAATCCTCACGATGACCCTGGGCAGTAGGTATTATTAGCTCCATTTCATAGATAAGGCAAACCAGGCAGCGGAGATTCACTGGCATTTGCCCGGGGCTTTGAGATCACATGGTTCAGGGGCTCCTCTTACACCTGCATTAGCTGTGGAAATGGTTCCTGCTTTGTTCCTAGGAAGTGCCTTCTAGTTGCAAGAATGCCCAGGCCCTGAGGGAGCGTTAGAGATTCCCTCTGGCTCGATACCCTTATCCCTCATTTTATATTGGCCTGGAGGCAGGCAACCATTGTTTAATTGTGTCCATTTTGCCGATGAGAAAGGCAAGGCCTGGAGAGGGGACGGAACTTTCTGCATATTGCACACTGTCAAAGACAGGATGGAGAGCCTTCCACTGTACCCCATCTGCCCTGAGCTTTAAACAGAGGCCCTAAAAAAATAATAATAAATAAATAAATAAATAAATAAATAAACAGAGGCCCTGACCCTGAGCCCAAGCCGTCCAGGACACAGTCACAAAGTTGGGGGCGGGGTGGAACCTCTTAGCGCTCCTGTGCTCTTGATCTCACCAGAAGCCAGAGACCCTGGGTGGGTCAGAAGCTCCAGCATCAGGAAGGGACATAACATTTTGTAATGCAGAGAAAGCACGCATGTCATCAGGAACCAGGCACAGTGGAAGACTCAGTGGAGAGCCAGGGCGGGGAGTGTGGTGCAGCCGGAAGGGCGGGTCCGGGGAGCCACGAGCCCAGGGGTCTGTCCCTCTGACACCCTGTGGGGCCTGGGGGCCAGGGGCTGGGGTCCTTGGCCTCTCCGGGTCTCCTTCTGATCCGTTAGAATGGGGGCAGGTCACTAGCCGGTCTCTCAAGTTTCTACTTACCTCCGTAAAGCAGTAAATGAGGCGTGCTGAAGGAACAAAGGGACACCTGTGACCAGGCAGCCATGCTGGAAGCCGCAGGAAAATGGCTGGAGGTCTGCGTCACCCAAGAGGTTGGGGAGAGCAGCCCAGGGGCCTCTGGGCTCAGACAGGAGCAGGGGTGAGCCGCCTGCAGAAAAAGAGCCCCTCTTGTCTCCCCCTGGAAGACTGCTGGTGGGCAAATACAGGGGCTCTGACAGGTGAGGGGCGGACGCTGAAGGCCACCCAGAGAGTCGCCTCCCACCGCAGAACGGGAGGCCACCGTGAGCACAGCTGTATGAACCTCCTGTGGCTGCTTTAACAAGTTACCAGCACAAAGACATTGATTCTCTTGCAGCTCCGAAGGCTGGAAGTCCAAAATCAAGTTGTCAGCAGGGCTGCCCTCCCTCTGGAGACTCTGGGAGACATTCTGTGCCTTGCCCCCTCCAGTGCCTGGTGACTCCAGGCGATCTTGACTTGTGGCTGCCGCCCCTCCAGTCACTGCCTCTGTCATCCCAGGGCCCTCGCCTCTTTGTCATGTGTCCCCTGTGTGTCTCTCCTAAGGACACCTGTTAGTGGAGTTGCGGCCCACTTAGAGAATCCAGGAGGAGCTCTGGATCTCAAGATCCTTACCTTAATAACATCAGCAAGGACCCTTTTTTCCTTATAAGGGAACATTCCCAGTTTCTGGGTGTTAGGACATGGATATCTCTTTGGTGGGGGGGGTCACCATTCAACCCACGATAGCAGGATCTTGGGGGCTTTGGGGTCAAGGCTCCACACCCACTGGCTCTGGGAGTCTGAGAGGCATTGGAAGCTCGGCCCAACTAGCTGGACAGTCCCAGGCGAGGTGCCACCTGCTCGGGCCACCCTGCACCAGAAGGCTGAGGGCAAGGACACTCCTGGGAGGGCAAGAGGCCCTCCTGCAAAAGCGTCTCCAGCCCTGGGGAGGCGGCAGCTGCCTGCAAGCCTGTCTTCCAGCTCGAAGACAAATGAGCCAGCTAATTCAGCTCCATCAACTGGAATGACCAAGACTGAGGGGGACGTAGGGCAATCCTTTTCCACCCAGGGACCAGGAAGGCACCGCACAGGGAACCAGGTGGAGGCCCTACAGGAGGACTCAGGCACAGCAGTGGGACACGCGGTGGCATCTCCCAGTGCAGCTCAAACACGCTCCGGGGGCACCACGTTCCTTCCAGCGCAAGCGCAGGCCCCCGAGCCCCGCTTTGGCAGCTCTGTGTCCGTTTGAGACATATGATGTCATGATCAGAGCCCATGCCAAGCCTGCGTTCAGATCTGCGATCTTGAAAATATGTCAGCGAATACATAAGGCCCTTCTCGCTCCAGATCAGAGATGAGCTCTTGGCTGGTCGGCCAATTTACTGAGCGCCGTGGCCTGGCTCTGGGAGGGCCAGCATGGGAGAAGAGAGGCACAGGACACAGTCCCAGGGCTTGGGGAGCTGCAGACTGCATAGGAATTGTGCACACAAAGAGAAATAATAGTGTGGCGTGGGGGTGGGGCTCAGGGGACAATGGTGTGGGCAAGAAAATATTCTGGGTTCTTGGGGACAACTGAAGGAGGTTCACGTAGGGGGATCAGCTGTGGGGCTGTAAGACTAGAAGCAGGTGTTCTGGGAGCCAGGAACCCACCCGTCCCACAGCTTGGGAGTGACCGCACTGGGCTGGATTTCAAGGAGACCCGGGCAGGGGCCACGAAAGGGATAGATGGGGGGGGGGGGGAAAAGAGAAAAGGGCAAAGAGACTAGTGGGAGGCTGCTGCCCAGACCCCAGAGAGATAATGGGAGCTTGAACAAGAGTGCTGGCTCTGGAGCTGGAGGGGCGAGGATGTGAGAGGGAGGGCGGGAGGACACGTCCACTCTGTGCCCAGCACCCGCCACGCACTCGGTCTTCTCAGCTGCCGGGTCACGGTCGGACGACGGTTCCCAAGCAACGTGCTCCCAGCGCGGCAGTGATCGGGACAGGATTTCAGAATTGAAAAGAAGTGGCTTCACGATAAAGCTCTTTGCTCTGTGGTGATGCCAATCATCACAATGTCTTCTAGCCAAACCTGGAGTTTGCGAGGGCAAGCTAAAAATAATGGGGTGCAGTGTCCCGCCACGATTATGTCATCACCAACAGCGGTCGGGGAGTGTGCGCCGTGCTCCCCAATTAATTGACCCTGACGTTTTTAACCCGAGCCACGGACGTGTGTGTGTGGAAGCGGGGTCACGGTTGTTCTTCCCATTTCACAGATGGAGAAATAAAGCTCGTGGACATGAACTCATAAAGCCCAGGAGGGGCCGAGCACAGACATGAGCCCAGCCTGTCCCACGGGGCCTCTTCCCACGCCCTCACCCCCAGGAGGAGGAAGGGGCCGGGCCTGGGTGAGTGATGCCCGCTGACAGGAGGCAGGCGCGGGCAGGGCTCCAGCCGGGATGGAGGCCAGCTCCTGGAGGCCTGAGCCTCCCCAGCAGGCAGCCAAGGGAAGGCCATTCCTCTCACGCTTGGCCAGGCTGTCCCTCCCACCATCGGGAGCCTTGATGGAGTGCGGCACTTCCAGAGCAGTGAAGGATGAAAATGGGAAAGGAGGAGAAGGAGCAGATGGGGAAGGAGGGAGCATCTCGCCCGGAGGGAAGACAGCACCCTATTTAGGCCAGACTGAGGGCGGCTATCACTGCGCTGCCTTTTAGCTCTTTAATCAAATGCCTTACGAATGGGTTCGCCCGGGTGTCAAAAATCCAATCGGATATATTTATTGGCCTGACAACCAATTTTCTGCGACGTATCATCAGGGACTGATGGCCCATTGGCAGCAGCAGGGGAGTTGGTGATAATGGAGCTGGGAGAAGCATTTGTGCCCTCAATATTGCCTCGGGCTGTCGCGGGGAAGGAGACGAGCCTGAGCCCACGGGGGCAGACAGACGGATGTCTGGACAGGACATGCCTTGCGCCTTGGATCCCCACACACTGGGGCAAGTTCTAGCTGGAAGGGAGAGACCGGGCCATCTCGGGCTGGCCATTCACAGCCTGCATGGCCTGAGGCCCTGCCCCTGCCTGACCTGGGCCCCCTCAGGGTCCTCGCCAGTGCCTTCAGGAAGATGGGGGAGCCAGGCCCCAGCAGGGCTGATGTGAGGACCAGGCGTAGACAGCACCTCCTCAGCACCCACCGCGTGCCCTGCACGCAGAAAGGGAGCCAATTAGAACACAGCTCCAGGCCGTGGGGAGCTTCCTGGAGGGTGGGGGAGACGGAATTAACGGGTCAGAGGGGACTACAGATGCTCTCCCGTTTCATGCCTTTCCCACTGGCACTGAGGAGCCTCCGAGGCCCCAGGACAAACCACCCCCGGACCCCAGGAGTTACTAAAAAGCTAAGAAGCAGGCCCCCAGCCCCCAATTCAACCACAGCATCTCCATTTATATCCTTCATGTCTCTTATGTGTTGGGCTCCTGGGTAAGATTCCCTTTGTGCAAAGGGTTGTATTCTTTTAAAAAAGAGGTTTGAAAAGCACTGATTTAGTCCAATCCTCTCACTTGACTAAGAAGGGAAACTAAAGGCCAGAGTGGTGAAGGGACTCCAAGGCAGGCTTGGAGGGCTGCTCAGAGGAGGTGACATGCACCTTGAGCCTTGGAGGATAAACAGGATTTCCCCGCATTGAGAGGCAGTGAAAGGAGAAAGAAACACTGTGTTGCCTCATGCTGGTTCCCACTTCTGTGCCTTTGCTCAGAGGCCCATCATATGGAGGGTCCCGTCACCCACTAACCCTGTGCCTCCCTTGCTCACTTTGCCCCTCCTTTGACAACCAGCTCATGCCGCCTCCTCCGCAAAGTCTCCCCATCCAGAATGAACAGTCCAAACACCCTTGTTCTTGTAACAGAGTATTTGTGGGGCAATTTAGCTCATCCATAATTCTGCCCCGCCCTGTGCCCAAGGTCGGAGGTGCCAACGTCATCCAGCCAAAGACCATGAGGAACACACCTGTATTTGAACAAAGGGGGGCGTAAGACCTGTTGCAGCAAAAGGGAGAACGCACTCCTCGGGGAACGGTGGGGCCCTTCAGTGAGAGGGTGTAGGAATGAGTGCAGGATCTGAGCTGCTGATAGGTGATCTCAGGGAGGACTCAAGGAGGCAGAGCTCTGTTCTGGGATTCAGGCTGTCGGGAAGTGGGGGTGGGGGGCGGGCGGTTCTGTGACTGAGTGTCCTAATGAATCTTCTCTGGGAGGGAAGACAAGAGCAAAGTGAAAGCTGTAATTGCTAGAGACGCAGTAGCCCCTGATATTAGCCAGGGTGGGGGGGTGGTTGGTGATTTTCGTGGTTTGGACACTGTTCTTGTTTTTGTCTACGTTCAGACACCATTACGGAGGGGTCTTGTTTTTGTCTTGCTTGTGGCCTGATGTTTATGTTCTGGGAAGTGTTTATGTCCCGCAGGAGACCCCTGCAGCCCGGCTGGGGCGCCAAGCCCGTTCTGGCTGTCAGGCACTGCCGGTGTCCTCCAGGGAAGGGACTGACTCTTGGTGACTTCTGCCTCTCCAGCCCTGAGCCCGGGGCCGGGCACGAGGTAGGTGCTCAGCATTCGGTCCCACGAGGTCCAAGAGGTTGGGTGTGCAGGACGGGGTCGAGGAACCAGCAGGGCTGAAGCCAAGGACAGGGGGAAGGTGCAGCTGGAGGTCAGGAGCAGGCCTCCAATGCCAACTAGTCAAATGAGGGAGCAGAGGTGTCTGGGCTCTGGAAGGTAGACAGTATGGCGGGTGGTGAAGGATTAGTCTTATCTCCTGCGCCTTCCTCCCTGGACATTGGCCTAGAGGCTCGCAAGCTGTTCGGCTATCTTGCCAGCCTCCAGAGACAGGAAGGAGAGAAAGCACAGCTCAGCAGAAGCCAGAGAGGCCCATCCTGGGGGGCAGGCCAGTAAGGAATGCTATGTACCCCGAGGACGCCCCTGACCTTTCCCCACACAATAGGGACAGACTCACAGAGCCTGGCTGCATCCTTCTCCTTTAAAACAAGAAATGGAAGCATTACTCACCACCCCGGCCATTTATCATGGTCTGGGGACATTAATTTGACAGTGTGTCATTTTCCATTTGGTTTGGGCCCGGTGGAGGCTGCCCTCGAAACACCTTCAATTAAATGCAGCTAATAACACAGAGCTATTTTGAGCCAGAAGGGCCCTCCGCCTCCCCCCCCCCCCCCCCCCCCCCCCGCCCAGAGCCCTGGTGTGCGTGTGCTGGGGGGAGGGGGCCGTGGCAGGGATGCTGCAGTTCCTGGTGATCCCACTGATGTCATTGTCGCCCACAGATCTGGACCCTGCACCACTGCGGGCAGGTACAGCGCAGACAGGCCAGGGACAGCAGGGAGAAAAACCACCGCGCCCCCTGCATGACACAAGGTTCCAGAACCAGTCAGTCTATAGCCTGGATGTTGGAAGGCTGTGGCTCTTACCCAGCATGGAGAGAGCCTCTTTTAGAGTCCAGCAGACTTGGAGGTGGATGTCAGCTGTTCTCCTTCCTACTGTGTGACTTTAGGCAAGTCCCCTAACCTCTCTGAGCCTCAGTTTTCTTAGCTGTAAAATGGAGCCAAGAGTTAGTTCCTCTTTCATGGAGTCATATGATGACTCGTATTATTTTATGCACTCCAACATTATATGCGTGAGGCTTCTTAATTCATTGGAAATAACTCCTAATAGCCTTTTTAGGTTCGTATTTAAAATTTGGGGGAAATGTCTTCATTTCAGACCCCAGCACTCGGGACTTCTTCAGGAAGACACAGAAAGTGGCAGCGGACTGCGGGGAAAGCATGTGGTCTCCAGAGTGAGAAACCTCCTGGTTCCAAGCCCAGCTCGGCCACCGACTGGCTGTGTGATTTGGGACAACTTTTAACCTCGCTGTACCTCTGTTTCCTAACCTAGAACATAAGGATAATCATGCTAACCCTCCTGGGGACTGTAGAGAGAATGAAACGATACTACGCCATGCTCAGTACCGTGTTGCTTACTTGTTCCTTGCCCAGGACCTGAGTCTAGCGACTGACTGTTTAGCACTCATGTGGGTGGTTTGCACATACATGTGCGGGAGGTGCTGAGCGTGGGATAGGAGCGCTCTCATTTTAATCCCCAAAATGCTATGAAGTAGGGACTACCAGCAGCTTGAACAATATGAAATGCATTGTTTTTGCAGGTCAGAAGTGGTTGGCCATCGGGCACCTGGGTGGCTCAGACGGTTGGGCGTCTGCCTTCGGCTCAGGTCATGATCCCGGGTCCTGGGATCGAGTCCCGCAGCAGGGAGCCTGCTTCTCCCTCAGCCTCTCTCTCTCTGTCTCTTATGAATAAACAAATAAATAAATCTTTAAAAAAAAAAAAAAAAAGAAGTGGTTGACTATCAGCAATTTCATCCATTCCCCCTGACATCTTCTAGTCTACTGATGAGGCAGCCGAGGCTCAGGGATGCCCACGTGCTCAGGCCAGGCACACCTGCCAGTGGTGAGCTGAGATGGGCCCCGACAGTGGACATGGAGGCTGTCTGCTTAGCCGGGCTCGACATCAAAACACAGAGGGTCCATGAGAAGCCCCCAGGGTCTGGGAATAAAGACCAAGCACCGCCGTCCTGCTCGCACAGGACGACCCCCAACTCAGTCGTGCTGCCAGGAGAGCCAGTTCAGAAGTCTAGAAAGGATCAGGGTCAAAGTGAGGCTTAGGGCTTCCATAGCAAGTCCTAAAGGTTGCTGGGCTGTTTGGGGGAGGCCAGGACCTAAACCTCCCATTCTGATGCCTCGCCAGCCTCACAGATGGCTGCCCTCCCCCACTGGAAGGCCCCAAGCAGGGATGAGCCAAGAGCCACAATTCACTGCACGTCCAGCCGCCAACGGGCTCCCTACAAAGTGTGATATTGATTCGACTGCTACGGTCCTAGACCCTCCATAGCACTGTGCTGGGGAAAAGCCCACAGCCCGCCTTGTGCCACCACTGACATCCTATTTGTCACAGATGAGATGCTGACAAACGCTAGCCGTGATTCAGGCTACCCAATTTACAGGGAAGCATCTTGGTCTGGGCAGCCCGGGCTTTCTTCCAGGAAGGCCCTGCGGCTGACTCGCTCTGTGGCCGTGGCCCAGCCCCTTCCCCTCTCTGGGCTCTGTCTCCTCATCTGTAAAATGAGGCCTGACATAAGGACCTCACCCGTTCCTCCATCCGAGAAGGTCTGCAAATCTCTATAAGCAGATTTCAGAAGGTGACCCTCCTGGCATACAAAAACACCTTTGTTTGATGCGGAATGAGGCCAAGTGGTAAGATTCTCCTGTTTACAAGTTACTGACCATCCAGGCTGTTTATTTTTAAAAAATTATTTCTCCTTTACCTGTACTTTTCCCCCCAACACAGTGTAAGACTAAGGGAGAAAACGAAGTAATCTACATTCCCTTCTTCCTTCCCTGACATTGTTTTCATTAACTGGTCGAGACAAGCATGTGGACATTTCTTAGCAAGAATGAATGCCTTTGTCAGCCTCCACAGATCCACCGGAACTTGATGCTGGGGAAGCCTGCGGGAAGCCTAATGCTTCAACAAGTTCTGCATAGAGCCATAGAAGGCCAGCCAGGTGGTTAGGACAGCCTGCCCTTTCTCTTGCCCACAGGTGAAACTGGTACAAACATTCTGGCAACTTGGCAAAACTGATCAGGGTTTTTCAAAAGATTCATATCCTTTGGAATATATCCTAAGGAAACAGTCCAAAGAACAGAAAATGCCATGTGCACAAAGGTGTTTATTATGTGCAAAACTGAAGCAAATGGAATGTCCGTAATAAGGGATAGGGTCAGTAAGTCACCCCACATCTTCTGGATGAAATATAAAATATTATACAGCAGTTACAAAAGATGTCCATAAAACTTATGGTAACGTGGAAAACTATATATGTTGTAAGTGTAGGAAAAAACCAGATTTAAACAAGATCAAGATTCTAATCCACTTAAAGATGGTGGATTGACACACCTTGGCTTTCTCTCACCCCCAGCCTCTCATTAAAATGGCAGTAAAGGGGGAGATGTATAAAAATCCAAGCTCAAAGCGGTTTGTGACACCAGGAGATACGAGATTTCAACAAATATCTGGACTCTGGAAAAACAGAGGGACAAGTGGTAATGACTCAGCAGAGTGGGAAAAGCTCCACACTCAAGAGCTTGCAGAAGGAGGGCCGATGAGACGCAAACTGATTTGTCTTAAAGAATCCCCAAGAGGCTCAGTGGCGCCTGAGCGCGGGAGTCTGACAAAGTCCTGCTGAGGTGCAGGGCGGAGGGCAGAGGGCGGTGCTCGTGGTTGAGAGTCTCCATGTGGAGCATGAGCATGAGCAGGGCCCCCTCCCCACCCTGCCCAACATCCCCACAGTGCCAGACCTACGTAGAACTTGAGAAGGCAATGGGACCTTGTTCGCAACATGCAGAGAGGGACATTATTTCCAACCCAGAACTCTATACTCAGCCTGACCATACATCAAGTGTGACGATGGAACAAATACATTTTGGACATGCAAAAAATTAACTGCTCTTGCGCCTCTTCTTAGCAAGTTACTAGAGCATGCACGTCTGCTGAACAAGAGAATGAGCCAAGAAATGGGAACATGGGAGGACACAGGAAGCAGGGGATCCCACCAAAGAAAGTGGCACGATTTCAGATAACTACTGTGTGGTGGATGCGGAGCCCCCAGAGAGGCCCAGACGGCAGACGGTCCAAACAAGCGGGAGAGTAGGAGGGACATGGAGATGAAATTGTGTGCTGTCTCAAACTTTAGAAGCAGTATCGATAGATATTCAATAACTCCCTTGGAGCACAGACACCCGAGCAACTGAGAAAGCCAAGAGATGAATGCCAAGAAATACACAGTGGTGTACAAGAGGGGGAATGAAGTCATCGGACCTGACTTGAGTCATGGGGAAACGGTATAGCAGAGCCGGGTAATGGAAGCACCGACCAAACGTGGGCTACACCATAGCAGCGGAGTGGTAGAAGGAGAAATGGGGAGGAAAGCTTGCAAAGTAGCTAAATCCTCAATGACCAGATCGAGAAGTCAATAGATAATGAAACAGAGAGAGAGAGAGAGAGAGAGAGAGAGAGAAAGCTGCCTAGCAAATTATTTAGAAGTATATGGAGATAAATAATAGAAGCAGGACCTAAGGGAGCTGAGATTGCTTCCCCTTAGGAGTGGGGGAGGGATGAGGAACCAGCGCTTTGCACATGAAGCCTTTTAGCGTTATTCGATTTCCCAGAACTTTGTGCGTGATTACTTTGGAAAAAAGGGGGGAAGAGATTATTTTTCAAAACTGCTTGATCATGACTGCCAGATCCGTGTGTGGTTCTGGAAGCCAGGCTGACCCAGTCCCCTACCGTGCGCCCACGCAGCCCCTAAAGGCAAATGGCAGAGCCCATGGGTAATGTTGGCCAGTTCCCAAGACTATGGGTCTCGGTTTGCGCCCAACCTGACCATCCTACTTTCTGCCCCAGACCCCCTAGCTCCATACAGGATGACAGGGGCTCTCTGCCTCTGCCTTTCTGTGGACTTAGAGGTCTTCTCGGTTGGTTGGACTTGGCCCTTCTGTGAAGGTTTCCGTTTCCTCCCTCGGTTCTCATGGCCTGGGGTGAGGCTCCAGGAAGCCACGTCTCCTGCCCACTGGCCACAGCAGATTAGAGCAAGGTGACCACCTGACCCGGGCAGAGCCAATCTGCTTCTTCCTGGGAAATCGGTAATTGAGACGGAGAGACAGCCAGACAGTTGGACTGCTTTCTTGAGTAGCGGAAATGTAAATGGAGGAGCTGCGGGCTGGAAGGTTTCCAACTCCATGGGCATGAAGGGCAGACAGTCAGTCTGGAGAGAGAGAAAGACAGGAAGGGCCAGACTAGCGGGGGAAGCCGACTCACGAGACCACGGAGTCTCAAGTGGAAAGACAGGCCAAGTGAGAGGCTGGGTCCTGGAATGGTCCTCCTTAAGGCCTCGAATTCCTCACGCTTCTTGGTTGCCTTAGCAGAAAGCTCCCTTTTCTGATGAAAACAGTTTGAGTCGGTTCCCTTCACTTACACCCAAAAGGATCGCCCTTAAGGAAAAGCCAACCCAGCCCATCTCCGTACACACTGCATGGAGGGGGCTGTGAGAAGACATTTGATTTTTTTTTTTTTTTTTTTTTAATTCTCTAGCATCCATTTCCCTCGCTCAGCAGCGCCCAGTTTCCTCTGGGAGGAGTATCTCCCCTCACAAAATACAGTCTTAGTTTATAGTAAACACAGGAGGTTTATGTTTCCCTGGGAGCGGGGAGGGGGCCCCAGAGGCTCCTTTTGCTGGAGCCTCCCTCGCACTGCCCTGGCTTCCCCAGGGATGGACCCTGGCCAGTGAGACTCTCTCCTGGGACTCTGAATCCTGAGCAGAGGTAAGGAAGGACACGGGGTCGGAGTTCATTCAGCCCATGAACCATGGTCAGCCTGGAGGAGAAGCAAGTCTCTGCTTCTGAGGTGTTGTGGGGCCACCCTGCTTCCTGTCAGTTAGGTCCTGGCGCAGCGTCATCGTCTCCCATCCCGTGTCTCCCCCACATTCTTCCACCAAACTCCCTCGTTTGGTGAAGTTAGTCCAATCTGTCTTCTGTGGC
The DNA here is from genome assembly GCF_003265705.2 of Callorhinus ursinus. NCBI lineage: Eukaryota > Metazoa > Chordata > Mammalia > Carnivora > Otariidae > Callorhinus > Callorhinus ursinus. The sequence goes on along the minus strand of NW_027397087.1, from coordinate 34,547,004 downwards.
GTGCAGCCCGAGAACCCCGACCGACCCTGGGAAGAGGGCCCAAGCAGACACCGGACAGATGTGGATGGCCCCGGGGAGCTCCTGTGGCCTCCCCTCATCTGTGGGAACAGCTGGAGGCGGCCCCCCACCGTCAGCAGTGGCGTGCGAGGCAGCCTTGTTTGGTTGGGCCAGCAGCGGAGGCTGGAAGCAGAGGCACAGAGTGACCAGGGGTCCCCGGCCGCTGGGCGGGCGGACTCACAGACTGGAGCTCTGGAAACTTTGCCGGCAGGGCCTGGAGTTAGAGGTTTACTGTGTCCTGTGTGATCATGCCCCCATTTTCATACCAGGCTGGTGTGGCCTTCATGTGAAGCAACGAGGGAGTTGGCTGCAAGAAGATTATATAGTGGAAAGAAGACTGGTGGGAAATGAGCGGTTTTTGTTTTTCTCCTTTTTTGTTCTGAGAATTCCGTGCCCCCTTCCTATCCTGGAGTGCCAGCTCTGTGCATCATCCCCGGGCCCCCCGCCCCGTCCCAGATGACCCATGCTAATGACTTAGTGTGGGTCCTTCTCTGTTTACGTGCATACTTGTAGGATCCCATACAGACCTACGTCTACACACACACCTGTACCTACAGACTCAAAGGCAGGTGGTTTTTGTTACTGGTTTACAAAAAGTGGATCGTGTCATACACTCTTTTCTGCATCTTGCTTTTCCCTCTTAACAGCCCCCAACCCCAAGTCTGATGGCTACGACGCTGATTCATTCTTTTAATCAGCTGTATAATAGTCCTTGGTGTATGTAAGGTGTATGTACCACTGTTTATTTAGCTTCCCTCCCAGCTGATGGGCGCTCACTCTGCTCTGTGTGTTTGCACACATAGGCACCATGCGTATAATGCTGCAACAGGGGCGCCTGGGTGGCTCAGCTGGTCCGACCCTTGATTTGGCTCAGGTCATGATCTCGGGGTCCTGAGATTGAGCCCCAGCTCGGGCTCTGTGCTCAGCAGGGCGTCTGCTTGAGATTCTCTCTCCCTCTCCCTCTGCCCTTCCCCTCACTCATGCTCATTCTCTCTCTCTCTCTCTCTCTCCTTAAATAAATAAATCTTTATATTTATTTTTTAAAGATTTTTTTTTATTTATTCATTTGAGAGAGAGAGGGAACACAAGCAGGGGGAGTGGGAGAGGGAGAAGCAGACTCCCTGCTGAGCAGGGAGCCCGATGCGGGGCTCGATCCCAGGACCCTGAGATCAGGACCCGAGCCGAAGGCAGACGCTTGACTACCTGAGCCCCCCAGGCGCCCCAGTAAATAAATCTTAAAAAAAAATAATGCTTCTACAGGCATCCGTGTACTTACATTTTTACCTAATGGAGATTTTATGTTTGTGGGCTTTTATTTTCCCTGGAGTATGATGGCTGAGTTGAAGGGCAGATGCGTTTTTTTTTTTTTTATTTTAATAGAAGTCACCAGATTGCTTTCCACAAAGGTTACACTCCTTCACCTTTCTCCCAAAACATAAGTGACTACGCTTTTCTCACATTCCTCCAAGACTGGCAGGGAGTATTTTAAAATATTAGCTGGGGAGGGATTTGGAAATTGGAACTATGGCTGCTTTTCCCTTCTCTACTTTCTTCTAATTTTATTTTCCGAGGTCCTTCTCCTGTAAAAGGAGGAAAGTTGTAATACTTCTATGTGAACCAGCCCCAGCCCTGGCGCCTCCTGTGCTGATCTGCAGGCAAGGATTCTCAGCAGCCTGAAGGCGCTGGGGCTCACTCTTCTGCCCCTCCCCAGTAGCAGGCCCCCAAGTATCAGTTAGCCTTGGCCCCACATGGACCTGTCATCCCATTCCAGCAAGGCTGGGACCCCCCGAAGCCCGGGCACATATCCACACGTCACTGACGTTACCTGCATGGATGGCAAAAAGGTGTTCTCGGGGGGGAAACGTCCAGATTCCAAAGCAGACCAATTCAGGTGGAATCCTATTTACTAGCTGGGCTCTGTCCGTTCACGGAACCTCTCTGAACCCCAGCTTCCTTGTCTATAAAATGGGGGGGGACAATGCAACCGCACCACAAGATTGTTAAGAGCAAAGTGGGTAAAGGCTTAGAACGACATCTGGTACGTAGTATACACTATGATGGTTTGTTACATAAATAATGTCTGCCTCATAATGTCGCTGCGAGAGAATGTGCACCAAGATGCTTTTCTCAGCACACACTTGTTGAAAATCCACGATGTAAAGTGTAGGCCCCGAGCCAAGTGCCCACTGAGCTCGGCGCCCTCCTCTGCTCTCCCTTCGCCCCATGCCTATGGCTGGTCCCGTTCTCAGAGGGCACCGCGGGGGCATCTAATCTTGCTGGACCAGCCTCGTGAGCTGCACTCACAAAGACCCTGCACCCCGGGGCTTTGCCCCTAATGCTCTACTCTCACCATAGTGAAATTCTTGAGCCTCCGCCTCCCATATAACGTACCGGGTCCTGCCTAGGGGCCTACGTGAAGCGAGTCCTCAATAAATACTTCGAAAAGAAGCAAACCAAATAATAAATAAGACCTTGCTTCTGCCTTCTAAGTGCTCACAGCCTCATCGGGAAGACAGCCTGAAGTATGCTAAAACCTCCATATAGCGGTTACAACCCCGGCTTGGAGTCGGACAAGCCTGGGCTCAGAGCCCAGAGTATAATGCTGGACAAATTACCTCACCTCTGGGCACCTCAGGCTCCTCAGCTATAAATTGGAGCTGAGACTACAAGCCCGGCTGGTACTAGAAAGCCGGTTCTGAGGTGCAGGAGAGGAAATGGGGGGATGGGGAGGCAGCGTCCTGCCGAGTTGTGGTTTGGAGCTGGGCTCTGGCAATGGGAGTCCCTGCCTCTGAGGTTCATGAAAAGCCCCATTTTCCAGCTCTTGGATCTCCCAACTTGGTCCTGGCGTTCCTCCATCATTGTTGGGTGTGCATGCCTGGGGACTCTGACATAGGTCCCTGTACACTGAAACTGTGGGTTTCCTTGGCTGCAGGGGAACAGCCTGCCTACACACAAGAGCTTGACTAACATAATGAGGTCACAGGGTATCGTAGACATGTCCTTAGAGGGACCACAGGGCAGTGTTAGCAAATCCTCAGTTCCAGGAAGTCCCCTGATGTGACGCCTGGCCCGTCCTTCCCACCCTTCTCTGCTGGGACCATACCCCTGCCCATGCTCCGAGGCACTACTACCTTTTCCCATCTATTTTGCAGTGCTTCCTCTACCCTGGAGCCAGCCCCTCCCCAACATGGCTCCCAGGGCACGTACCATTGCCCTGTCGGGGCAGAGATGTGGCACGGGATCTGCAGTTGCCAACTTCAGTTGAGCCTGGCAGAAAGCAATGGGGTTCTCAAGTGATTTCCAGCCTTTCAAACCCCTACCGGGAGTCCCCCATTCACCTAAACTTGACCTCACAGCAAGGCTCGCTGAACTCCAAGGCTGAAGCCGTCCCATTCCATCGGCAACCAAGGGCTCTGGGACCTGGTCAGATTCTCTGAGCAGGAACTTAGAGAGATTTCTGATTCACAAAATAAACAAATAAGATAGGGAGATGAATTCGTCTGGCAGACACAATCTTTCACATCAGGGGGTTCGTGGTGGTTAAAAGTAATGAGCCCCTCTTGGCAACGAACGGCTTGCAGAACGTTAGCCCGAGCAGCCTCGCTAAGAAGTCAGGCTTTGATTGCTCCTTCTGTTGGGTCTCTCCCCCTCCCTTTTCGCTCTGCCATCATCCCTCCCGGTGGCCCCCTGCCTCTGCCTCTTCTCCCCTGAATCCTGAGGTAGGCAGGCCCCCGACTCTCCTGGGGGGCTGATCTTCAGAGCTGGATCTCTCCTGTGGGAGAGCAGGGACTTAGGCGAGCTCTTCCTAAAAGTCACACAGGACTCCCAGCACCTGCCCCCCTACCTCCTCCCAGCCCAGCCCCACCCATGAATCTTCCCGAAGGGTCACCCTGAGGACAAGCCATTTACTAACTCAAGGGAGAGCAGGGAAGTCACAGGCCAGGTATCAATGAGATTTATGAGTCACGGATATCACAGGACCCTGTTTTCATTTGACTTCATTCACTACTTCCTTTCCTCATATTAATTTCTCCCAACAGCCCACTCATCTTCCCTCTTGGAGCCCTGCCCACCATCGCTCTCCCTGATACGGTGCTATCTCTAACAGGCCAAGGCACTCAGCACCCTGATGGTTTTGGAGCCGGCTCGCTCAAGCACTTAAAGTTACCCTCTGTGGCTAATCAAATATCAAAACAACCTCCCACAGTGATTTGGAGGAGCTTGGTGACAGCAAGACATTGGCCACAGAGCCATCAGCACAGGCCACGTTTGTTTGGTGGCAGGCAGTGAGGCCAGTTTCTGTTCTCTCATATTCTTAATGGCAGCAGGCAGTGGCTTTTCCTGAGAAGCAACTGCTCTGTGGTCGACCTGGGGTTGGGATTTTTATTTTTTTTTTCTTCTTTTCTTTTGAACACAGAGAGATGTTCCACGCCAAGGGTCAGCTGGGTGGTGGTTAGATTTTTTTTCTATGACAAAATGAATCAACAGCAAGAGCAATGGTTGAGGGAAGAGACTGCATCTAGAAACTGGTCTCAGTTCTACTCAGAGAACATTGGACAAGTCACGGCCACTCTGAACTTCTGTTTCATCTTCTGGAATACAAGAGAATTGGGTTAAAGACTCCCTCAGGTCCTGGAACCAGAGGGTGATTCAACTTTATATCAGACCTTACAGTTTAAACAACACTTCACACTTCGTATTTCATCTGATGTTCCCAGGCACCCCACGAGTGAGCCAGGAGAGGTATTAATACCTCCATTGATAACAGTGAACGATTTGTCTGTGGTGACGTACACTATATGTGACAGAGCAGAGCCTCTGTCATGGGCCTGCCTCCCGGTACAGACATGGCCGATTCCCTGCTCCACATCCCCCTCCCCCTTCCCCTCCCCACAGAGCTTCTGTTCCAGCCAGAATTCAGGGCTCCTCCTGCCTACCCCACTTTCTGCTGAAAACACTGAGATCCGTTGAGGGAAGTGAAGGGACCTCCCCAAGGTCATGAAGCACTCTAGTCTCCTAAAAGGTAACCCAGTGCTGCTCTACCTACCATTCTCTTCTCAGCACCACGGGGCCTGAGGATGGGTCTGTCATAAAGGTGACACTGGCGAGCTCTGGGCACATTTGGGACCTCTCCACTGTGTCGTCACTACCCACATTGCCTGGGGGGGTCCTTGAGAAATTGTCACCGGGGTCCTCTTGGGGGCGTGGCTCCATGACCCCCCAGGACCGCAGATTCGCCGCTCACCCCCTGGGCTCCTCCAAGTCCTCTGACTTCTGCTGAGGCCCAGCCCAACCCCCACAGTGCCTCTCTCAGACCTCAGGGTGAGTGGTCGGCTCCTTCTCCAGCCTGATGCCCACCCTGCTGTCCCCACGAACACAGCGTGCGAGAGTCGGGGCCGGCCAGCCACCTGCCTGCAGCGCCCCTGGAAAACGCCACTCCTTTCTCAGGACTCAGCTCAGCTGGTCCTTCTTCCAGGCATGGCCCTCAGAGGCCATCGCTTCTTTCCCCACTCCCGTGACATTTGAGTAGAGCTCAGTGGGAACCTGTGTCTCCTCACGCGGCCATCAGGTCATCATCGACGGCAAGGCTGGCCTGCTTTTAACCGGCAGCTCCGGGAGGCTGTGTCTTCTCTCCTCCGTGCTGGGCCGGCCGCGGTGGGGCTCAGCAGCCTTGGAGAGAGGGAAGACAAAGGGACAAAGGCAGAGCAAACGTTACCTACCGCTCCTGCCCGCACGGAAACCAGCTCCACCATTTACCCTCCACCGTGGGAGCCGGTCTCCTCGGGGCCTGTTTTCTCATCTACGATGTGGGGACAACGTAGACTGCAGACCCCAGCAGGATGGTAAGGGATAACCCGGGACAAAGGCTCGGCACCTCACCCGTCGCCAGGAAGCACTGTTACCATTACTAGGGAATTCCCTGTGAGGTTCTTCCCTGAGCTTGCAAGAAAGCCCCAGGGTCTCCACACCATTTGCAGGAAGCGCCCAGGGGGTTGGCAGCCGTCTTCCCTGCCCTCCATCTCCTCCAGCCCCAGTCGGAAAACCCCTTTGTCAGGTCGCCCCTGACACAGCCAAGCTGTTTTCCTTTCCCTTGTTGGGTAGGGAAGACCTGGCCACCGAGCCTGGGGCTGGGCTCCCACCCTTTTAAGTGCAAACACCGGGCTGTGTATTTTGGGCCTCTCTGAAGGGCCATTTCTGGTGAAATACCAGGTTTTGAAATACTTCACCGCTTGTTTGCATTCGGAAGCCCAGACACGCTCAGGTCTCTCAAGGCCCGTGTTCAGAGAGGCTGGAGGCCCTGCGAGGTTACGGATCAGGCCCCAGCAGGAATACACAACAGGCCCCTGCTCTGAGCTGGGTCCGGGAGCCCCCTGGAGCGGAAGAGGGCCCCACGCCCTCCAGGGTCCCTGTCCGGCACTGGGAGAGCAGACAAAAGCACAGGGAGACTCCCAGACATCGCGGGAGGTGAGCCAAGTTCACAGACAGGATCCACATGATCCGACCAAGGGCTGGAGCGAAAACAATCCCCCTGTGGTGTTGTGTGCAGAAACCCTGGGCCCAGCGCTTCTGCCGCCTCTCCCCCTCCAGACCCGCACCCACCTCTCTGCCCACGGGAACATGCAAACTTCTCCTCCTGCCAAGAGCCAGTTTGAGAGGAATGGATGTTTATTTGAGCTGCACGGCTCTATGAAGGGGCCGACTAACCCAACAGGCTGGGGCCAATCCAGTGGGCTGGGAGAAGGCGGGGCTGGCTGGACGGAAACCCTGTGGGTGTCATCTGGTCCTCTAGGAGAAGGAGCCTCTGCGCCTTGGGTGGTCATCTGGGTCACGTGCTCCACATGCCTTGTTTACTTACAACTTCGTGAGATGTGTGATGCCATCCCCATTTCACAGATGAAGGAACTGATGCTCCTTGGACAGGGCCCAGGGCCTCCCTTATAGGCAGAGGGGACAAGTTCAGAGGCTGGGGAGAAGCCCAGTGCAGCAGGAGGGGAAGGAGACTGGGAGCTGAGGACAGACAGAGACAGGCGCTCGCTGAAGAGCCTCCATCCCTCCTTCCACATGGTGGGGTGCAAAACAGACAGCAGCAAATAGCTACTGAGCCCCTTGGGTGTGCCCACCGCCTGGGGACCAGCCCCCCAGGAGCCCACAAAAAGCAGACAAGTGAATTGATTTATTTATATAGCCGTCTCACGGGGCCCCCACAAAGAAAGCAGGTTTCCAAAGCTTCTGGCTTTGGAAGCTTACATGCACTCTCCCCAGAAAAGTTCCTCTCTTCGGCCTCCACTGGGAGCCGGTTATTCAGTTTGCATATAGTCCCAACCCGCTGAGGCTCTGTTTCGGGGTGGTGTGGCAAGGTTAGAGGCAGGCCCTTAAGCGACCACAGGGAGGAGGTGTTGCCGGAAACCACCTGGGAAAAGGGAAGACACAACCAAAGCCACGGATGGAGGCGCTCCCAAGGCAGAGCTGGCCAGAGCCGGCTCACCAAGGAGGGTTTGGGACCAGACAGAGCTGGACGTCCTGACTACCTTTTAGCCGAGTGAGGGTGGGAATTTCCTGCTCCTCCCCATCTGAAAAGCAGGGCCTGCCACCATGGGCAGGAATGAAAGGTCACGAGGGCCACGTGGGTCACCTGCTGAGCATCTGGAGGGAGCCGTGACTCGTGTCATGGCTGTTGTGCTGGGGGTCATGGCAGGAAATGAGGCGCGTACGAGAAGCACCATTCTCAAGCTTGTCTACACATTGGAATCATCTGGGAGCTTTATTGTTTTAACTTTTAATTTTATTTTTTTTAAGATTTTTATTTATTTATTTGAGAGAGACAGATAGTGGCAGAGATAGAGAGAGAGCACAAGCGGGGAGGAGAGGGAGAAGCAGGCTCCTCCCTGAGCAGGGAGCCCGATGTGGGGCTCAATCCCAGGACCCTGGGATCATGACCCGAGCTGAAGGCAGGCACCCAACCAACTAAGCCACCCAGGCGCCCCATCTGGGAGCTTTGATAAGCACTCTGGCCTGGCTTCACCTCCCAGAGATGCTGAGTAAAATGGTCCGGAGGGGGACCCGGACAACAGGATCTTTTGCGCCTTCCCACTGATTCGGACCCGCAGCCAGGCCTGAACCCCCTCCCTGCAAGCAACTGGAACCCAGCCCAGCCCAGAAGCCGATGCAGGGCCCTGATCATCAGAGCTGAGGAGAAGGGGCTCAGTCTCTGTCTGGGTACCATCTTTTAGAATGCTTTCTGTCAACGTGGTTAATTTCTTTGAAGCTTTGGCTCTTGAGGGAATAAAGTTCAATTATCTGGAAAACTCACTTATGTGGAACTCGTCACTCCCAAATGGCCCTGGCTAAATGAGGTGTTACGATTCTATAGATTCTCAAATTAGAGTCTTTGTGATTCTTCACCCAGAAAAAAAAATGATCCAGAGGCTTGGCTTGGAAGCACGCCCTCACTGCCCTGGCTCCTTAGGCAGCAGGGCTCTGCCTAAACCCGGGTCAGGGGAGGGCTCCCTGGCTCGGGGGGGAAAAGTTCGGCCAGAGCCCCAGCCAGCCTGAGTCACACGCCCGCCCGGGCCCTTGCTGTCCCGACTCCTCTGGGCCAGTTAGCCTATTTCTGCCTGAAACAGTAAGCACCCTCTTCTCCCCTGTCCAATAACCACATCCTGATACGCTGGGGGAAATCACTCACACCACGCCTCCTGCAGAGCGCATGGCTCCACATGAGGGTTTCCAGTGGTTTCTTTTATGAAGAATACAAATAAAGGATTTGTTCCATTTGTTTTATGAGCTCATTTTTAACTGGAGGGGTGAGGAGAAGGCGAACACAAAAGGTGCTTTGATTATTAAAATCTCATTTTGTTCTTAATGACCCCATGCACGCAGAACACAGAGATGGAATATTCACCAATGAGTTGCCATGACCCAAATATAGGGGGAAAAAAAAAACACATGAAAAGCAGGGTTCATGTCCCAGGATCCTTTGCAGCTGTTGTCATTAGATATTTACTTCTTTGTTTACGTCATGCTTGTCCCACACCAGAGAAAATGCTCCAGGAGAGAAGAGACTTGGTCTGTTTGGGTTATTGCTGTGTCCCCAGGACCTACAACAGTGCCCTAGCAACAGTAAGCCACAAAAAACATTTGTGAAATAGATGATCTTTGAACTCAGTGCTGGTTTTGTAAGTTTTGAAACAAAGTTCTAAGGTACCCGGGTTACCAGTTACGGGCTGTATCAGTTTGCTCTCGCTGCCATAACTAGGTACCACCAAGTGACTGGCTCTAAACAATGGAAATGTACTGTCTCACAGTTGTGGAGCCCACAAGTCTGAGATCCAGGTATTGGCTCCTGAGGGCTGAGAGGGAGAATCTGCTCCATGCCTCTTCCTGCTTCTGGTGGTCTGCTGGCAATCTTTGGGGTCCCCCGGCTTATAGAAGCATCACCCAACCTTTGGTTTCTTCATCTTAACATGGCTTTCTTCCTGTGTCTCCATCTGCACCCAGATCTCCCCTTCTACTAAAGACACGAATCATACAGAGTTAGAATGCACCCCAATGACTTCATTTTCACATAATTACCACCATCAAGACCCCACCTCCGAATAAGGTCACATTCTGAGGTACCGAGGACTCCGGCATATGAATTTGGGGGGGAATCCACTTAACCCATAACACCTGTTAGTTGATTAATGACTAAATAAATCATTAACAATAAATAATTAAATCATTTTATATCCCAATATGTAGTAGGCACCTCTGATCTGCTGGCTGTTTTGTTAAAATACTGGGAGGCTATAAAGATGATCCAGAGAAAGAGACAGAACTCAAAATTGAGATCAGCCAAGGAGCACCGCTCACAACATGGCACAAGTCTCCCCCAGAGAGAGAAATTAATTAACTAATTAATTAATTGCTGTGATTGGAGACCAAGGAGTTTTCATGGAAGGGGGCGACATGTGAGCAGGGTCTTTGCTGGATACCTGGTGTTCTAGGGTGGAGAAGGGAGGAGGGCGGATGGCCAGGGGGAACAGAGGCAGGAGGGTGCTCGGCGTTTGCAGGGAGCATCGAGCAGCTAGTGAGGCCGGGCTGTAACCCACAAGAAGACGGGCAGCCATAAGAGAGATGCCTATAATGAGGACGGGTGGGCAAGGCTTATCTGTTGTGTGTTTGCTGTAGGCCGAGGGGAGCCCAGGCATGCGGCTGACAGGGGCGTGATTTCAGAAGCCCACACCCTCAGCAGTGCAGGAGTAGGAGCATGGAAAGCAGCCTCCAGGAAGCCCAGGCTGGTGAGATCGGGGCTGATGAGTGTGAACGGAAGAGCCATGGACTCCATACCTCCCCAGATGTGAGCCAGGACAGGCGGACGGCGAGGGGGAGGCCAGTGCTGGGCATAGCGGGAGTGCCATGTGCCCAGATCAGGGGTGTGTGTGCATAAACGGAGAAGACAGGGAGACTGAGTGGGGCACCGCAGGTGGTGAAGGCAAAGCAGGAAGCCAGAAACGGAGATGGGAGAAGAGGATGTTACTGGAGGTGAGGTCCCCTGGGGGAGAATGGTGAGCGTTTGGAGGGAAGCAGGGAGACAGGGCCCAGGGGGCCTCTGTGAAGGGGACTCTCAGCCGTGGCTACACCGGGTTTCATATGGAAAGCTTGGCAGTCACACAGATGGGCCAGGGGAGCCTGTTTCGATGGGGCTGAGGTGGGAACCAGCATCAGAAATTTTATTTATTTTATTTTATTTTATTCTATTTTATTTTATTTTACTTATTTTATTTTATTTGGGGGAGGAGGAGGAGAGGGAGAGAGAGAGAATCCCAAGCAGGCTCCCTGCGGGGCTCGATCCCACGACCCTGAGATCATGACCTAGCCGAAGTCAAGAGTTGGACACTTAACCGACTGAGCCACCCAGGCGCCCCCAGCAGTTTTTAAAACAATGGTTCTCAAGCTTGGCTGCACTTCAGAGTCACCTAGGGAGCTTCAAACACTACACAGCCAGAGATCCTGATTTAATTGGTCTGGGGACAGGCCTGGGTGTCCGGAGCCTCACCCCTCCCTGAGGGAGTCTAAGGCGGGACTGAGAACCGCTGGGTGGGGGTGGGACAGAGCCACGGAAGGGGGAACGGCAGCCGGTGGGAAGGAGCGCTAGCACAACCTCCCAGCCACGGAGGCCCAGGGAAGGGGTCAAGTACCGCAGGAGATCAGAAGGGATCCGCGCTAAGAAGTGGGTGCTGAGCAGGCTCTTCGCCCCACAACTTCTGAGAGCGGCCGAATCAGCGTTCTGTGGCTCCACGTCGGTATCTTGAAATCGGCCACGGTGAGAAGACGCGTACCACGGAAATGGGCACATGCTGCCAGTCGGCAGAGCAGTCCGTCCTGCCCCCACCACCACCCCCAGAGAGCCGGTTGTTAACCATCTACTAGCACACCACTGTCTTTCCGTTTGCCTGCCCTCAGAGGCCAGAGTTTTAATCCATAGATCCTCCATTCCAGGACAGGCTCCATCCTGAAGGCTCCTCCACTCCAAGCTGGAAACATGTCTTCTGTGCCTCAGCCCCGGGACTCTGCTCTCCATCTGGGCGACTTTGCTGCCTCCGTCACCTGCTGCCCACAGCAACCCCCGAGCAAAAACCACTGGTTGGCCCCTGCTCTGTGCGGGCCCTGGAGGGACCCACACCGAGATGATAAAAGCAGGCACTGGCTCTCAAGGACCCCATCCCACTAGAGAGATGCCAAGGGCAAAGAGCTAAATGACCATGTAAGACGTGGATGACAGATGAAGTCAGAAATGAGAGAGTCTCATGGCCTGGATTGTCAAATGGGTGTGCCAATGACACACACTGCAAATGCTGGGGTCCAGAAGAAGCGGTGGGTTCAGCTGAGAGGTGCTTTAGTTTTGGCAGATGGGCAGGAAGGTGTCAGCTGCTCAGTCGTCCATGGTCAGCTCACAGTGGGAGGACTAGGCTCCATGTTATTTTATTGCCCTGAAGACATCTCCATGTGGATTTATACTTCTTATCCTCTGGGCCTTTTTGGCATTTCCCCCAAGCCCCTGCTAGAAGACCTGGCTGGACCCTCGGCAACATGCTCATAACAGAGAGCCAAGTGCCTTAAAGAACCTATGATGAATCCCTGCCCGGATCTACCCAAACCTCCCCTCTCCATCTCCCACCCACGTTCATGACCAATCAGCCACCCTCTTTCCTTGCAAACCCCAGGCTGAGCAATGGCGGCTGGACTCACTCCATCAGCTCCAGCTGGCTCCCGCACAGGTCCATCAGAAGCACTTGCACAGGGAAAATGAACATTAGCCCAGTTTTGGGGGTGGCATTAATAAGCTGGAATGGATTTAGGAGCAGGTGATCAAGCTATACCCTAAAAGCCAAGTCACTGGAGTGGGGGGGAGGCCTGGGGATGGACATCATTGGGTGTGATGAGATTCTTTTTTTTTCTTTTTAAAGATTTTATTTATTTGAGAGAGAGAGAGAGAGAGAGCACAGCAGGGGGAGAGGCAGATGGAGAAGCAGACTCCCTGCTGAGCAGGGAGCCCGACGTGGGGCTCGATCCCAGGACCCTGAGATCTTGACCTGAACCAAAGGCAAATGCTTAACTGACTGAGTCACCCAGGCATCCCTGGGTGTGATGAGATTCTGACCCCAGGAGCTTACTTTGGAAGTTGACAGAGCCACTATATGAACGTGGAGTCTGTCTTCTGTGTGGCAGTGGAGGACAGAACTTGGCCAAAGAGGGAGTATTCATGAGGCAGACACTGCTCTGTTCCAGAGGAGTCTAGGCTGTCCAGCCTTTAGGTTTACCTCCTCTGATGTTAGGCCCTGGCCACACCGGGACACAGGTATCTGTGAAGCTCATCTCAGAAAACACCTGTTGAAATGGAAATGACCAATGGCCGGGAGACCCTCTCAGGGCTGGGAGGGGTGTCCACCTGGACCACTTCCTTAAGCTAAAGGGAAAGACTACCCAGATGTAATAAGAGGGGATGCCGGCTATGGGAACTGGCGTTTGGGAGCAAGTACTACAGACCTGAGCGACGAGCCTATGCTGGGGGCCAGACTTTGGCCCTCTTGTCCAATAGCCCTTCTCAGAAGGTCACTGAATATTCCAGCTCTGACGGCAGAGTCGGGCCTGGTGTGGAGAGGGGAAGATGAAACTTTTAAAATATCCATTTCTGTGCTCTCCCCTCCACCGAACAGCATTTTGCATTATTAAACAGAACACCACACCAGAGCAGATCTTGCAGGCAGATGAAGTAGCGGGTAACCTCGGCCCCGCCACGCCAGGATCCCTCGGGTGGCAGAAATAGCGAGAGCCTCCGTAGGTAGCATTTTCTCCAGCGTTTGTTTTCAGATCATTAAACACTTAACAGAGGGAGAGATGAAAAGCTGAAGAGTTCCAAGCCACTGCTGATTAAGTATCAATCAGAAATTAAGACAGAACAAGTCTGAAATTGTAATGATCTTTTTTAAGAACAGGTCCGCGTCCGCTTGATTTTTTTTTTTTCTCTTTTTATTTGCCTGGCAGGAAGCTGGGTGACTAAAATATGTGGTTAAACACAGGACACCTAGCATCCTTGCCTTTCCGGATGGGTACCGCTCTCTTCGGGTTACAGGCAAGGAGCCCGGGGCTTTCAGAGAATGCGTGGGTACCCCAAAGTCACACAGCTCAGGCGTGTGCACACATGGGGGCCAGGATTCCATCCGGTGAAACTGACTCCATGTAGTAAGCACCACGCTCCCCCCCTACCGGTGCGCCTCATGGGCAGGCAAAGGAATCTGGGGAGACCTGATCTGCAATCACACTTGACCTCATGTTCAAATCCCATTCCCCTGTGTAGCTGGCAAAGACCCGTGCTCTGGGGCAAGGCCAATGTCACTCATACTTAACTGAGCTTCTGCTGAGTTCTGGGTCTATGCTGTTCTGACCGTGAGCACCACCGAGTCAAGTAGATACTACTATGAACCCCGTGACTGATGAGAAAAAAAACTGAGGCCTAGAGAGGGTGAGTAATCTGCCCAAGACATGTGGATGGTAAGGGCTGGGCCCAATTCACAAACCTAGGCAGTGTGATTCCAGAATCCCCATGCTTAGCCTTTGCCCCCACGACCCCAGCTACTGGGGAGGACAGCCAGCCCCTCCTGGCTGCAGACTGGGTGACCAGCCTTCCCTTTGGGTTCCCAGATAACACTCTGAAGATGAGGAGATGACCCTGGGCACCAGCCCTCTCTAACTGGCTTCTAGGGGAATCAGTGTTCCCTGTGGCTCAGGAATCAAAGGGTTAACTTGAACTCAGTTCCCTTTCAAAGGAAATCCAGCAGAGGCCCTATTTGGGGGCAGGTCCTATGCCCAAGTCACTTTGGCACTTAATTGCTTATTATTTAATTGCTGTATTGGGGAGCACAAAGTGATCTACTGCAAAGTTATTAGCAAATTCCAGTTTTAAGGAAATAATTACTGAATTCTCCCTCCCTGGGTTGAGTAATTCCTTCCAAGATGCTCAACGACATTAAGCATTTTCACCAGGGCTGCTAGCAGCTCTGTAATATGCAAATAAAGTGACTCTGTAATTACCAATAAAATGCTTACTGAAGTGACAAATTTTTACTCAGCAGCGAGTTGGGGGAAAAATGGTATCATTTGTTTTTTAAGGATCCTTTAACCTTGTTAGTTGGCATTCATTTCCATGCTGTTTCATGGTCATTTAAAAAGACAATGGAGCCAACAGGCCTTCCTGGACAGGGAGAAGGCCCTCCTGGGAGTCCCCTCTTCCAACTGGCCTCCCTCATTCTGTGGAAGTGTGGACGGTCTGCTGCGGGTACTGGGAGATCACAGGCACTCCGCAGACTTGCCCTGGGCCCCTCTTTATGTATGCTGGGAGTCTGGCTTTCGGTGGGGCTCCTGGCTGATCTTTCCACGTGGGCACATAGAGAGCTGCCAGAATGATCCTCCTGAAGTCCAGGTGTGACCGTGTTACTCCTCTGTTTTCAAGCCCTTTCTTATACTCCAGACATAACCGCATAAAATTCAGTGGTTTGCTTGGACCTCAAGGCCTTTCACCATCGGCCAGGCAGGCAAGGCCCTGGGCGCAATGATTTCTCCAACTACCTCTCTCCAGGCCCACCCACGCCTCCGGTGCAGCCTTGATTTCTTTATCTGTCAAATGGCGTCATGGTCAGCATGGGCTAGGTTATGCGGCAGTAACAAGCAAGTCCACGATCTCAGTGGCTTAAAACAATCCAAATTTATTTATGCTCCCTGTCCATCATGGGTCAGCCTGAGTATCTGCTCATTGTGTTCACTCAAGAAAGACCAGGCTGATAAAGCGGTCACCTTCTCCAACACTGTTGGCCTGTCACCATATTAGAGGGAAAATGAAACATTCTCCCACCTGGAGTGACGTGCTACTTCCTCTCACAAGTGACTGGCCGGAACTGTTCATGTGGCCCCATGCAACCACAAAAGGCTCAGGAAGTGAAATTCTGCTTTGCACTCAATAACAGAAATATGTGACAATGATTCTAATGACTACCACCAATGCAGATCTCACAAACCTGTAGGGCTGATGTGAGTGCTAAGAGTGATCATGCTTGTAGAGAGCTCTGCACCGTACCCAGCACATGGCAAGTACTACGTGGGGTACTAATAGGTGCTCAGTGCGTGCTTGCTGGATGAACATTCCAGCATAACCCCCAGGAGTCACTGAGAAAACCAGTCCCCTCACCCTCACTGCCCCCCCCCCCCCACCGATGGGATCCTTACAAATTATGGTGATCAGAGAAAGCCTTCGGAGGAAAAGAAACAATCAGACCCAGCTTGGGGGATGCTGTAATGTCAGGGGCTGAGATTCTGGGAGGAGGAAAGGCATGAGCAAAGGCTGTGAGTCTGGAAAGTAAGCTTGTGTACATGGAGAACACAGAGATGAACTTCGCTGGGGTAGAGTTTTTCGGGGAGGGTCCTACACTTGGTAGAGGTGTCACGTCAAAGAATAAGAAAAGGGACTTCATTCTGAAGCCTCAGTTCACAGAAGCAATTCACAAATCAGAAAAATTCCTTTGCCATGCCCTGCATCTAATTCTTGGCTTAGAAGTTGTCACTGGCAAATGAAGTTGGGGTTAAATGGTCAGAAACCTTGATCTGAAACCCAGATCCCAACAGGGAGCCGAGGCCCCCTGGCCCCAAGTCCAGCAGCCTCTCCACAGCCCCATGTAGTGGCTGACCTGGTTTCTTCTCCTTCTACTTATTGCCAAAGGCTCCATCTCTGGGTGACCACGTTTGCCCCCAGGGAGAAGGTTTTCTCTTATATTTGCGTTGGTAACTGCTCAAAGTCCCACTAAGGCCTTGGAAATGTGCCACCCACATCCCTGCACACTGGCCCAATTGTGTGGCAAATGCCTCCTTTTTGAACTCTGGACCTTCTGGAGGAAACAGTTTCAATAGGAATAACTCGGAATTCTCCCAGGCCTTGCCATCTGGGCGTCTGGAATGAAGCTTCCAGGATATATGGCCCTTTGAAGGAAACAAATTCAATCGGCAATTGTGCTCCCATTTAATATGCCGAAGGAGTGGTCTTGGACTCTTGCCAGGGCTTTTGGTTTTTCACTCAACAACACTTACTGATCTTTTACTGTGCCTCTGGCACTGTGCTGGGTGCAGGGGCAGGAAGGTGGGGAGAGTGGACACTTTCAAAAAATGACTTTGGCCAAATATAATAAGGACCCTAATCAAGACAAGCATGAGGGATTATAGGGTACAGTAAAGGGATGGGTGATTGCTCCTGGGCAAGTCCAGAAGGCTTGGAAGGGGGAACCAGGGCCACTAACCACTGAGGAAAAGGGGCCTGCAGAAACTTAGGGGGAGCCCTATGCTTACTCCACAGTATTTCTGGACAAGGCTAGAATGCATGCAGCAAAACATGATCCCGCCCAACAGACATTTTAATGTGGACCTGCAGCTTGCGGGGCACAGAGCTAAGTGACTGAAGGACCCAAGAGGGATGAGGCATAGTCCCTTCCCTCACATTGCTTGTTGTCTAGTAGCAGAGACAGGCTTGGCACAGATGGATCTACCACATGGCCCAACAGGAGGATGCACACTGCCTTAGAAAGCCCTGCTACAGTCCTCCAACTGGAAAGATCAAAATAGTCCCAAGAACTGGCAGATGCCTGGGCAGGCTTCCTACAAGAGGTGGAAGGACGGGGGTTTTAGAGAGACGGAGTGGTGAGGGGGCAGGAAGGTGGGGCCTGAGGCACAAACGGGTGGGGTGACCACAGAGCCCGGTCAAAGGCACAACCAGACCTAAGTGTCCCAACTAGAGGCAGGGTCTATCCGAAACAGTGGGGGCAAATTCGGGGTGGTGGACTAAGGTGAGACTTGACCTTGCAGGCCTGAGGTCACCAACACTGTCCCCACCAAATACTTGGTGTCCAGTTGCCTCTAAGGATCCCATCTTTCGGCAGCCTTCCTCTATTGCATACACTCCATCTACTAAACCATAATCCATGTGTGTTTCCCACAGTATAGCCAGTGTTGGCTCATCTGAGATTATTCTAACCAAATGGAAAAAGAGTCACTCTGGTGCTCCAGACTCCAGTGGTTCCCCATTGTCCTCAGGATAAAGTCCAGCATTCCACGTTATTGGCCTCCGGGCCCCTCCCCGCCCTACTGGCCTCGCCAAACTCCTTGTGATTGTTTAGGCCCCCGCATTTCCCTCTTTAGACCTCTGAGCACACTGCTCCCATGCATGCAAGCCTCTCACTCTCCCCACCTGCTTATCACCTGGCTTCTTGGGCTGGAACCTTCATTGTCTGACCCCAGAACTTGGCCTGGTGCTGAGCTCTGATCACACCAGGTGGGCAGGCTCCGCCGGCTCGTCTGCATCCCCCAGGAGGCTGTGAACACCTGGGGCAGGGACTCCGCATCTAATCCCCCAGTGGCCCGCAACGGAGGTCGAGGAATGAACGAGCCAGTGAGTGAGTGAATGTGAGGTGTCATCTCAGGGTGACCCCTGGAACCCCATCACAGCAAAATGAATCATTTGTGCCCACTTTTGTGAAGGAATGGAAAGAACCTACAGCTTGCCAAGCAACCATCTTCACAGCTACCAGACCAGGGACTCCCGGCATAGACACTAGGGAGCCGGTAAGGATTTGGACCCAGGGTGGGGCATGCTTTTCCGCACCCTCCCCTCTGTCCAGAGTGCTGAGCCAATGCTGGAAGCCTCAGGGGGTACCAACTTCTCCCGTGAATGTCTTTTCTGGTCTTTTCTCTTTCAGCATGTCTTGACCTTCTGACCCCAGACAGGAAGCAAGATTAGTGCTTGTGATTCCTCCTGAGATGATGTCCCCCACATTTCAAACCCCATCCCTTACACTGTCAACAACAGCAGGCTCCTGCTTCGGACAGGCTTGAAAAAAGGGCACACAGAGTAACACTGTCTGTCATTAAGTTGCAGTTGCTTCCGTAGGAGCCCTAAGTAAGGTGAACGATGGGTTTGAAGGGGTCCCTGGGGCTGAGATGTTACGGAATGGTCTTTAAAGACTGCATACAGGGGTTCCCGGGTGGTGCAGTCGGTTGAGTGGCCAACTCTCAGTTTCGGCTCAGGTCTGATCTCAGGGTCATGAGATCGAGTCCCAGGTGGGTTGATCTTCAGGTTCTCTCTCCCTCTGCTCCTCTTGCTCATGCTCTCTCGCTCGCTCGCTCTCTCAAATACATAAAATACATACATACAAATACATACTCACACTCAGCCCAGAGGAGCTCACTAAATCATCCTAAGAGGTGAGGGGGCTTTCCCCACTTTAGCTCTCAAGCTTGTCCAGCTGAGTAGAGCCGCCATTTGAGCCCAGGCTGGGAGAGCCTGAGTGGGGGCTGTGGCACTGGTCATCTGGTTTGGCCCTCTCAGTGGCACAGAGGCCAAGCAGATGGGAGTGTCCGCACCCAGGAACTCCAACATGCTGCTTTCCATTGCTGAAAGTTAGACTTGCCCCTGAATGTCAATGGCTCACAAA
The DNA here is from genome assembly GCF_003265705.2 of Callorhinus ursinus. Lineage (NCBI taxonomy): Eukaryota > Metazoa > Chordata > Mammalia > Carnivora > Otariidae > Callorhinus > Callorhinus ursinus. The sequence goes on along the minus strand of NW_027397087.1, from coordinate 34,527,937 downwards.
GGTAAACAACATCAACTCCCTCTATGGCCAGCCATGCAACGCCGTGGATAGTGGTTGGCCTCTGGGCAGAGCCCCCAGCCACGGGGGTAAGGTTAGAAGGGGTAATGAAAGAAAAGGAGGCCCTCCCTCCCGCCGAGGGCTCCAACTTGCTCCTCTGTACCTCTAATCCTCCCCCACCCCAACCTACGGGTATCCACACTCATTCGTTCACTCCTAGTGAGCACTGCTCTGTGCCAGGTACCTAAGTCTGACAACTTGAGAAAGGCTTTATTATTATTCCCATTTTACAGAGAAGAAAACCCAAGCAGAGGGGCCCCGAACGATCCAAGCTTGCGCTATTGGTGGTGCTGTGTGCCTCTGAAGCCTCTTGGAACCTCATCCCTACAGGGCGGCTCTGACCCCTCCAGCCCTCAGTTATGCTGCTGCCCTAACAGGGGAGGAGGAGCTCAACAGCTTGGAGTCCGTTAGAAGATTCCAGAATTCAGGGCTCCCCCTGTTCCTCCTCAAACTTTCGCTCAGCCCCACACCCCTCAGAGGCGTCCCCCAGCCTCCGTGGAGTTCCCCTCCCAGGCCCCAAAACACTTACCTCCAACCCGGGGTGGGACAAGGGCAGGCATGAGGACTAATTAACAGTCTGCTGAGGGCTTTGAAGATGAAAAGCAGCCTGCAAGTGACAGCCTATTATCTGAAAGCTTCACACACAGAATAATGAAATTCCGGGTTCCAAATGGGAGAGTAAAAATCCTTTAACAAGGTGATAAAGGGAGGCAGGCGGGGAGCAGGGCGGAGGGCAAGGGCGTCCACTCTCACCTCCAAGTGCACAGCCCTCCGCGGACCCCAGCAGTCTGAGGCGAAAAGCGTGTGGCCAGGGTCACCCTCAGGCCCGGAAGGCTCTTCCCTTGCCAACTGCTGCCCCTGCCAGCTACTCAAGACTCTGGAAAAAGAGAGAGCCAGGCCGCCCCTGAGGGGCCTCAGGCCTGGGGGAGCCAGGATCCCCGGACCCTGAGGCCAATGGTAGCGTTGAAAGGGGCCAGGTCGGGAGTGAGAAGCCCAGATTTCTGGTCCTGGCTTTACACACTCGGACTCAGTTCCTGACCGTAGGTGGGTCTTGCCCTCTCTGCGCTGTGTGCCTTAGCAGGTGACCTGCATGGTCCCCACCCTGCCCCCACACCAGGATGCCCCTTGAGTTGGGGCCCCGTGTGCCCAGCATTGTGGAGCCCTGAGCAGGCACGGGGTTAATAATCAACAGCTGCTGTTTAACTGAATAGTTCATTCGAGGGGCCCTTCTCCTGCTGATTTTGTGGGGTTCTCGGACTTTAGTCAGTCCAGGTTCCCACAGCTAGGAAGGAACAACCCCCCGACCCCCCGTGCCTTCCTGAAGTTCCATGACTGGCAATGCCCTGGGCACCTCTGGAGACTGGAAGGAAGCCCCCACCCCACCCCCACCCCCACCCCCACCCCAACCTCAGAAGCACATGCCTAGCTATCTCCTTCACAGGCAGTTGGTTCCCTGAAGACAGCGATCAGTCCCACTCAACTCTGGACACCCCATGTCTGCCACAGGGGCAGAGTCACCTGCAAACATAAACTCTTGCTATGAGCAATCCAATCACCCACCAGTCAGGCAATTGAACTGGCAAGGTTATTAGATTGAAGGGGTTTGGCGAAAGCCTCGTCAAAAATTGAAACTTGATTGCAAGTGCATTATCTGGCCTATTACTTAACCTCTCTGAACCTTGGTTTTCCTTACCTATAAAATAGGGATGGTGATAGGACCTGCCTCATGAGGTTGTTCCAAGGTTACTGGAGTTAATTCCTGAGAATTAGAGTGTTTTGTTATTTTTACTCTTATTATCAATCCTTGGTTATCATCAGTTAGATAATTATGAATCTTTGCCTCTTTACTGCTCCCTGGAATTCCTTTAACCCCTTCACTACACAAGGGAGGGGACAGGGGGAGAGTAGATGCCATTTGGACAGCCATTGTAACTTAAGCCCTAGTGCCCCAACAAGCTTAAAATCCAGAAAGATAGGTACTGTTCTCCCTGTCTACAGATGAGAACACTAAGGCCCAAAAAGCAAAGGGGGTGTCTATGGTGACGCAGTTGGGCAGGGCAGAGCCCAGATCTGAGCATGGGTTAGAAATCATTTGTGCAGTTGAGAAATTTGCATTGAGCACCAATGGGCCAGGCCCCAGGGGTGGGAGAGTGAAGAAGACAGACACGTCCCTTGTCCTCCTAGAGCTAATGTTCTGGTAGACAGACGACAAGCCAGAAAAATGTGCGGCGGAAATGAATGAGTGTCACAGCCTATGAGCAGGGCTCTAAAGAAAATAAAATCTTATGATCCAAACGAAAGAGGAGGTTATTCAGAAAAGACTTCTCTGAGGAGGTCTGGACTGAGCCCCGGGAGACAAAGGGGAAAGTAAGCTAGTGCTCCTGACTGCCTCACCGCCAATTCTCGCTAAGGTGTGAATGATTAACTGCGGGTCCAAGCCAGGAAGCAAGATTTGTAAGCAGAAGGGCAGAGGGAATCTGAGGGCAGTGTGGAGGCCCAGACAGAGGACAGGAAGGATGAAAGCAGAGAGGGCTTGGAGCCTTGCAGAGGTAAGGACGTGCGTTGTAACTTTCAAGGGCTTTGCTAAAAACAGAAAGCTGGGCTTGGGGGGCTCGGGGAGAAACCCATTGGTAAGAAGAAAGGATGTGTGCCTGAGTCCTCTCTGTCCAAGAGACAGGTGGCAATTTGAGGCTATCAAGGCAGAAAAGTGAACATCATCTGTTCCTGTGAGGGGGGATGCAGGAAGACATCATTCCTAACCAGAGCAGACGGAAGGAGCACTACACATAAGTCCCCCAAGAAGGATGACAGCACGCCTTCGCTTCTCACAGCTGTCACAAGGGAGCTGGCCCCATGCACCTCTCCACATCCTTAAAGACACCCTACTAGGTGCCCCACACTCTTCTCAGCTCTGAGGAGAGACAAGAGAAATAAGCCTGTAACAGCAGATGTGGGCCAGGCCCCAGGGAAGCAGAGAAGGCCTCGCTGAGGAAGCCCCATTTGCACTGAGATCTGAGGTATTAAAAGGGAGGGAAGGATGTTCCTGGCAAAAGGAACAGTATGCGTGCTGGGGTGCCGCTAAATTTCTAATAACTGGCGATGGTGGGGGGAGGGGGCAGCCCTTTGCCAGTGTTTGCCCATCTCCGTGGTATAAATAGTCTTGCCATGCATGATGTCGCTGAACATGGGCAATCAAGAGAGAGGGAGCTGGCTCTAGCCCATCACTGGTGTGTGAGGCCTGAGGCAAGTGGGCAGCTACTTGGCTGGTTGAAGGAAAAGGAGCCAGCCAGGGGCACCCGAGCAGGTTGCTGGCCTTGGAGGGGGTGTGGGCTTTAGCTAGCAAGTGGCCTGTGTAGACTGTGACCACAGGTTTCTGTTCCATCTTCCTGCCCCCCTCAAACCTCTGTCAGGTTACATGGTAGGCCCAGAGTTCCTGGTGTTAAGTAACGAGGAAAGAATGAATTAATGAGACCTTCAAAGAAATAGTTTTGGGCTTTTTAACTGGTCAAAGGGAAACAAGTGCAGGGTACTGAAGGGGCTTAGTCGGTAAGGCACCTGACTCTTGATTTCAGCACGGGCCCCAATCTCAGGGATCTGGGATCGAGCCCCATGTCAGGCTCCACGCTCAGCATGGAGTTGGCTTGGGATTCTCTCTCCACCCCTCCACCTGCTCTCTCCCTCTCTCTCTCTCAAAATAAATAAAATCTTTTAAAAAAGAAAAGAAAAGGAGGAGCAGGTACTCTGTGACCATGGATGGGATGCCCCCTGGAAGCACCTGTCTCCCTTTCGATGGCAAGCCTGAGATCACATACAAGCTGTTGGTTCACTAGCCGGGCAGCCAAGCTAGGAGTGTGTGTGTGTGTGTGTGCGTGTGTGTGCATGCGTGTGCGTGTGCGTGTCGGGAAGCGGGGGTAGTGGAAAGGTAAGGTACAGGGCGCCTGGGTGGCTCAGTTGGCTGGGTGACTGCCTTCAGCTCAGGTCATGATCCTGGAGTCCTGGGATCGAGTCCCGCATGGTGCTCCCCGCTCAGCGGAGGTCTGCTTCTCCCTCTGACCCTCTTCCCTCTCGTGCTCTCTGTCTCTCGTTCTCTCTCTCTCAAATAAATAAATAAAATCTTAAAAAAAAAAAAGAAAGAAAGAAAGGTAAGGTACAGACGCCACCTGTGCTCCTCCGAAGTCTTGGTCCCAAGGGCTCTTGAACTATGGGGCCTCTCTCCATCCCGTTTAAGAGCAAGCTAGAGCAAGACAGAGGAGAACCAGGGGATAACAGGTAGGTGGAGAGCCACTCCAGCCCCAGCACCTGGAGGATCAACCGCTCACGGGAAGGAGGAGGGGGAGGCTTGGAAAGGGCAGAAATGAGCAGAGGGGCCTTGAGCAGGGGAGAGGACGGGGGGGGGACCTCACTTCCCGCCCCACCCCTCATTCCAGACCTGACACCCTCATCTAGGCCACCCTAATCTTCTCAGTCTGAACCTAGCCTAAAATTCCTCTGTGCTCTGCCTATTCATCCCTTCCTCCCCCTGGCAAGCACTGATCTTGTTACTGTCTCCATAGTTCTGCCTTTTCCAGAATGTCTTATAGTTAGAATCATACAGTATGTAGCCTTTTCAGATTGGCTTCTTCACTTACTAATATGCATTTAAGGTTTTTCCATGTCTTTTCCTGTCTTGATAGCTCATTTCTTTTTAGCACTGAAAAATATTCCATTGTCTGGATGTACCACAGCTTCTTTAGCCATTTACCTACTAAAGGGTATCTTGCCAAGTTTTGGCAATTATGAATAAAGCTGCTATAAACATCCGTGTGCAGGTTTTGTGTGGACATAAGTTTCCAGCTACTTTGGGTAAATACCAAGGAGTACAATTGCTAAATTATATGGTGAGAGTATGTTTAGTTTTCCAAACTAAACTGTTTTCCAAAGTGACTGTATCATTTTGCATTCCCCACCGGCAACGAATGAAGTTTCCCCTGGCCCCACATCCTTGCCAGCATCTGTTATTGTCAGTGTTCTGGATTTTGGCCACTCTAGGTGTGTGGTGCTATCTCGTCGTTTTAATTTGCATCGCCTTGATGACATAGGATGTAGAACAACTCTTTATATGCTTACTTGCCATCTGTAAGTGGTGAGATGTCTGTTCAAATCTTTTGCCCATTTTAATGGGGTTGTTTGTTTTCTTATTGTTGTATACTCTTTGTATATTTTGGATAGCAATCCTTTATCAGACAGGTCTTTGGCAAATATGTTTTTCCAGTCGCTGGCTTGTCTTCTCATTCTCTTGAGGAGTTAATTTTTTCACTGTTAGAGCAATGACTTACTGTATATCCGGGGTATTGCTAATGAAGATCAAAACGGGAGACCACGATTCTTAATTCTAGTCCTTTAAGGAGGGTAACAGCCATTCCCACCTTTGGAACACTTGCTGTGTTCTGGGTGCTCGGCAATGGTCTCAGGTCACCGGACCACGGAACTGTGAGAGGTAGATACCATTGTCCCCAGTTTGCAGATGCTAACGGGGAGGCTCAGAGAAGCAAAGTGGCTAGGCGTAGATGGCACACTCTCAAGTCGTGGGGCCAGTATTCAAGCGGAGCGCATTCAGCCCCACAGTTCTTGTTCCAAAATCGGCACTCGTAGACTGTGCTGGTTTTGTCTTCAGCCTCCCCACGTTGGAGGTTTAAATATGGTCCACGTCTCTCCTCTTAATTTGTAGCACCTTTTTTTTTTTTTCAACTTAGGGATCTCTCCGGGTATCAGGCATCCTTACAGAAGAACAAACTGAGACTCTGAGCAGTTAAGTGACTTGCCCAAAGTCACACAGCCAACTAATGTGTCTACAGCCACTTTCCAAGGATCCACCTTCTAGGCCCCCAGACCACACAGTCAAACTGTTTCTGTTACCTCGACCAGCCCCAGAAAAATCAGCCCAGCTGGACTGTTTTTCTCTCAGGGCTGTGGCTATACTGCCAATCCATTCATAGCCCTCCCCAATGACAGTCACTCTGTGGCTTCCATCTGTCCTTGGGAGGACCCCTGAACTCCCTGGCATGGACCCCCAGGCCGCCAGCACTCTACCTCTTCTGCTTCTGTAGCATCACCGCTCCCCCCCACCCCACCCCACGCCCTTCTCAGCCTAGTCAAACCACCTGCATCTGCTCCTTTTGGAGCCTCCTGGACTCCGCCTTTTTCCACCTCCTTCACCCACGACTCCACCTGAGGCTGAGGCCGGAAGAGGTAGAGAGACGACTCCTCTCCTCCAGCAGCAGGAGGAAGAGCTGACCTTTACCCAACACTGACTCTCAGCAAGAGCGGTGCCAAGTGCTTTGTTCAACTTTTACTTAAATCTCGTAACAATTCTATGGTGGGCACCACTAGCCACATTTTATGCAGTCCCATTTTACAGAGGTGTAAGCTGAGGCTTAAGAGAGCTTAAATACTTGGCTAAGGCCACGCGGTGGGTAAATGGCAGAGGCAGGATTTGAAACACTATCGAACCTCACATGCAAGGTCTTGACTCCATCGCTGACTCCTACCCTCCCAAACCCTCCCCACCCCTACCCAAAATTGCTCTCATAGCACCCATGCATTTCTCCATGATCGTACATCATGGTGCTCTTTTGAAAAATAGCCTTTTTTTTTTTTTCAGCACTTTTAGGTTTGCAGAAAAGTTGAGCGGAAATACCCCCTCATCCCCGCCCCACCCAGTTTCTCCTATTGTTAATATCTGGCCTTAGCGTGATACATTTGCTACAACTGATGAGCCAATACTGAGACTTTATTAACTAAAGTCTGTAAATTGACATTAGGCTCACTCTTGGTGACATACATTCTACAGGTCTGGACAAATGTATAATGACATGTATCCCCCCATTATAGTATCATTCAGAAGAGTGTCACTGCCCAGGGGCGCCTGGGTGGCTCAGTCAGTTAAGTGTCTGCCTTCGGCTCAAGTCATGATCCCAGGGTCCTGGGATCGAGCCCCGCATCGGGCTCCCTGCTCTGCAGGGAGTCGGCTTCTCCCTCTCCCTCTGCCTGCCACTCTGCTTACTTGTGCTCTCTCTCTCTCTCTCTCTGTCAAATAAATAAATAAAATCTTAAATAAAAAAAAAAAAAGTGTCACTGCCCTAAAAATCCCCTGTGCTCCAGCAATTCATCCTTCCCTGCCCCCTAACTTCTGGCAAGCGCTGATCTTGTTACAGTCTCCATAGTTTTGCCTTTTCCAGAATGTCATATAGTTGGAATCATACAGTATGTATGTAGCCTTTTCAGCCTTCTTTCACTCGGTAATAGGCATTTAAGCTTCCTCCATGTCTTTTCATGGCTTCATAGCTCGTGTCTTTTTATCCCTGAATACTATTCCATTGTATGGCTATATCACAGTTTGTTTATCCACTCACCCACTGAAGGACAGCTTAGTTCCAAGTTTTGGCAATTATGAATAATGCTGCGATAAACATCCGGGCACAGGTTTTTGTGCGGATGTAGGTTTTCAGCTCATCTGGATCCTTGCCAGGGAGAATGACTGCTAGATCCTCATGGTGCTCTTTTGCATGAGGTCCCTGACCCTCTTGCAACCCCCTACTGAAGAACTTAGGGGAAGCAAAGAATGTACCTGGTATTTCTCTGTCTCGCATCATAGGTCCTCAATAAATATCTGTTGAAACAAAAAACACAAGTAGACAATCATGTATCTCAGATTTTCCAGGACACTTTAAGTCCCATATCATTTTATTCTTTGTAACCAAGATAAAGTATTATAAACACAACCAAATGGAGATTGGAAAGGCCTGCTTAAGGCTTTCCACGCTAAAACATTTCACAAGTCAGTCTTTTTAAAAGTCCTTTGCCAGACGCTGACTCCAGCTTTGGGACTCCTGTCGGCAGCTGCCAGAGGTATGGTGAGAGGGACACCCACTGGGCACCGGATGCGTCCTCTCTGACCTTGGCCTCGCCTCTTTCCCACACGGGCCTTGGTGTTCCCTTATGAAACAGACCCAGGGCAGGAACTACCTGACCTCTGGGTTGCTTCAAGCTGGGCTGTTCTAGGATTCCCCATCATGTAAGCCACCCACCCCCACCCTCTGGGCGGGACTGAAGCTGAGAAGGCAGTTGTGGGGGTGAAGGCCACGTCTCTGTCACCCATCCACAGAAAGGATCCTCAGGCCCCAGCAACAGATATAGAAGGAGGGTAGGAGCACCTTCCTCTCTTTCACTGGGTATGTCTCTTTGTACCTTTTATCATTCTAAACCATTTTAACATATCAAACACAAGAGCTTCACTGAACACTTACCACCTGCCAGGCAGTAGGCTAGTGTTCTCACCAGATTGATTTAAATCTGACATAGCCCAATGATAGAAGGATTGTTATCCACATTTCTAGATTCAGTCCAATCCACAAATATTTACTGAGTGCATTCCATAGGCAGACACGCAAGGCACTGCTTCGGGGCTATGGTGGTAAGCGAGGGAACCAGAGTCCCTGGCCTCATGGAGTTGACCCTCTAGAGCGGGAGACAGACAGTAAGCAATCAGCACAAGTGAGCTTTACGATTTGTTAGAAGGTGACCGAGCCACGTAGAAAAAGCAGAACAGGGTACGGGGTCAGGAGCGGTAGGGCACAGAGCAGGGAGGACTATGCTCTTAGGAGAGTCAGGGTGGGCCCAGTTGAGAAGGTGGGGTTCTTAGCAACAATTTGACGGAGGAGAGAGGGGTAGCCCAGTGGATTTCTGGGAACAGCAGGAGGGAGTGTGTCTGGCAGAGGAGTGGGTGAGTAGAGTGAGCGGGGCAGAGAGGCAAGGGGACTGACTGCTCATGGAAGGTCTGGGGGGTTGGGGGAGGGTGGCCTGTAAGGACTCGGGCCTTTCACAGGGAGAAATGAGCAGCAGAGTGACACGAAGAGTTCATTATGGAAAGGGGAAAGACAGAGGTCCACTGCTGGGGCTGCTACAGGCATCCAGCAGAGACATGAATAGAGGCTGGGACCTGCTGATGACAGCAGAGGGGTGACAAGAGGTGGGATTTGGGATCTCTTTGCAAGGGGGAGCCATCATGAATCCCTGAGCAAACCATGGTTCCCATGAAAGATCGGGGGTGAAAGCCCTTCCCCGGCCCCATGCTCAGGGACAGCCCTGAGGGTGGCCCACGAGCAGTGGGAGATTCCAGGTCTGCTCCTTCCCCAGGTAGGATGGTGATACTGGGGCCACCCCAGAAGCGGAAGGTACCCCCTACGCCTCCCCTTCCCCTGCCTGCTTGGGCGCCAATCCAAGTTCCGCTCCCTATTACCACGGATGGCACAACGATGGCACTTCCTACTGCCCGCCCCAGAAGCTGACCTCCCAGTCACCTTGGCCCAGCATTCCAGTTAAAGAGGAAGTGGGCAGAACTGGAGCTCTTACCCTCTCAACCCCATACTCTACCAGGAGCCGACGCAGGCATGGGGGGGGGACAGAGAGCCGCAGAAACGGGGTCCTCTCGGCCTCACTGAAAGCCATTAGACATCTCCGCATTTGTGCAAAATCTCTGCTTCGCTGCAATTAGTCCAGCCTTTAATGAGCTCCTCCTGTGTGCCCATCCACTGAGCTAGATGCTGTTCGCATATAGGATTATGAGGCCAGCCTCTGGTGGGAAAAGCCCTGGCGTGAACAGCCCTGGCGTTTGACTAGGAAGATCAGGGTAGCTGAGTCCTGTTCCGCACTTCTTAGCTACCTGACCATTGGCACCCCAGGAAACATTCCAGGCCTCCCCGCATCAACTCTAAAATGGGGTCAGTGGAAGGTACCCAAGAGAGCTGTAAGGGAGCACGAACGCAAAAAGGCCTTGATAAACACCGCACAAAGGTCAGGGCTGAGAGGGATAGACCCACACATGCCCAGCTAATCATAGGGCAGGACACTCTGGGGTGAGGGCATCAGACACCATAAGGATGTCACCGGAGCAGGGGTGGGGGCGGGGGGCTGCTGAGTCATTCTGACCTAGCCGGGGGACAGTGAGGGCTTCCCAGAAGAAAGGGCCTTGGAAAGTGGGTGGGATTCCATTAGCTCAAACGGAGAAGAAAGGGCATGCCAGGTAATGCGACCGCGTGGGCAAAGGCCAGGGGTGCGGAAGTGGGCTGCAAGGAGCTATGGCAGGGTATTGAGCAGGGCAGTGGCAGAACCTGATTTGTCTTCGAGGTCACCCTGACTGGAGTAAAATTGCCATGGCCAGCTGAGCAATACCGAGGCTTGAGCCAGCTGCACTCTCCAGAAGAGAGGGGAAGACGCTGGTCCCCCCACTCCCCCCCCCCGCCCCCGCAGTCCAGTTTGGATCTGGCGGGAAAGGCAGATGCAGTGGGATGTGTGTGGGGGGGTGCCGCGGGGAGCCTGCGCCAGGCTGAGCCAGCTGGCTGCCCTTGCCCCTCCCCCCAGCCCTGCTCCTCCGCAGCCCACCCCACCCCCACCCCCACCCCCTGGGAGCCCAGAGACCTGTTTGTTTTCCTTGTAAAGAGGGGAGCCCTGCCCTTTGTGAGATTTCTGCTGGGGAAGGAGCGAAATGTCTGCTTGTACTGCTGCCTGGATTTCCAGCTATTGACATAGACTCTGACAATGAAAGCAAAGGCCAAGAGAGGCCTAGACAAGGTGGCTGATGAAAATGTTCTTCCCGGGGTGGCTCAGCCCTGCCCGGGGAAGGCTGGCTGGAAAACCCGGGAAGGAGTCCTCTCTGCCACCGGAGCTGCAGGCCCAGATAGAGGAAGTGCTTTGAAAAAGGTTGGGGAGTTCTGCACCCCTTCCCCCTCCAGGTCATCCCCCACCTAAACCCACTGCTGCTGTTGTTCAATCCTCCCTTAATAACCAGGGCCACTTATGTGACTGTGACTTCTTGGAGGCTCAGTTTTACTTCTAAAACAGGACAATGGTAGTACTCCCTTCATGGGGTCAGACTCCCCGAAGAAGAGACTTTGAGATGGAGCCTGGTTACAAGATAAGATTCAGGACACCCAGGTAAATTTGAATTTTAGATAAACATTCAAGGTTTTTTTTGGTTTTTTTTGTTGTTTTTTTAGTAAAAGTATGTCCCATATAATATTTGGGACATACTCCTACTAAAAAAATTATTTATTGTTTAACCAAAATTCAAATTTAAATGGGTATTCTACATGTTTACTTGCTAAATCCGACAAGTCTAAAGGGGAGAATGTTTCAGGGCCGGGGTGATGCTGTCACACAAAGGTCTCAGCTGACCCGGGGGGGGGGAGCGGGGGGCACTCTGGAGCTGGCCTGGCCTTTCAGAGCGGCCCCAAACTGAGGCCAGGTAGGGCTGTGGGCCTTTATACTCCCAGTTCCCACCTGTCACTGGATTCCGGCTTTCCTGGAGGGGGTGTGACTCTTTGCGGGCCAGGTGGCTCTGCTCTGCTGAGGGCAGTTCCAGAGGGGGACTCAGCTCAGTGCAGGACATTCCAATACGCCCTGCAGTGGGAGCCCCCGAGCTCTAGTCCTGAGGGGGCATCCGGGCAACAGCCCACAACAGCAACCATGACCTGGTTGTTACCCAGTTCCACGAGACAATGGTGTAAACAGCTTAGCCTGAGCCTGACACCCCGTAGTCAGTGACTTCCGCATCCTCTGAATGGAGGCCAGGTCCCCGAGCTTGGCCTTCAAGCCCATTAACCAGCCATTCCTGTCCAAATTCTCTGCGCCATCCATCTCCTTCCGCTCCTTTTAGGGAGCATCTTCCCAAATCAGGTCTATTGATTTAGCACCAGGGTGGGAGTGGGGGGCACGTTCGTAGTTCCCCTCGTGTGTCACGGCCAAATCCACTCCTGCCCTGAATTCTGCAGATGCCAACCCATGGCATTCGCCTCCAATCTCCCTTTCCAAGGATTCCAAGGGCTGTAATCAGACCGCTGACCTCCAGCATTCAGGCCCCTGGGGCTCCAGCCACCCTTCTTTCCATGCCTCCCACTGATGTGAGACATATTTCAGTTCCAGGAGCAGAAAATCTGGCTCTAGGAAGAAAAGCGTCTAAGCTTAGATGTCGATAAAGAGGTTGGGGGGTCTGAACACATGGAGACAGAGCAGTGCACGTACCCTCATTCATAGAGAATCACTAGCAGTCCGGGAAAGCGTGCTGCCAACCCGTGTGATCCCGCTTGATTTCCACAACCACCGTGCAGGGAGGCACGACTCATAGCCCCATTTTACAGATGAGGAAACGGAAGCTTAACAAAGACAAGCGTCTGGCCCAAGATCCCACAGCAAAAAAAAAAAACACAAAAGACAAAAAAAAAAAACCAAAAAAACACCAAAAAAACCCAGGAGAATCAGGATACGAACCCAGCTCTGTCTAGCACCAACAGCACTTGAGTTCTGAATAGTAGTTCGAGTATGCTCTAGAGAGTAGGTTGCACAGATTCACCCGTCTGTGGTCAGGCTGGATGGCCACAAGTCATTGGATTTTCAGTCCCCATTCTCATGCGACAGGTCAACAGCAAGGGAAGGCAAAACAATCCCAAAAGCCCAAGCCAGTCTGAGATTGGCACAGCTGGGGAAGTTTGCAGGAAGAAGCAGGAGCCCCTCGAGCTCTGTGACACAGACAACATTCATTGGAAGGAATTAGCATGAGAGACACGGTTGGAAGGGCCACGGGAGAGGGGTGGGGGCTGACCCAGAGGAACCATGCCTACAAGTCCCCAGAACTCACTTGCCAGAAGGGCTGCCTCTATTTTTATTTTTTATTTGTGGTAAAAATCATATAACGTAAAATTTACTGTCAACCATTTTTAAGTGTACAGTTCGGTAGCATTAACTGTATCCACATTGTTGCGCAACAGGCCTCTAGAACTTTTTCATCTTACAAAACCGAAACTCTATACCCATTGGACAACTCCTCATTCCCTCCCCGCCCCCCCCCTCCAGCCTCTGGCAACCACCACTCTACGTTCTGTTTCTATGATTTTGACTACTTCACATAACTCACATAAGTGGAATCATACGGTATTGTCTTTTTGTGACGGACTTATTTCACTTTGCATAATGTCCTCCAGTTTCCTCCATATCGTATAGCGTGTGACAGGATTTCCTTCTTAAACCTGAGTAGTATTCCATTGTATGTACAGTCCCCCTTTTCTTTTTTTTTTTTTTTAAGATTTATTTATTTATTTTAGAGAGAGGGCTCGTGTGTGTGTGTGTGTGTGTGTGGTGGGGAGGAGCAGAGGGAGAGGGAGAGAGAAACTCAAGCCGACTCCATGCCCAGCATGGAGCCCGACCTGGGGGCTCGATCCCACAATCCCGAGATCATGGCCTGAACCGAAACCAAGATTTGGATGCCTAACTGACTGAGCCACCGAGGTTTCCCAAGACCACATTTTCTTTATCCATTTATCCACAAATAGATATTTGGGTTGCCTCTACCTCTTGGCTATTGTGAATAATGCTGCCGTGAACATGGGTGTGCAAATACCCCTTTGAGATCCTGCTTTCAATGTTTTTTGGCATATATCCAGAAACGGAATTGCTGGATCATATGGTATTCTATTTTTAATTTCTGTTTTTAATTTTTCGAGCAACCTCTATACCGTTTTTCAGAGTGGCTTCACCATTTTGCACTCTCACCAACAGTGCATAAGGGTTCAACTTTTTCCACATCATCACCAACGCTTCCTTCCTTCCTTTTTTTTTTTTTTTTTTATAGTGGCCATCCTAATGGGGTTGAGGTGGTATCTTATTATGGTTTTGATTTCCATTTCTTTAATGATTAATGATATTGAGCATCTTTTTATATGCTTGTTAGCCATTTGTATATCTTCTTTCGAGAAGTTATCTATTCAAGTCCTTTGCCCACTTTTTAATCCAGTTATTTGGTTTTTTTTGTTGTTGAGTTGCAGTAGTTCTTTATATAGCCTGGATATTATCCATTTATCAAATGTGTGGTTTTTTTAAAAGATTTTATTTATTTATGAGAGAGAGAGAGAGAGAGCAGGGGCAAGAAAAGAGGGAGAGGGACAAGCAGCCTCTGGGCTGAGCGCCAAACCCGACACGGGGCTTGATCCCAGGAGCCTGAGACCATGACCTGAGCCAAAACCAAGAGTTAGGCGCTTAACCGACTGCACCACCCAGGTGCCCCCAGACTCAGGATTTGCAAATTTTTCTACCATTCCATAGGTTGCCTTTTTCACTCTGTTGATTGTTTCCTTTGAAGCACAGGAGTTTTTAGGTTTGATATGATCCCATTTGTCTATTTTTGTTTTTATTGCCTGTACTTTTGGTGTCATATCCAATAAATCATCGCCAGATCCAATGTCATGAAGCTTTTTCCCTCCGTTTTCTTCTAGGAGTCTTGGGGAGAGGGCTGCCTCTCTGGCACAGTTAGGAAGATGGGGAGATGACTAATATCAAGAATACCTGCTGTCATCAAGATTCAGAGCTTAGAAAGTGCACCACCTCCCCTCCCTGCCCCGACCACCACAATTTACCCTTGACATTTATGAAGCTAGTGACTAGACATTGGAACTTGGGTGCAGAGAAACCCACCATCTCTGTAGACATGTCACCAGTGAGAAATAACTGGGGTAGCCGGAGACGGTCTCTGCCATACGTCTGCTCACCAGCCTTGCTTGGAAGCCTCTAATCATGGAACCCTATTTTTGTTCAGGGTCCCAGCAGCGAAGGAGTCTAAAAGGGTGATGTTGAGCTGTCGGCCTCTGCACTGAAGACAGATGCCCAGTAAGGAGATTGGAATGGATGATGAGGGCTGGGGGTGGGGAGGAGAAGGGGGGCAAGGTAATAAATTAGATGATGTATCAGGAAGAGCCAGGCTCCCGCTTAGCAGAGAGCAGAGATTTATCATATACCGCGACCTCCCAGGCATGAAGACATGGTGGGCTGACGAAGCAGGCTGGTGTTGGGTAGGGTGGTGGCATGCTGTGAGCGCCGACTCTGCAGCTGGACAGGCTGGTGTGGAATCCCATTTCTACCACGCATGAGCTGTGTGACTTGAGCAGGTCACTGCATTTTTCCGGATCTCCTTTTTTTTTTTTTTCTTTCCCCCTCCTCTGTAAAAGAAGTGGGAGGGAGGTGGCCCAGAATAATCTGCAGCTCTCTCCTGGGCTGCTGGGCCATTTCTCACTCAGGTTAGCAAAACCTGAGTTTAAGTCTTCCTCCTCCGCTCCGCCCACCCCCACCCCCCCACCCCGGGCAACATCTCACAAGAGCCAATGGGATGCTGGCTCAAAGCTGCAGGGCTCCCTGAGTGTGAAGATGGCACAAGGCCTTCTGCTCTCCGGCATCATCAGGCCCCTCCAGGTCTGCCCTCTGAGCAGGAAAACATTTTGTAATCATAGCTGGGAATGGATGGATGGATGTTACATAGTTCAGTAATTCTGAGGCTTCTTTTTCGGCTCAAGAAACTCCCCCTGTTGTTCCCCCAAACAAAATGTTTTGTAGAACCTCACCCATAAAACAGATAAAAAAATTGGAGCCGCTCTGAGTAAGGTTTCAGAGGGGATTCCTGTGGCCCTATGGAAACAGCGAATTCCGATGCCAAAAGGCCTAATTCTGTCCCAAACTCAGCATTCTCAGCTTGCTAGCGGTGGTGGGCAAAAGCACTTAGCTCCCTCTGGTCCTCAGTTCTTTCATCTATCGAATGGGGATAGCTTCCCTGCTCTCTATACTGTCTCTTGCCTATGAATCCACAGACAGGAAGATACTTCAAGCTGAAAACACAGAAGTAAGCGTGTGTTGGTTTTGTTTATAACTTACTTCGTTCTTTGAATTTTTTGCAGTGGGGGCTAGTAGTGACAGAGTAAGCTGGACGCTCAGGCTTTCAGAATGAGTCTTTCTTGTAATCCTACTCCAACCTCAAAATCTGAAATGGTCTATCTTCTTGATTTCATCCTCTCTTACCACGGAAGCCGCCTCCCTCTTCCCCTACCCACCCCCTACCCCATCTCTCTATGTTCCCAGAACTCCGGGGTCTGCCTGCAGCCTGGACCTCCAGAGCTTCCAATTCCCCCTTCTCCCAGCCCCCTCTTGCCTGCCCCAGACCACACTCCTTTTCGCCTCAGTCTCCCTCCGGCAGAACCCCCTTCCAGAAAGGGCACTCCCAAAGAAGCCAAAACATAAGCCATTTCTGAGCCACTGCTCCCCGCCCCCCATAACCTAATGCAGCTTCTCCTTCCACCTTGATGTCTTGCAGAGCTGGGACTGTTTTCTTTCTTTCTTTCTCTTGGTAAAGATTTTATTTATTTATCTGTCAGAGAGAGAGAGAGAGAGCACAAGCAGGGGGAGTGGCAGGCAGAGGGAGAAGCCGGCTCCCCGCTGAGCAGGGAGCCTGATGCGGGACTCGATCCCAGGACCCCGGGATCATGACCTGAGCCGAAGGCAGACGCTTGACCAACTGAGCCACTCAGGCGTCCCAGGGACTATTTTCCAGTGTAACACAGACACTCAGCGGGCCCAGGCTTGTTGTCCTCGCTTGTAGAAGCTACCAGGGGATGCCAGGACCTTGTCTAGAGCCAGCCCCTCATAGAGAAACTCTATTTGAGTGACCACATAATTACAAATGCGTAGGGCTACCTTTAAAATGGCTTAAACCCGACACACAGTAGGATCCCAGAGCTGCTTGGTTTCAATGACTTTCATGTAGAGAGAGCACTGAGAACAGAGAAGAGAGGAGAGAGTCTGAAGACCCTGCTAAAAGGGTCGGAAAGGGAGGGGCCGAGCTCCGCAGCCTCCCCCTCCCTTCCTGCACACTTGAGATTTTCCTTCTTGCATCTTAGTTTGTTCATTTGCAAATGGGGACATAGGGACCCATCGTACTTGTTCAGATTACAGGATGTAGACAGTGTTGTCCGCGATCCTCAGCCTCAGCACCAGGGACATCTGGAACCAGATAATTCTTTGCTGTAAGAGCTGTTGTGTGTATACTGAAGGATGTTTAGGGGCGTCCCTGGCCTATACCCACTAGATGTCAGGAGCACCCTTACCCTGAGTTGTGACAGCCAAAAAATGTCTCCAGATAGTATCCAATGTCCCCTTGGGGGCAAAAATGCTCCCAGTTGAGAACCACTGGTATGAGTGAACACAACAGATAAACAAACTCTTCACGATTACCGCACGTATGTGACCAACACACATTTATAAATTCATCCACTGAAAGGACATAAAGCTGAGAGCAGATTTGGAAGTGAAAATCAAGGCTGTCAGGCAAAATGCCTCTCTCCTCTCCCCCCCCCCCCCCCCCCCCCCCCCACCCCCACCAGCAAAGACCAGGTGTGCTTGGTGAGAGTCCTACCTTAATCATCCTGGCTGACCCTGAGCACTCCCCTCCACTGGCCTGGGTCATTCTTGCAGCGTGGGCCTCACCCCTGTGAAGTCGGAGGCATTAATACCAGCAAAATATTTCTTAATCTCCTAAGCCTCAGCTTTGAATCCTTAAAAAGGAAAGAAAGAAACAGCACAAATCTCTTAATTAGGACGCCCAATCACTTTGATAAATATTTACCCCATTCCAGCACGAGGTTGGAAACCCCGTGCCGTTAGTCAATAGAGGTCAGCAAAGTGCACCCTGGGAGCTGCGTGATGCAGTCCAGCCTGGCTTTGGATGGAGGCTTGGAGGATGCCTCTTTTAGCGACAGGTGAACAAGCACATTCCTTGCCTACTCTGCACACCTGCCCCGACAAAGTCCCGGGTTGAGATGGAGGGCTCATCATAAATAACTGCCTGGCTTCCTCAGCTTTCTGGAGAGAGGTGGCGGTCTCCTCTGCCAGTTGGGCCACCAAGCCAACCAAAGCATCCCCCACATTCTCTAGAGCATCAGCTAAGCACCTTTGCCCCTATCTGGAACTCTCTCCTTTCTCCACTTAGCCACACTAGGGGCCCATACTCTACAGGTAGCTTCCCTGATTGTCAACTCTGTCCTTGTGCCCAATACTGCTTCCCTACGTAGACTCTATTTAGCTCTTAGGGCCTACACACAGCCTTGAAGTAAGTAGGAGCTGTCTGGCCTTGAGTAGGTCCCAAAGGTGAGGGCTCCCCTTAGATTTTGGTACCTCCGAAGGGGTCTTGCATAGAAGTAGGCTTTCTGTCAATTCTTGCCAGGTAAGCAATCAGATGCCACTATTCCATTCCCATTTTACAGATGTGGAAACGGAGACCCTGAGAGTTTCAGGGTCTTGCCCAGGATCATGCAGATCCTCAAGGCCTCCTGATACACAGGCTATAGCCTTTAGGGACAGATGCCATTGGAGCCTGAGATGGAAATAGGGACGAGGGCAGAGGTGTTCGGGAAGCAAGCTCTCAGCTCCCTTCGCAGGGAGCAAAGACACCTTGTCAGATGGCAAAATACAGAAAGGATCCATGGAAGCAGAAAGCACCCTGGTGCAGGCTGAGGGGGAGGGGAGGGTTTCTTTTAGGACTCTTTGCTCATCCTGTTCCCTTCTACCCACTGGAACTTCTGTCCATCCTTCTGGACTGAGTTCAAGCTCCACCCTTCCCGGGAGTCCTCTGAGAACTCCCCCCCGCCCCACAACAACTCCTGTTCTCCCACGGAACCACACTGCACAGTTCTACGCGGATACTTCATTGCCGTGGCTTGTCTTCTCAGAAATGCTAAGGACTCCACTGCTGTTGTGGTCAGATTTCTCTGCCTGCATTCCCACCACTCCACACACATCCCCCCCCAAGGCGTGGCTTTGAATCACTCCCCTGTCCTCTCCCCCCACAGACACACCCCTCAGGGGGCCTTGGACAGTAGGGATCTCCAAAGTCAACTGAGGGCCAAGATAAAGAGTGGGAGTTCCAGAGAGGGAGGGGACCACCCAATGATGTCAGGAGGGCATTGGGGGAGCTCAGGAGAAGGGAAGTGGGTGTTCTCACTTGGGCGTGGTTACTGCTTGGTTTACTCTCCCCAAGAGTCCTGACACTAGACCCTCCTATCTCTGCAGGCACCCAGAAAATGCACAAGGACTTGAATCCGTCCGTGGTTCTACATCATCATCGCCGCCACCATAGCTGTTATTGATCACTTCATGTGCCAGGTTCTGTACTAAGTACATCGCATGCATTATCTCCATCGATTCTCAAAACAATCCTCTGCGGTAGACAGGATTGTAATCTCCACTTTACAGATGAGGAAATGGAGGCTTAGCAAGACTAAATAAGTCCCCACGGTCACATAACTTGGACCAGCCAGAGAATTGGAAGAGGGGTTGGGAGACCCTGGGAAGTCTCCCGACCTCTCAGAGCTCAGTCTCCTTCCCTGAAATGAAGTGGTTCCCAGATGTGCTCTATAGGGGCTCCCTCTGGGACTTCCTGGGGCCCTCTAGTTTCCTGTGGTGTGTCCTGAAGCCTGATCTGCATTCCCAGGAAAGCTAAGCTCCTAGAGCCAGTGGCGGGTGGTGGTGAAGACTCTGGAGCTGAATTGCCTAGGTTCAAGTCTGGCAGCCTCTGAAGTGACCTTGGGCAAGTCACTGTACCACAGTATGTCAATTGCCCCCCCTGTAAGATAGGAGTAACCCTGATAGCACCCACTTCATTCACTAGGAAAGGATTAAGTGTGTTAATATTTGTCAAGTGCTTAGAACAGTGTCTGGCACCGAGTAAGCACTATGTAAGAGTTTGTTAAATAAATAAAAATTCTCTTTCCTCTTGCTCTATGGCCAGGTGCTTGCTTGCGGGAGAAGGCCTGGGATGACTAGTTGGGGGGCTCTCAGGGCGGAGGACCTAAGTGGGGGACGGGCAGGATTGCCTTAGCAAAAGGCCAACTATCAGAGGAGCCTTACAGAATCAACCAAAGGGAGACGGGTGACGGAGATTTCCCTCTGGGCAGTCCAAAGGAGAGGTCCTAAAAAAAAAAAAAATCAAAGTCAGTGGAGGCAGCAGAAGGGATGACAGGGAGAGGTTCAAAACTCCACCCAAGGCACTGGGATCAGTTCCTCAAATAGGAGGCCACAGCCTGGTGGCTGACCTGAGCCAGACCCTTTAATTTCTGAGAAAGGGAGAAAACATATATTAAAACCGTCTCTGAAGCATTTGACAATTTTTTGAAAGAACCAGAGCAGAAGCTCTTGGGGCTGGTAAACAGCTGCCCACCAACCACCCTGCACCCCAAATGAGGGGCTGGGGAGACTCGGTTCGGCAAATCCACGCCGGACTTTCTGTCTCACCCGGGTGATTTTTTTTTTTTTTAATGTGCCAGGAATTCCTCTCCCACGTGGGGTGGACTCCGAGGTACTCAATTAAGCAGCCAATGAAAAGTCAGCTCTCCGGTAGCAAATGACCCTGACACTTCTTGTAACATAAACAGTTGAAACGTTTCCAATTAGAACTGGAGACAGAGACGTTTGAACTCTTTCTCTCCACTCCCCTCCTTCTTGAAAAATAATTGTGAAGCGCTTTGGACATGGTGTTGTATACATGTTTTTTTGTTTTCTTTTCCCTTTCTTGAGCATAAAAGAAATGTATATTTCTCCTTGTGGCTTTTTTTTTTCTAATTTGTGGGGTGTCGTACGGGTGGGGGTAGAGCGGTGGCAAGCCTAAGGGGGTGCTGGCCTGGTTACTTACGTCCCGCCCCTCTTCCTGTTCTGGGCTCCGGAGAGCTGGGGGTGATGGTGGGTGCGCAGCGAGTAGGATTCCAGAGGCGGGCGAGCTGGACCTGTGACCCTACAGCCTGACCCTCAGAAAGGGCTGCTAATGAATGAAAGAATGAATGAATAGGAATGAATCAAGGCCTTTCCTTCAGCAAATGCTTGCACGGATCCTCCTCCGTAACCAAAGGAGGCGCTGAGGTTGGCTCTTGAGCTGGCTGCCCTGGATTCGAATCTTGAGACTTTTGCCCAGCTTGGGGCAAATTCGGAGGTTTCTCAGCCTCTCTTTTTTACTCTATAAAATGGGGGGCCACCATGCAGGCCGCTTCCCTAGGGCGTGAGGTGAGGACGAAGAGAGTGCTCGCTTGGGTAACAGCGTCCTGCCTCGTGCATAGTAAGCGCTCTAGTGCGCTAATCGTTCTTCACTGCGTGGCGGGCCCTCCAGCTGCGCCCAGCAGAGGAGGCGGCGCTCGGCAAAACCAGGTCCATCTATGCAGCGCCTCACTTCTCCAAGGTGCCGCGCCCCGCGCACGCGCTGGGGCTCACAGGTGAGCTGGACCGGAGTCCGCCCTGTGGGAGTGTCCAGGCTCGTGCGGTCCCCCGGATCGCGGGGGGCAAGAGCCATGCCTGAATCCGGGACAGAGCTGCTGGGCTCTTCTGTCCGCAGTCCGAGTAGACCTGACCTGGGGGCCAGGACTAGTCGGCCGACTGCGGGCGGACGCCGTCGGAGCCAGTTCGGAATGAGATCGAGAAAGGGAGGCCGGACGAGGCGCATCTTGAAGGCATTGTATTTAATAAATCCAGGCGAGACGCACACCCGCTACTCCCCCCCCCCCCGGCTCCCAAATCGAGACCTGCTGTGGGATCCCCAGTTTACGGGGTCTTAAAACCCCCTCCACTTTGATTAGCAGCTTCAAAGGGCTCCCTTTAAAGTTTGCCCCCTCCCTGCCCCCACCTTCCCTTTTACAGGCCACCCCTCCCCCATCTCTCCTTCTAGACTTCTGGACGGCAACAACAAAACGCGACGCAAGTTTGGGGAGGGAAGGGGTGGGGAGGGAGAAATCTTCAGGTTTCCTCCTAAACGTGGGCCGTAGAAATTACCTGTTTCAGGCGTGCGCAGGAGTCAGAGAACCGTGGAGTTTAGGAGTTTTTTTCTTTCTTTTTCCTTTTTTTCTTTCTTTTTTTTTCTTTTTTGGTTTGTGTGTGTGTTTTTTACCTTTTATTATTTAAATTGATACGTTTCATTACTAGGGAGAAAAATAAAATATTCCTTTGATACACAAAATCAAATTGATATTTAGCCTCTGCTTACTTTTTTATGCATGGCTCCTTTATACCACATGGTAGTGACAGATTGTTTGAGCTGGAAGGAAAAGCCATTCAAAGCTAATTAAGCAGCCATTCCAAGCACTATTTGCAAGCGGGAGGCTCAGAAGCCTCGGCATTTGTCAGCGCTCCCCCACCCCTCGTGGTTTTGACTGACAGCTCTGGCTGCGGACTGACAGCTCCCTGCAGTTTCACCAATCAGAAACGGAGAGCCCCCTCAGCGGTCTCTGATTGGTCTTCCGGGCCTTGCTCGGGGGCGGGGTCGACGGCTCCCACGTGGGGGGCAGGAGCGAGAAAGGGGCGGGGCGGGTAGGAAGCGGGTGCGCCCACCCGTGACGTAAGGGGGAGGGCAGAGAAGGGGGAGGGGAAAAGGAAGCTCCAGAGAGGAGCCATTTTGTGTCTAATGAATGCTGCGGCCAGATGCTCGCATCTGTCGAGCTGGGCTTCTCCCTACCCCCCCCTTCGGTGCGCGCCGCACACGATTTATGTTTTTATTTAGGAAAATAAATAAATGAAGAGAGGAGCGCGGTTCAGGGCTGGCGGCCGGAGCGGGCGCTGGGAGGTTCAACTCCGAGGCGGGCGCTCACGTGTAACTCCCTGCGCACCGGCCTCCGAGCGCCCGCTCGCTCTCAGCTCCTCATTAAGATGCAAGAACGAACTCCAGATCCTAATGAGGGGAAAATATAGAACCGGGGGCGCGCGGCCCGCTCGCTCGCGCCCGTCACCGGCCCTCGGGTGCGTGCGCTCTCTCGGAGATGCCGGGGAGGGACTCGCGCCCCCCGCCCCCCGCCGTGCGACCAGTCCACCCCGCGGTGCCCGCGGGGGTCCGGGGCATGGCCGCTTCCCCACACCTCCCCCCACCCAGGCCCGTCTGCCCTGACGTAAGCCCGAGCGGCAGATCGAGGCTACCGGTTTGCGAACAAACTGGCCCGCTGAGTCGAGTGGCCCGTGCGACCGCGCGGGGAGTCCCGGGGGCGCGGCGGTGGGGGTGCAGGGGAGCGCAGGGGGCGCGCGAATGTCTGCGCCTCCCGGGGCGTCGAGGCTGGCGGCCGAGACACCCACGGGCCGGCACGCGCGCCCCTCCGCAGGCTTCCGCCGACGCGGTGTCACTGCAGCGAGCAGGCCCGGTAAACCTGGTGGGAACCGGGAGCTCCCGGGCCGGGGCAGGGCAGGGCCGCCTCCCCATCCCCTCCTCCGCTCCCCTGACCCGGGTGCGCGGTGGGGAGCCGCGGGAAGGAGCCCCGAGTGGGGAAAGCGCGAACTGGGCCGGTTGTCCGCTGGCAGCCGGTCCTTCCATCTGCGCTGCCCAAGCAAGAGTTCCTCAGACTTCTCGCAGGCAGCCGCCGCACATCAAAGACGCTGTTTATTTGGCTTTCTGAAAAGAAGGACGAATGAACAAAGAAGAAAAGCTGGGGGCCAGTGGGGGGCGGGGGGGCGTGGGCAGGAGAAGGGGAAAGAAAGGGGCACCCTCAGTTTCCAGCAAATTTTTTCAGGTGGGAGGCAACTTCGGGATCCACCATTTTATCAGTCTTAAATCTTGCGAAGTGAAAACATTAAAGTGACAAAGTGATTCTGTTTGTTTTATAGTATCTAATTGGGCTGCTTTGCAGACCTAATGAGATTCGAGGGAGGAATCGTTCGCCGCCACTGCAGAATAAACTGATACGTTACTACCAGCCACAGGTTTTGAGGACCGTACAGCTTGTCTTTTTTTCTTTTGTTGTTATTCCTGTTCCCTCTCTTTCCCCCTCCCGCCAAATAATTATTTGCTAGTTGATCGTGGCGGGGGGGGGAGGAAAGAAAGAGGCGGGGGGAAAAAAAGTCTAGCAGCTCAGGACTATAATATATATCTATTTATTATATGTCTTTCGGTTAATTCCTGATCTGAGGAGCGCTGTTTTTCACTCCCATGCGAAAGTCACCAGCGGGTAGGGCCTGATTGCTACTTTTCATGCATAGTTTTAGACACAAGAGGGCATTGTGACGTCGCGCCCGGCGGCGCCCAGTCGCAGGCCGAGTCCGGTAGCCCCACGTGGGGGCCGCGCGCTCCCATTGGCCAGCGCCGGGCGAAGCTGCCACATTATTTTGTTACTTTTCAGTCCCTATTTGGAACTGCTCTCGCGGCAGTTCAGACCTCGTGCTCGTCCCCCTCGCCTGTCTGTGTGTGGTATCCGCAGGTCCGGGGCACTTTTTTGGGTGTGTGTGTGTGTTTGGGGTGTGTGTTTGGGGGGTTTGTCGGGGCGCGGAGAGGAGAGCCGGGCCGAGGGGAAGGAAGAGAGCTCCCCGGTCTCGGGCTGCGCTCTCCAGCCTGTGCGCTCCGAGGCGGCGGCGGCGGCGGCGGCGGCGCCGAGCGCTCCTCGCTGAGGACGCGGCGCTGGAGCTGGGAACAGCGAGGACCCCTTTGCGGAGGCTTCCTGTGCCCGCTGGAGTTAAGATGCCAAGGCGGCTGATTTGCACCTACTGAGCCTGGAGTTTCCTCCTCTGCTCTGGGAAGGGCTTGCGGCGGCGGCGGCGGCGGCGGCGGCGGCGGCAGTAGCAGACGGAACAGCAGGCTCTCCTCTCCGAGGGGGGGCGTCGAAGCGCCCGCGCCCGGCTCCCGCCCTCACCCTCCGGCGCTCCTGCGGCCCCCAGCCGCCACCTCGGTGCTTGGCTCCTTCCTCTTCTCCCGGAGCGCCGCCCTTGGGATCGGACTCGCGCGCTCCGGATGCTGGGGCTGCCTCGACGCGCCCCCCTCCCGGCGCGAGGCGCTGAGTGATCCGGAGGGGGCCCGCAGTCGCCCCAGGAGGGGACCCCGGCCTCGGGACCCCGCGCCGGAGCCACCGGGGAGACGACGATGTCCGCGCAGCCCCGGGCTCTGACGCGCTCCCCGCAGTGGGGGGAAGGCGGCCGGCCGCAGCCCGCCGAGCCCTAGGCGCACAAAGCCCGCGCCCGCCGCCCGGCCTCGGCGCCGGCCGACGACTTTGCCGCCTGCTCCGCAGCTCTTTGTCTCCACTTGGGGCGGGCGCCCGACTCTGGGATTTCGCTGCGAGAGCGGGCTGGGGGGGCCGGGGGCGAGCTCTCGGTTTCCCGGCCGCCCCCCGCTGGGGCTTGGCTCCCCCCTCCCCCGCACCTCCCCGGCCCGAGCTCTCCGCGCTTCCACGCTCTCGGAATCACGACCCCTCCCTGCCATGTATCCGCAAGGCAGACATCCGGTGAGTAATTGCAACTCGGTTTATTTAAGCATCTATCATGGCAGGGTAAACGAGGCAGTTTATCTGGCACCTCCATTTTGCTTGTTGCTACCTTTATGGTGAGTGTGTGTGCGTGTGTGTGTGTGTGTGTGCGCGCGCGCGCGTTCACACAAAGGGGATGGGGATGGGGGGGCGCCGTTGAGAGAGGAGGTTAATTCCGCCCGAGTGGCGTGGGGGGCTGCCAGTGTTCCAGCCGAACTGTTTGTTTTCACGCTACCCCCTCCCTCTCTCCCCAATCTCCCCAACTCACCCGGCTGTCTCCCAGTTCCTGTCTTACTTGGGAATGGGAGCCCACTCGTGCAAGGGATGCAAGCCCCGGCCGCCTGTAGGGAGGGATTTAGGGCGCCCCCCCCCCCCGACGGGCAGCTGAGAAACTTGCTGGGAACGTTCTGGGCTGTGAGGGTGGCCTCCCGGGTTGGGGAGGGGGGAGCCGGCCGAAGCCGCCGGGGGACTGGTGCAGCCTGGAGCCCCGTCTGACGCCCCCGCCCCCTCCCCTGTCTCGTCTTCGCCGGCTCTAGGCTCCCCATCAACCCGGGCAGCCGGGATTTAAATTCACGGTGGCTGAGTCTTGTGACAGGATCAAAGACGAATTCCAGTTCCTGCAAGCTCAATATCACAGGTAAGGCCGGTGGGGGCTGCCCCGGGGCCGGCGGGGAGCGGCGTCCCCGCCGCTGCTCCTGCCACCCCCCGCGGGGACGGTGGGGGCTCCCGACCCGGGGCGGCGGGGCAGCCGGGGCCTCCGCCTTTTGTTTCCCCTTTCCGAGCGCGGCGCCTTAACCCTTTGCTGCCCGCAGCCTCCCGGCTCCGCGTGTCGTACGCGGGGTGAGGGTCGGGGTCGCGGCGGGCTCGCTCCGGGTTCCGGGGGTCGCGAGCCGTCCCCCCCACCCTCCGCGGCCCCGAGAAGTCCACGCGCTCGGCCGCGGGAAGTTTCAAGTTGTTTCACTCCCCTCCCCGCGGCGGGGACCCGAGCCCCCTCCGCGCCGAGGCTGCGGGATGACCGGGGTACCCCCGGGGGAGGTCAGGAAGTGAAGTGGCTCGCGGAGGCCCTGACGCTGGAGCCTCGGAGGAGGCTGCGCGGGCTCCAGGCCTGAGCCGGCTCCTCCTGCCCTCGCAGCCTCAAAGTGGAGTACGACAAGCTGGCGAACGAGAAGACGGAGATGCAGCGCCATTACGTGATGGTGAGAGGCGGCCCCGGGCCGGGGCGGGGGCGGCCCGGGGGCGGGGGTCCGAGGACCCTGCAGCCGGGTTCCCAGCGCGCCGCGGCCAGCCAGCCGCAGGGCAGCCCTGGGAGCCGGTGTCATCCGAGTGTGCCCCGACCCTCCACCGGCACCCCCCCCCCCCCCCCCCCGCCCTTAGCCCGGGCCACTTGCGTGAGGGTGGGCGAGAGAAGGGGAAAAAGAGAAACAGAGAAACCTAAGTCCAGGCGGGGCGCTTTGGCGCTACCTCTATGCCCCTTTCATTTGTGTTTTCAAGGTTTCCCAGAGGGCTGGGTGCCCTGTCTTGGCCAGTAAGATAGGATTGGATCAGCACACGTCAGGGTTGGATAAAATCTCTCTTAGAGACCTCCTGGGAGTGTTTGGAAACTTTGCGGCTTTGCAGCCCAGGGATCTAGCCCGAGTGGGACAGAAGCCCTCTCTGCCTCCCCCATTGCTTACCCCTGGGTTTTGTGAGCATGGAGGAGCCTTTTAAAGTCCTCTGCCTCCATTCCCCTCCCTCCTCAGGGATACCCCAACTGAAGAATCTTGTCAGCCTTGGGGCAGTAGGTAGACTCTCACCCCTTTCCCAGCGGCTGGCTGTTCAGCGAGTTTCAATCTTATGTTTGTGAGAGGACAGGGAAGGCACTTAAGCGCCCTCCCTGCACTGCTTTCCACATAAGAGGCCTTCGACACATTGCTAAATAACTCTCAGAGGACAAGAGGGTCCCAGTGTACACACGGTTCCCTGTTGAACCCGAACCTTGTATAAACAGGATATATGGCACATGGGATGCTTGTGGGAGGGAGGGCTTGGCTCCTCGTACTATTGCATATATAATGTTAGAGATGAGACGAGGACCGCACTCGCCCCTTGTCAGCTCTTAAACCCCTCTCTGTAGCTGGCTTCGGGGTTTGGGTTGAACTTCTTTAGCAGATTTATCATAAGAGTACGACTTGGCCAGAAACCTGCCCCCAAAGCCTGATTTTGGAAAGTGAACAGATCAATGTGTTGCCCGTTAATGGCGATTCTTTTTACTTTTAGTACTATGAGATGTCCTATGGCCTGAACATTGAAATGCACAAGCAGGTAAGTGCTTTTTTTTTCCTAAAAAATCTGATGGTTAAAAACATGTAACACATGAGTTTCTGGTAGCCCCTCCTCTTTGAAAATGAGCCTAGCCCTTCTGTTCTCCTCCTTCTCCTTGAAGAGTGAATGGATCCAGTCTTTGAAATGCAGGGTCTGAGGTGTTGCTTATTTCTTGGACATGTTGAGTTTTTAGCAATAGAGCTTGTGGAATTAGTCCTGGTCTTGGATCTTGGTGGAAGATAAAGGAGCAAAGGGAAAGTTGTACCTTAAGGATCTGCTTTACAAACTCCTAAAACCTAGAGAGGGCTGGCTGGCTGCTTTTAAATGTTTTAATGTAAAATTCTCGAGAGGAAATGCAGGAGGGGTGTGTGTGTGTGTGTGTGTGTGTGTGTGTGTGTGTGTACACACACACACGTACGTATGCCGGCCCTCGCAAAAATTTGATGTTCTGCCTTGATAAGATTAAACTCCAGGAGTCTTAAAAGCCAGGCCGAGCTGTCAGAATTTAAGGGAACAAGCGACTAACTGCTGAAAAATACGAATCCAGGATGAACTACAGCAGTATAATGCCTTGCAGTTCCAAGGCCGCTTTCTCCTCTCTATCTTAATTTGAAGGCAGCCGGGTTCCCATTTTACAGAGAAGGAAGCTGAAGCAGAGAGGTGAAGTAACTTGCCCAGCGGCAGCCTCGCCAGGACTTTTGAGATGGCTGGTAGTTGAGCTCAGCTTTGAAATCCTGAAGTCAAACCAGTTTAGCTAGTGTGCTGTTGTTTGATGGATATGTAAACTACCTCGTATTGTCGCTCTTCTAATAACAGTATACCTCAAACGGAGCAAATACAAACAGGCTTTATCTCGGTGCATATCAGTAACTAGTGCTAGGCTGGGCTGTGGGAGAGGCCTGTTTGTGTATTTGTGTTCCAAGGAGAGGCTGCCTGTAATTTGGCTTGGCCAGCGATTAGAAGTGACTTGGCACGAATAAATGGCGAAGACCGGTTGTTCTTTTTAACAATTGGTGTTCTTGAAATCTCAGAAGGCTGTTGACTCATTCTAGCCTTTGGTGACCGTGACTTGAATGGATTTTCTGCCTTAAATGAACAGTCGTTTACAAGGTCTAGATTTTGTTCTTTCAGGGGGCAGGGACCCGGGCAGGTGAGAGGGGCAAGGGACCCAGGCATGCTTGTAGATTGCTGCCTGCTCCAGCGGCTTCCTCTAGAGCATTTTGGATCCGCACTTTCCTTTCGGATCCGCACTTTCCTTTCTTTATTGGAGGAGCCCCAGTGTTAGGTGGAGGGCAGCCCGAAAGGGGCCTGAGTTCATGGAGCAGTGTGGGAAGCCAGTCTGTGGCTTCCTGAGGGGTTATGAGCTCCTTAGGAAGGCACAGGAAAGCTACCAGCTTTTTACTTCTTGACCCACAGGAATCATAAGCAAACACGGCTGTGTACATAGAGATGTTTCTTTTCAGAAGAATGAACTGGAGACAGGTTCTGCCCAACTTTAGGTGGGACCGGCCGGGTCTGACTTATCCAGTCCGAATGCATGCCACGGACCTGGGGTCTCAGGTGTTCAAGGACCTTGGGGTGTTATGCAAGGTGCCCCTTCCTCCCTTTCTCAACCCCCTCTTTTTTTGTCCCCCCCCCCGTGCTTGGTTTCTGGGGTGTGTTTAAAGAGGGTAATTGCACCCAGGTTTAAAATTCATAGCAGCAGTTATTCTAAGAGCTTCGTAATTAAGGTGTAATACGTCGTTGCATGTTGAGGTCTGCATGGGTGGTGTTCCCCACGTCTGTGAGTGGATGGTTCTTTGGCACAAAGAATCCACCTTGGCTGGTGGAGCAAAGGTGTTCCCGGAGTCCTGGGGAGACTCTGAACTCTGGAAGAGTTAACTGTCCTAGTGCCTTTGGTGGTGGTGTTTGCCTCAAGAGCAGCTGTGTGCATCTGGGACCTCTGGCTATTCCCCAGACGGGGCTCTTAAGGGGAGAATGCCTGAGGTTTGGCGACATGGTCTCATTGTAATCCTCCCAGCTGCTAGAGGCAGACAGATGGGATTCTTTGCACCCTTTGTATAGGCCAGGAAACTGAGGCTTCAGGGAAGCCAGTGGGCCAGAGCTGGGACTCCAGTCCAGGCCTCTGGATTCCCCCACTGGGCGCTCTGACCCCACTTGCCACGCACCTTTGCCTTCCAGCCAGTTCCCCTTGGCTTCCCAGCATGAATGAGTGTGCTCTGAGCACCAGGGCCTTTGCAGGGTTCAGGGCCCTGTCTTGAGTGGGGTGAAATCGCCCCATGGCTGTGGAGGAACAAAGAGGCAAGGAGGTGAAGAAACCGGGGCTAAGAAATGCAACGCTGACCTAATGGGGCCGGCCACTCCCTAGGCTTGCGAGGGTTCTGTAGAAGAAAACCCAGCCACTAATTGTAGTGTGGGTCTTGGGTGCATTTGGCGGATGGTGGTTAGGCCTGAGCAAACAAGTTTATCAGCTGACCTGTTTAGCGGTTGACTGGTGTTTTATCTGCACACACAATCAAGTGACTGGAGTGCTTGAATTATTCATGCAGTGTCCTGCCCTCTAGACTTGACTGTTCGTGTGATTACATCTGCCTGGAACAAACAGGCTGGATTCTTCATCTTTAAGCTCAGGGGTGGGGGTGGGGACTGGCTGTACCTTATATATTAGGTGAGCTCCAGAGCCAGTACCTTGGGAAGTGTGGGGGTCTTCAGCCTGCTCACGTGCATCACACCCCAGCTTTTCCACCAACCGCCACATTTTTTTTTTTTTTAAAGCTCTTCTTTGCTGTCTCTATGGGAAATGCTTATTAGTTGGGAACCTCAGGTTCTGCCAGATGGGCCCCGATTATTGACAGAGGGCAGCTGATGAGGTGCGTCCAGCCCATTTCTTCTTTTACCTAGAGGTTAAACTCACTGTGGCTGGCTCCTTTCCTGGCTGTTTCTGTCTCCTTCTCGTTCTTTCTCCAAGCTGTCAAATCCCAGAGAAGTAATAAATGGGTTTTCCTCCTACTCCTCTGCCTACCTCCCTAATTATGGCAAAGCAAGATTACAGAACCACGGGCCAGGCCTCAGCCTTCCAGGGGTCACCCACCTCCTCCAAGCTCCTGCTTCCAGGCAGAATGTCAAGGGTGATGCGGTGAGGCCAGGGAGGCGATGGGGGCTGCCCAGCTCATCCTCGTCGGTTCCCATCCTGTTCCTGCTGGGGCTCTCCAGTGTCGGCCACCAGTCACAAAGCCGGCTTAGAAAGGAGCGCCCCAAAGCACCTTCTGGGCATTGGGTTGGAGGCAGGAGAAGCTGGGTCAGGCCATCTTCACCCTCCCCTGGTCAGCGCTGAGGTTTCAAAAGAGGACTTGAGGCATTTGGTACTCTGGGGCAGCGCCGTGCCAACGCCAAATGGTCACCCTTTTTCTGCAAACCCAGAGGAGCAGTGCTTCCTCCAGGTTTCTTTTGGCATCCCGGAACTGGGAGAGCCCTTTGGCTTCTCATCCAAACCTTCCACGTTTCAGAGGAGGAAACTCAGGCCCGGGAGGGGAGCTGAGCTAACCCAGTCACCCAGTCCCATGTTAGTGCTCCGGCTGCTCCTGGGGCCTTTCATCCTATCCCCAGGGCTCTGTTTAGCAAGACTCAAGAAGTGATGCATATTTGTTTACTAACCAGTCGCACTCTGTGGCTTTAAGTATTATTGCTTCTTTCTGTTTATTATCTCCAGAAGCCGAGGCTACAAACCTGGCTATACCAAAGTACAAAGTACCCGATTTCGGGTTGTATAACCATATCAGCTGAACACTTTTTTGCCAACAGTCCCCTTCCGAATTGCCAGCTATTTGCACAACCAGTGATGTGATATGCGTAATAATAAACCGAATGCATAACTAGCAACCCCAGAGGTAAGGTTCACTGGCGAGGTAAAGTGGTAAGACCTGTGAACTTTTTACCCGAGGATACAGAAAGCCGTGAACACAGGGCTGAAGAAGGGGATGGCAAATCTCCGTCCCCCCCGCCCCCTCCTCGCCTGAGTAATCAGGGGCTTGGCTGGAAGATCTCCAGGTACTAGTTGAAGTTCTGTGACCATCACTTTTGCAGGTGTGGGTGGCCAGAGGGAACCAGCAGGTGGCAAGGTTACGAAGACCCGGCCCGGGAGTGCCTGTTTGGGTGGCCTCTGGGTTGAGCTAAGAGGAGATCCGGAGTAGTGTTTTTTCCTGGCGTCCAAGCACCCCTCTTAGGCCCTGGTTTCCGCCTAACCTTTCCTGGCTGGTCACTCTTGCCTAGGACAGTCTTTCTGCAGTCACACAGTTCCTCTCACTGCCCTGGGGGCCTGCCATGGTCAGCTTTGGGGTCTACCGAGCTCAAAGTCCGCTTTCCCCCAGCCCCAGACTGCCTTCCACCCCAGCCTTCTCTGGGCCCTTATTCCTCACTGCCCAGTGAGCTGTACAGAGCAGGGTTGGTGTGGTTCTCTGGCTCTGTCCCTTCTCGTACGTTTGGTCATTGGGATGACCTAGGAGGTGGGCACAGAAATGGCTCCTGTCCTTACTCAAGGACACGGAGCCTGGGTGGGAAACCTGGCTTCTTAATAAGACTCCTTCCATGAACTCTCCTGGACCAGGGGCCCCCAGAGGGCACAGAACTGAATCTCCCTTGGGATTCCTCCTCCTCCACTTAGTACAGGAAGGGTCTGGTCTATGTCAGAGGCCCTTCATTTCCATTTTGTCCTAGGAGTGAGTCGGTCAAGGAATGAGCTCCCTTTTCCCTCCTGCATGGGAGAGTGTTTTTTTATCCAGATCTGTTTGCACAAAATACAGGGACGCGTGGGGCGAAAAGGTGGTCAAGGCGAAATCTCAGTGGGGTTTCCCCCTGTGATCTGGCGCGCGCGTGCTGTCCTTTCTCACACTTCAGCATCTCCTGTTTGTAGCCGAGGAAGCCCCTTGGCTCGGGTCTGTTACGTGCCCTTAGCACGAAATAGGTGCTCAGTAAACACGCCGGTTTTTCCTTTACTCTGAATTACTTGGGTTGTCAGAGGGTGGGATTCCGATTCCCTGAGCTCTGGCGGTAGGAAGTGAGGGTTTTAATTGTGGGTTGGCCACCAGCTCTGCAGGCTTCCTCCTACTGTTCAGCATCCAGTTTCTTCATCAGGAAAATGAGGGGGTTGGATTCCTGCCAGAACGGTTATTAGGGGCCTGGGATGTGCTGGGTGTGGGCTGGGGCTGGTTACACAGCCGAGTAAGACACCATTCCCTCCGCTGGGGAGTTGGCATCTAAATAAGTCATGGCAGTGCAGTGAGGTAAGTGCTAATATGGCCCAGTGTCACTGGAGGAAGACCCAGGACAACAGCTTATTCTTCCCCGGAAAGGGGGGGAAAGGGGGGGAAGGGGAGGGAAAGGGGAGTTGGGTCAGAGAAGACTACACCGAAGGGCTGTTACCTGAGCCCTAAAGGGAGGGCAGGGGCTGCTGAGGCAGAAGCCAGCAGAGAGGAGGAGGCTTCTCCCTCTCTCTCTCTCTCTCTCTCTCTCTCTTTCTCTCTGTGGCAGCCGCTCTTGGAAATTGGAAAGGCCAGCGGAAGCACAGTCCACAAGTTGGAATGCCTGGGGTGGGGGGGGTGGGGCTCCACTTGGGGAGTGAGGCGAGGTGGTGACATTTTGCAGCAAGTGATCTCCAAGGCCTCTCTGCTCTCACACTCCCGACTCTGCGGCTCCCTCTGTCCCCGTATGGCTCTGCAGGGCTGGCCCTCGGCCATCTGCCCCAGGCCGCGCTTGGGGGGGGGGAGGAGGGGAGGGGAGGGGAACGCCCCGGGCTGGCCGAGGCCTCCCGCGCCTGCACACCGCAGCGTGCCACCTTGAACTTTCTTCCCCAAAGTGGCATTGCCTCCTTTCCCCTGTGGGTAATTCTGTAATGACTGGGTCTGGCCCGCCCCTCCCCCATATTTAATTCTCATCAGCCAGCTCTCTCCACTTTGCTATTAATGATAGCAGCCAGCAAAATAGCTTTCAACATGCCATTGACAGTCTGGTTTAAGAGAGCACTTGAAGTAGTGCTAGACAGCTGAAAGCTCCTATAATTGTGTACCAGAGTGAGAACTGCGTGCTCGAGGGCCTTGTTTTTATATGCTTAAAGGGACAATATCTTGTTTTCAACAAATGCTCCCTGAGACTCACGGCCAAGATGCTGGCTCCTCTCGCACGCCTCTCCTCTCCCCTGGCTTTTTCTTGCCTCTCTCCTGCCTTTCACAGGACATGTTCCCCCCTCAGGTCAGGGCTGAGGAGACACTTGGGGAAGGGGGAGATTTCCTGCCTGCACCTAAGTAAGGACTGTGGGGTGGGCTGGTTTGCTGTGAGGCCTTGGCCACTGCTCACACCCCCTGGCCCCCTGTTCCTGGGGGAGGGACTGGGAGTGCTGTTCTCCCCTGTGTACTGATTTTGAGTTCTTTTGTTGGCTAAGGATGTCACAGCCTCGGGGGTGGGGGTGGGGGTGGGTGGGGGTGGCAGGCCTCCAGGGAGTCTTCTGAATGTTTCCGGGAAGGCCACCTCTGGGGGAGGCTACAGGGGAAGGCTGTACTTACTGGAGAGGCGATCAGGGACCTCGGAGCCCTTGGCCCCTTTCAAATCAGATTCTGGGAGGCCGTTCATTGTGCAGAGGCTCCTCTAGAAAGCACGAGGGTCCGTAGGGCAGGGACTTATTCTTAAGTGGAGGTTCATGCAGGGCTTAGAGGCTTAACCAGGGGTCGCACCTACTCAGCCCTGGAGATTTAGCCTGAGAACAAAACCTCCCTCCCCTTTACCCCAGCCGACTTCATTACTCTGAAGATGCAACACAGCCCTTTGGGCAGAGGTTTCCTTCACCCGACTGTCACCAAAGCTCCCCTTCACCAATGGCATCCTTTGAAGGATGAAGAAAGAACTAGAAAGCAGGGCTGGGGCCTTGAGTCTGGCTGTGGCAAAGGCTAGGATGGGCTCGGTTTGTGTGTCCAGAGGGGCCTCCTCCTTCCACCCACCATGTGAGTGACACCGACGGGGGCCTGGGGGCCTGGGGTAGCTGCCACCACCACCACCACCAAATCATTCCAGCAGAAGGCCTTTATTGAGTGCAGAGAGTTTGAAAGTTTTCATCTTCTAAATATTGTAATAATATCAACCTTTGATGATTCTGTAGCAATTGATCGTTTGCAAAGCAGAGTAGGCCTTTTCATCTTAAGAACCCCAAATGACAGGGCACCTGGGTGGCTCGGTTGGTTGGGCGGCTGCCTTCGGCTCAGGTCATGATCCTGGAGTCCCGGGGTCGAGTCCCGCATCGGGCTCCCTGCTCATCGGGGAGCCTGCTTCTCCCTCTGACCCTCCCCCCACCTCATGTGCGCTCTCTCTCTCTCATTCTCTCAAATAAATAAATAAATAAATAAATAAATAAATCTTTAAAAAAAAAAAAAAGAACCCCAAATGACAGGCATTTGGGTGCAGGACAAACACAGCCTAGGAGGAAAGCATCAGAGCGTGGGGTGTGGAGATGACTTGGATATATTTGGGGCACTAGAGGGCTGTGTTCTTACACTGGGCGGGGCAGCGGGGGCTGGGGGGGGTGTGGAATGCCAACTCTGTGAGTTCCTGAGGGACGGGACCATTTTATATTCACTGAGGCCCCTGAGCCCTGCATGGTGCTGGGCCCATACTGGGTGCACAGTGTACGTCTTGGGGGGGACTCGTGGAGGGCGACGTTCTAGTTTGGGGGTTCTCCCTGACCCTGTAGAGCAATTTGGACTTTCTGGGAAGGAGACAGGTTTTCTCCGGCTTCTGAGAGAGATCTGTTGGCCGCAGAGTTGTGATCGGAGAGAGAAAGGTAAAAGTGTCATGAGCTTTAGTTGAAGCGTCTTTAACATAGTTTGAGGTTTTTGTTTTGTTTTTGTGTTTCGTCTTGGTCTGCGGACAGTTGAGATGTACAAAGGGGAGATGGGAGGGGTGAGGAAAGAGATAGCGGGGCGGAAGATGATGAAGCAGAGATGGGGCAGGAAGGAATGAGGAAGAGAAGACATGCTGAGTTGGGATTCCGAGGAGAAACCAAGTAGCAGGAAGGCAAGAGTCAGTGGCTTGGAGGTAAATCGGTAAACCGTGCTTGGCATGCCTTGGCCGTCTCTTTGGGCGTGGAGTTCCACGTGCTGTGGCCTTACCCTGCTGCCCTTTGAAATCCCTGGTGACCACTGTTCACACTACACTCTTCAACTGTTTTTTTGTTGTCATTTTTTAAACACGCAATGAAACCTAGTCTAGCCCAGTGGTAGAAGTTCCTTTTTTTTGTTTGCCCCAAAAAGCGACATCTTCCCTCACAAGGAGACTCAAATGAGCAAGAGTCCTTCCCGCAGTCCTGCAGCACTAGGGAGACCAGGAGCACCTTGGGGACAGGGGAGGGGGACTCTTCCTGGTTGGGCGTGAAGGCTTTGGTTCTGGACTCCTGACACCACCAGCCAGTCTGGGACCAGAAAGTTTGGAGGAGGAGGCCTTCTACCCGGTCCCCAAATACTTGCCGAGGGAGGGCCCTCAACAGGTCCGTCCTGATCCTGAGTGAGAAACTGATTGTCCTGTCAAAGGCATGCTTTGTGAACCAGTGGTGAATTCTGCTGGGAAGAGCCAGGCCGTCTTGGGGAGACCAGCGGGTGAGGAATGGGAGTCAGTCCTTGGTCTTGGGAGACAGGAACTATCCGACTTCGTGTCTAGGAAGAGGCAGGGCAGACTCAGCGAGACCGGGAGCAGCCACACGTGATCCCAAATGGCCTAGAGCGAGGGGCTCAGTGGTCCGGTGGGAGCAGAGTGAGCATGAAGACCCAGCAGGTGGAGGCCGTGAGTCGGCCCCAGGACTGATGGGTCCAGACGAGCTTTAGCTTCTCCTTAAACCCTTCCTCATTGCTTTTCCTGGAAGGGGCCCCTTCCTCCGAGCCCCCTCACCACTGGAGAGGGCAGCAGTCCAGTTCTTACCTGGCTT
The DNA here is from genome assembly GCF_003265705.2 of Callorhinus ursinus. NCBI lineage: Eukaryota > Metazoa > Chordata > Mammalia > Carnivora > Otariidae > Callorhinus > Callorhinus ursinus. The sequence continues at coordinate 34,491,529 of NW_027397087.1, read as the reverse complement.
TGCCTCAGGGCAGAAATCCTAAGGGAAAGACCGGAGCAGTTGAGGTTGGCTATTGGATATTGCCCTGTGTCCTGTGTCCCACCCTCCTCAAACCCTAGGCCCTCCCACTTCACCCTGAGGCCAGCCTGAGATGGAGAGAGCAGCTACTGCCCCTGCCAGAGTCCTGTGGCTGCTGGCTTGATGCTGGCCTTCAAGTCGCCCGCCACTTGTACGGGGTATGCGGCCTGTAGAAGTTCTTAAAGGGGGCGGGTATGGGTGCTGTCTGGATACTTCTCTCACTTAGCCTGTTTGAGTTTCTCAGTTCTCTCGCCTGGGTCAGACCCCACTTCTGCAGGGACCTCTACCTGGCCCTCCCTCACTTTCCCCCTGCCCAGGCCCCCGGTGGGGAGCCAGGCCCGTCCCTGAGAAGAATTTTTCCTGGCACCTTTGTGCTGGTGGTGGATTCAGAGTTTCTCCGTCAAAAGTCACTGGTTTTCAGAGGGGCGTCCCGGCAGTCACGTGCCGAATACCAGGTGCCGGGAGGTGGTAAGTCCCGATGGCTATGCCACGGGCTTGGGAGTCGGACAGCCTTGGGTTTTGAGTCCTCCATCAGGACGTCCTGGCCGTGTGACATGGGGCTGACCGGGGAACCTCTTGTGAAATTCAGTTTGTATGGGGTTGGGGCAGGGGAGAATCGGAACCCCTACCCGCCAGAGCAGTGCCGTCCGAGACGTGGCTACTGTGACCGAGGACCTGAATTTGACATTGAGTTGTAATTAACGGGCACTAGCCCCACGTGGCTCGTGGCCTCCTCCGTTGGACCCCCCGTGGTTACAGGCAGCGTTAGGAGGAGTATGTAAGGTGATGGATGCACAGTGACTGTTTAGCACGATCCCCTGCGTGTAGGAAGAGGCCTCAGCAGTGTCTTCTCCCAGCGAGACGGAGTCCCACAAGTAGCCAAGGCGTCAGAGAGTGAGGCCAAGATGCTTGGGGCTGTGGATGTTGTAGGGTTTTCCAGAGCCCTTCCCACGTGCTGCTGCTTGGCCCCGCATGCCAGCCATGAGCACTGCCTACTGGGAGCACTGACATCTGGAGAGGGTGAGTGACTGGCTCATGGGCTCCGGTGGACCAGGGGCAGGTTCAGAACGAGAAACTCTGTTTCACTCATGGGCCAACCACTTGTCCCCCAGGCCATATCAAGGCGTGGTCTCCCCACATGCCCGCCCCCAGGACCCACCTGTACTTCAGGACTTCCATTGCAGGGCTGGGAGGGCCCCACCCAGACAAGGCCTTTAAGAATTCAGGAGAATGTGTGGCCGCCCTGTGCAGATCAGGGCGTCTCAGTCTGGGCATTATTGACGTTTGAGGCTGGATAATTCTTTGGGGTGAGGCTGTCCTGTGTTCCCCAAGATGAGCAGCCTCCCTGGCCTCAACCCACTAGTTGTCAAGAGCACCGCTCCAGTTGTGACACCCCTGTCTTCTAGACATTGCCAAGGGTCCCCTGGGGAGCAAAAATGCCCCCCCCCCCCCGGGGGTGGGAACCCTTGTTGAGGGGGGGCGAATTCTGGCTCGAGAGCTGGGAGAGTTGGTTGCCACTGTCTGGCTTTGGGAGGAAGGGCAGTTCCTTGCCTTCTCTGGGCCCTGTTTTCTTTATCTGTAAACAGGTGTTGAGTATGTTGGTGGTTTGGGAGGTGGTCCCCTCCCAGCCCATTAAACAAGTTTCTCTAAGTAACTGATCTTGATTTTTTATGGCCTATGAAATGCCGCTACTCCTGCCATCCTTGTCTGGGGAGACAGGACCCTCTACCCTTTCAGTCTAAGAGGGACAGACGTGCTTTTCGGTTGTGAACTCGGTGGTGGGCAGCTAGAATGTGTCTGCCCACGGTCAGCCTGTCCCCTCCCCGACACCTTGTTTTCCCTTCCTGCCACCCGGATTTCCCAGCGAGCCTCTGTTCTTAAAAAGTCATAGCCAGGGTTTCATTTGTAGTGCTGACCTTATAGGGAGACCCCCAAAATTTAACGAGCTGCCTCTGCAAGGGTAATGTGACTTTTACAGCCTGTTGAGGGGCAAAGGGAGATTTGCATAATGTTCCAAGGGGGATTAGGTGGCTGGGGGTTGCCATGGCAACCCCACAGGGATGAATTGAGAATTTTTCCTCCTGGCGGGAGTTGGCCAATGGAGTCTGGGAAGGTGGGGGAGGGAGGCAGAGGGTTATCTGAGGGGAGGGAGGGGAGGGAGGGGACGGAGGGCGTCAGGGGGTGGGGGGGGTGCTGGTGGCGCCTGGGATGAATGGGCAGTGTTGGGGGAAGGTCTAATCTGCAAAGGCTTTCCCTGTTCTTTCTACACAAGCAGGCTCTTTGAGGGCCATCCCCTGGAGTGGGGGTGGGAGGCAGGCAGAGTTTAATGTGTTTGGGAACCAAGAAATTAAAGTGAACAAATATTTAAAGATTATTGGATCTTGTTAACAGGAAGCCCGGTGGATGGAAATTGAGAGTCTGAAAAATGAAAGTCGTAGAGTCTGAAAGCCAGGGAGGGACTTGGCTGCCACCTAGGCCCAGGTCCCTCCCCTGGAGTGGTGTCTAACCCTGTGTCCTTGTTGGGTGGACATTGAACGCTCCTCAGGACGGGGTGCTCGCTCTCACACAGCACCTAATTCATTGTTGAGAGGTCTGGTGGTTATACTGCACTCGAATCTGCCTCCTTCACGCAGTGGGAACTGAGGCCCGAGTGCAGGACAGACCTGGGACTTTGCCTTGCCAGCGCTCTCCCGGGTCGGTGGCCTAGATGCTCCCTCTCCCACCGCTACCCCCACAGGAGCTTCTCCCTTCTTCGGGAGCCTTCACCATTCCCAGTTCCCTTACTCCCTAGACTCTTGGGGAGAAAGTGCCTGAGATTTCTGGTAGGCAGAGGAAGGGAAGGTGGAATTCCTGCCAGGGTGGCATGTGGAGGGTCACGTCCCGAGCCCAGCACCCCAGACTCTCTTAGCTGGGTGGGGAGCAAGCGTGTCGTATGTTCACCGCCATTCTTGCCTGCGTGAAGGGCATGGGGGCTAGTGCAGAATGCCCGGCCCAGGCTGGCCCCAGCCAGCATCCCATTCCCTCCCTCCGGAGCCAGAACCTCAGGGTCACACCGGGCTGGGCCTTTTCTTGTATCCAGTCCTCGCGGCATAAAGAATTCAGCAGGCTTCCTCAGAAGGCATAAATATTTAATGGCATTATAGTTATATATAATTTGATCAATATGTCAGTGCTAAAAGGGCCTTTATGGGAGGCTCACCTATCATTGAGTGATCTGTGATGTAAACCCTCCCAGCCCCTCCAGAAGCGGGGGCCATTATCTCCCTGGGCTGCTAAATGGATCATTTATTTGCCCCCTTCTTTAAGACCCTGATGCTCTTTTCCCGTAGAGCCCGTGGCAGGGCTGGAGCGGGGCTGGGGAACCCCATCCCGGCTTTTACTGGAGGTCTCACCCCCTTTGTCCCTGGACTTCCTTCCCGCCGCTGATAAAACACCCACTTGCTTTATTTCAGAGCTGTCCAAGCTCGGTCTGAGGAGAAACTGCCTGGCAAGGAATTTCATGGTATAGTCCAATAATTGAGGGCCTATCAATTTAGAATTGCCTGGGACATGCAGTGGGATATTTTAAGTTAAAATTACTCAGGCACATTGTTCCAGAATCTTCCAGCATTTGATTGCTTCGTGGTTATGGCACCCGGCTGCTGGAGCCGCTTCCTCCTGCACAGCCCTCGGCTTCCCGCCCTCACTTGGAACACACCCCAAGACTTCAGTCAGAGAAACCAGGTAAAACCTGATGAAAATTCAAGAGCCCCAGAGCGGACCGAGTCCCCACCCCAAACACGCATGTTTCTCAAGGAGTAAGCTGTGGTTCCGGCGAGCAGGATGAGCCCTTCCTACTGTGGCTGCTCGGCACTGACAGATGGGATGTCCCTGCTCTCTCCAACCGTTTGTGCTATGCAGCCTGGTCCTGGGACCGAGCCCCAGCCAGCGGGGCTCGTCCTCTTCCTCGTCACCCTTTAAACTCTTGCCATGCTCTCTTTCCCTGAGCTGTAGGGAGGAAGGACATGTAACAGCACCATTCAGGAGTGGTTAGCAGGCTAAGGCGAAATGACAGCTCCCGGATCTTACAAGTTACCACTTGGCCACTCTGTGTTGCAGACAACAAAATTGGAACCCGGAGAAGGGAAGCAATTTGCCCAAAGCCACACAGCTAGATGGAGGCAGAGCTGGGGGTGGAAGCCAGGTTGGTTCTGCGTGGCTTTGGGTCTCCCTCTGGCAGGGTTCTCCCTCTCATTGTTTTTATTGGGCTGGGGTTGAAATGAAGTGTGCGTTCCCGAAAGCTGGCAGGGACAGACAGCGGGGCAGTTTAAAATAGGTAGCAGGGGGACTGTGGGGTGGAGGTGGCTGTGGACTGGGTTGAGCAGTCAGCTACATTTTCGAGAAGAAAAGGGAGGCCAAAGACTGGCTGGCTGCTGAAGGCCAGGAGCAGATTGTGGCTCCCCTCCTTCGGCGTCCTGGGTCCGGGGCCCCCGGCTGGTGAGCCGGACGGTGCATGCTGGAGTGTGATGGGAGAAGCAGAGTTTGAAGATGCTCAAGGACCCTCGGTTTACAGCAAGATGGTCGCAGGTCCTGCTTTCCTGAGATGCTCATCGCGAGAACGGGAGCTCCAAAGGCACACTGAGCAGATTGCTTCTTGGGAAATTACACTTGCCCCCCACCATGTTGTTTTCCGTCATTTATTAGCCTAACAATCTCGCCGGAGACGTGGGGCAGATGTTACTCCCCGCACCCAGTTGGGAGCACAGATTCTGAATTGCACAGGGTCTCTGGGCACGTTTCTCTGAACTGCTTCTGTCTGCATCTGCTAGATTAGCTCCTTCTGAGGAACAATGTTTTCCCACCAGCCAAGCTGCCTTCTTTGAACCACACTTGAAAAGAAACTTTCAAAGGCCGCACCCGCCTCCCCAAACACCTCTTTCCAAAGGCAGCCGTCTCCCCGTTGGGAGCACCTACCTTCTCCCAGGTCCACATGTGAAAATCTGGCTCAAAGGCAGTGGCTTTGCGCGACCCACTCGGAGGGAAGGACAGAGGCCAGGATGGAGGCCAGCCTCACTCGGACCACGACTGCCTTATTGATAACACGGTGCCCTGGATTGCCAGGAGGAGTTTGCCAGCGTGTGATTCAGTTCCATTTTGTGATTTGTGACCTGTCCCAATTGTGGAAGTCACATATCTTGATTCCCGCCCCCCCCCCCCCTTGGAACTGAACATTTCGGGCTTGTTTGAGTTGGACCAAATGCTGTTTTAACAGCTGTTCTAATCGGAAATGCTGTCCATGATTAACCCTGATGGGAGTTTTTCTTTCAAAAGTACTTCTCTAAGCTCTCTCAGAAATGTCGAAATTGGGCTTCTTGGTAGGAAGTTGTTTAGCGGGGTTGCTACATTGCTGGGCGAGCGTCAGTTTCCCCATCTGAATCGTGGAGATGGTCATGGTAAGGGCCTTCCCGGAAGGTTACTGTGAGCTCACACGTGGGAAATGCTTGGGAACAACTGGGGTGGTGCGTGGTAGCCATCATTATTATTATCGTTGTTGTTAAGAGTGTCTCTGTCCTGCCAGCTTGTATTTCCAGGAGCTTCCCCTCTGGGATCACCACCCTCCAAAGAATCAATGTTAGGGAACAGTCCTTGAGGGGGATAGTCTTCCTGTCCATTCTTTGACTCACCAGTGAGCGGAGCCCCTTCCCGGGCGGGGGCGGGGGGCGGCCCACGGAGAGATGGGTAAGGCTCATTCCCTGCTTCTACTATTTGGAGAGACCAGCAGGGAGGGGAGTGCCACTCCGCGGCGGCAGGCAATCACCGTGCAGTGATAGCTGGGAGGGACATTGTGGGCATGCTCTCCACCCACCCACCCCAGACCCAGGGACAGGGAAGCCCTGATTTACTATAAGCGCTCACCAAGTGCGCAGCCCCCCTCCCTCCCCTCTGCCTCACCTCCCAACCCTGTGTCATTCTGTCTTATGCACCCAGGCCGGCCTTGAGTTCGGGCCCAGAACGGGGCCTGAATGCCCATAGCTCCGGCCTCCAGAAGGTTCCCTGTCTGTGTGGAGTGGTTCTGATGGCCCTCGGTGGATGTTTGTGGTTTTGGGAGGTGGGCGAAGGAGGCAGGAACTGCTTCCAGTAGGGTGGAAGGGTGAGTCTGGGCACTTGGCTCGGGGCCACCCGCAGGACTTCTTGGGGGGGCCAGCGGTGGTCACCTGGTGGCCTGGATGCCAAGCCTGGAGCTGGGCACAGCTACGGGAAATCTTAGCAGGACCCTTTTCCTCATAGCCAGAGGATGCTGGGCTCCCGACCAAACCCTGCAGGAGGATCCCACCTGTGGGAAGCCTTTGGCCACATGTTTGCTACACGGCATGGGGAAGGGGAAGGCCAGCTACTTTTCATTTTTTGCTTCGAACCATCAAGACCCTGACACTTGACCTCTTTGCTAGAGGAAGGAAGCAACAGATGGGAACCCTTTTATAACCACCCACCCCAGAGGTTATGAGAGCTGTAGTTGCTGCGTGGGAAGGTTCCAAGCCTGCCTGCCCCCTGCCTTCCTGGCTCAGGGGTGGGGGCAGCAGCCGGAGACCCAGCAAGACCCACCGAGACAGCTTGTGGCTGGTCTGGCTCCATGGCCCTGCCTCACCCTGTTGGCGAAAGGCCGCTGCCCGCCCCACCCCCCAGTTGTTGTGTCAACATTCCATCCACCGCGGCCCTTCCCACAGATGTCGCCCACCCTGGGCCAGGCCCAGATCTGCAGTCAGGGGGGCCTTGGAAAATCAATGCACAGAGGCCCGTGAGACTCTTGGCTAAATATTTATTGAGTACCTATTGTGTGCCAGGCACTGCTGTGCTGGTCATTGGTGGTAAGAGGCTTTGGACCAGTGAGCCTGGTTGGTTTAGTTTATGTCTGTTCTCTGTTTTTAATATATCCTTCTATTCTAATGTGGCACATGAACATCCGTCAGTTGAATGACCGTGTTGTCCTGTGCAGGTTTGGACTGAGATGCAGACTGGCGGAGTGTCCTAGAACTCCTGCCCTGTACACCGCTGATCCTATTTCCTTCCCCTTCCCCACTATCAATCGAGGGAAAGATGAACAGAAATGAGAAAGGATCCTCTTTGGGAGAAGAACTCTTCCCACTTACTTAGATTAATAATTTATACAGTAATTACTTAGTCATCTTCCTAGATTCCTCACAATATAAATGATGGGAATCTAGTGGGTCAAGTCCAGGGATGGTGCTAAAAACCCTACAATGCACAGAACAGCTCCATTCCACAAAGAAGTGTCTGGCCTCAATGTCCGCAGCACTGAGGCTGAGAAGCCCTGGTGTCCATTGTCCTTACTGGAGCGTACCCAAATGGCAAATGGGGCAGTAAGGCCCAGAGGTCTCAGCTAGGGGAACACTCCCTCTCTCCCCTGGAATTTGGAAGTGGGACCCATTATTGGCATTCAGTGGGTCATTCGGTCCTTTGCAACGAAGAATTGTTCCACCCCGGATGCCCACAGGGGCAACTCTGGCCCTATCCTGAGGATTGGAGTGTTCCAGGAGAGGAGCAATTCCTGGTCCCCACTCAGTATGCCCCCAGTAGACAGACTGTCCGTGTTGGAGCCTGCCACCATGGCCGGCAGCCCCTGGATGTAGGGCCACACAAGTCTGTCAGGTTCCCAGTTGATGGCCTGTCTTGTCTCTTCACCAACCAGAGGCGTCCTCATCAGTGGCTGGGGGTTAGAGGGAGGTGGGGTGCTAGCCCCAGGAATTCTCCCAAGGTCTGGGCTCTGTTTTCTAAGCCTTCAAACATCATTGTTTTTAAGTGCACCAGGATTTCTCATCAAGAGCCATTTGACGATGATCAGATTTTTAAAGGCTGTTGTCATGGTTTTGTCTCTGGAAGATTGCTGGGGGCTGATGAGCGCTTTGAAGCCCGCACTGGGACCTCAGTCCTAGCGGCCTCGGGATTCAGCAGGAGATAAGGAAGGCAATCCTGAGCCCTGTCTGTCAGGGGGCCTACGCCTTCCTGTCTGGACACAGTTAACCATTTGGCACTTTTTTTTTTTTCAGACTGCTCTTGATCCAAGATCGGAGGATTAACATAGGACAGGGGTGGCAGAAGTTGTTGATATTTATCTAAATGTGATCTTGGCTGCCATGCTGGGGATGGAGCGGAGAAGTGGTCAGCTCATGGTCAACTTCTGGGAAGGATTGGGGTTCCAATGAGTTGCCTCCTGAGCAGCTTCTTCAAGAAGGCACTGCTTTAACCCTAAAATGGGAAGCATTGGTGGTGGGATTTCAGGCTGGGTGGGGGAGGGATCCGTCTGGTGGGGGAGAGGCAAGGTGAAAAGTGGAGAGGGGTGAAGGAGGCCCTGGAAGGGGTCACCTGCTTTGAGAGCCAGAGAACCTGTCCTGCTGTTGCCATTGGGCAACACTTTGCTCAGATAATGGGTTTTACTGGGGTATGCAGTGGGGGGTGGGGGTGGGGGTGGGGTTGTTCTTGTTTCGTTTTGCTTTGTTTTTAATTAGGGCTTCCGTCCAGAGCGGGCGGACTCTCTATCGTCTGAACCACACATGTAGACCCCGCTTTGATAGGAAATTGGAGCTCCCCACAGCCAAGGCAGCCTGGCTAGGGGAGAGCCTCGGATTTAGCAAGGCCTCCTGGCAGGGGGCCAGCTGAGGTGGGGGGGGAAGCATGGAGCCCGCCTGGGGGGGTCTGTGGTTTTGGGGGAGTGCACTGACACCTGTGGGACATTTTGGCGACTTGATACATCTGCCTGTGCTTCACGCTGTCTCTCTTCTTCTGCAGACAGAGATTGCGAAGAGATTGAACACGATTCTAGCACAGATCATGCCTTTTCTGTCACAAGAGGTAAGACCTTCTTTAACTGTGTCCTCCATGTCTTTCCAGTGCAATGCAGCATGGTGCTGCCTGGGTCCCCCTGGAGTCCCAGCCCCTGTTCTTTCATAGGGACTGAAGTTAGCAACCTGAGGATTTAGAGAAAATGCTTTGGCACATCAGAGGGAGCATTTGCTCGTTCTTCTGGTAGAACTGGTTCTCTGCTACTTCCTGAGACCAAAGAGAGGAGGATCCTGGCCTGTGATGGGGCTAGCGACGGGCAGTGGGAGCCCTCTGCCCCCACCCCCATCCAGACGGCCATTCCTAGCCTCTGTTTGTCTGTGCCCCATCTCCCACACCTGGAAATGTCTAGGAGCAAGAAGCCTGGCCAGATAGTGCTAAGGGGCAGCCCTTATAAAGGGAATGAGTACCCAAGGGGGACCCTAGTCCCTAGGACAGAGTGTCCTCCCTAGAGGCATGACCAATCATACTACCTTCTAAGCACACCTCCCAAGGGACCACCACCTGAGGCCTGGACTGGTCTAGTGGGGAAGACGAGGGAAGTGTCTCCAGGGAGGCCCCTTGGTGGTCAGACAGGTGACTGCCTGAGAGGGGCCTGTTTCTGTCCAGCAGAGCTCCCTCCAGCTGGGGTAGGCCCTGGCCTCCGTGCCCCCTGAGGGGCTGGGACCACCTCAGCTCCCTCCCGGACTCCTAGGTCTCTGAGTCAGAGTAGTGACCCGTAAACGATTGAGTCCGTGTGAAAATACCATAGAGTGACGTCCTCAAGCTTACAGCCCAGTAGGGGAGACAGCTACCTACAAAGCAGATGCTATCCCAAGGCCGAAGGGAATGAACGCACCAAAAACATACCTTTGTTAAAACGGACTTTATTTTTTTAGGGTGGTTTTAGGTTCACAGCAACCTATGAGTGGAAGGTACAGAGATCTCCCCTGTTACTAACATCCCGCACCAGAGTGTTGGCATTTGTTACAGTTGATGAGCCTGCGTTGACACATCATTATCATATACCAAGTCCCTGGTTTATATTAGGGTTCATCATGCCACTTTCTCTGTCCTTCCAGACATATTTTCGTTTTTCTCTTCACTTAGCTAGGGATTGAATACTTCTAGATTCACATACTTTTCTTCTGAACTCCTTGAATGTAAGTTGCAGATACCCTGACTCAGCACTCACTCCTAGCTGCGTCTCCTGAAAATGGGAACCCCCTTTCTGTGACGAATGCCATTACTGCATTTAGAAAATTAATAATGAGAACTGTCCTCTCCTCTCCAGCTCATATTCAAAGGCACAGAAGGACTTTTTTTTTTTATGTGTCGTAGAGGGAGGCGGGTCTTTGGGCTCATGGCTGTTTTAACTGAAAACAATGTGTGGGAAGTCGTGCTCGCAAAAGTAATACATGCTCATGGAAAGCATTTAAGGCAGAAGATAGAAAGGCCTGGGCCACCTGTCTCATGGACCTCCTCTGCCTCGTGCGGGGGCTGCGTCCCGGCCTGTCCCCCGCGGCCCTCACTGTGCCCCCTGTGGCCGGGGAGGCAGTGCATCTCACCCGCTCCCTGTGTCCCCCAGCACCAGCAGCAGGTGGCGCAGGCCGTGGAGCGGGCCAAGCAGGTCACCATGACGGAGCTAAACGCCATCATCGGGGTACGTGGACTCCCCAATCTGCCTCTCACCGTGTGTATAGCCCTTTTATTCCTCTCATTTACCATAACCAGAGATCGACCCTGACCTCAGCTGGCCTCAAAGAATGGCGGCCCCAGGGCTCTGGTTTCCCATGGCTTGGACCCATTCGGGGCTCTCTCCCCACAAGCCCCCCAGTTACCTCCTGCTCCCCAAATTGACGGGTTGTCTGAGATGCCTCAGTTCCACCTCTAAACTCACCAGCCCCAACCTCCTCCAGCTTTTGGTGCCCCACCATGGAGGGGGCAGGCTCTGAGATAACGCTCATGCCCAGCTCCTCCTCAGGCCTCCCCCGGGGGGGCCTGTCTGCCCTGTGTCCCCTCCCTGGCAAAGGTCTGCCCTTCTTTGGCCAGCTGGGATCAGAACTGTCTCTGTTGTACTATTGATCTAAAATGTGCTGTGGAATTGGGGTTTGGGCCTAATTGTGCCATGCACTGAGCTGCCTGCCTGAGTGTGGATTGTGCGCCCTTGTGAATTCCAGCTGGGGTATTCTGGGAGTCCTGTCTTACCGGGACTGGGAAAAATACCCAAGAGTGCTTTGTGAGGTCCACTTTTGGTCGGACCCCTCCATGAAAGGAGGAAGCCAGCTCTCTCCTCTTTTGCATCCCTATCTGGCTTGCATCTTTAATGCATTGCTTGGATTCACAGAGCATCTTTTCTCCTGCTCCGGTGTGAGGCCAGGGATATTTAAGATAAGCAGCTGAGGAAAAACAGTTTTTTCATGTGACTCTGGGCAAAGCTCTTAGCCTCAGGCGTTCCTGTCCAGCTTTTGTCCCTAAAATGAACGGGGTCGGTGTGATCACTGCTTCCCATCCCCAGACAGCTGGGTCAGGGGGGCTTCTGAGCAACATAGACTCCAGGGCACTCACCCCAGAGTTCTTTTCCATAGGTCTGGGGGTGGGGCTGGGAATGTTTGTTTCTGAAGTTTTCCAGATCATTCCGAATGAAGGGTAGTCAGGTTTGGGAAGCAGCGGCCCAGATGGCTGAGGTCCCGTCAGCCCTAACGTTCTGGGACCCTGCTTGGTCCTCATTTCTCTTTTGTTCTTATGTGATGTCATTATTTCATGGTGGAATTGAAGGCCCCAGAATGTTCTGCTTGGTGGGATAAATGATAACTCTTGAGTTTGCGGTCTGGGTCAGAAGCCCTGAGATGTGCATTCTGGTTATAGTTCTTTCCTGTGTGACCTTGGCAGGTCCTGCCTCTTCCCGGGCCTCAGTTTCTGCATCTGTTAAAGGAGGGGAGGGAGTGGACCATCTCCCTGGGCCAGATGTGCTGGGGTAGGCTAGGGGCAGAGAGGCAGAGGGATGCTGGCCCACTGCTCCGTCGTCCCGCTGTCGGGACCCGTGACAGTGACCCGGTTCTGTCCTGGTGTTGGCCCTGTGGCAGCTGCCGAATGCTGCGGCGGGAGGGCATGGAAGCCTTCGCCTGGTCTGAAGCCTGGGGATGCTGGGGAGGAGCAGACCCCACCTACTGTGTGGGAGGAGCAGAGCAGAGTCTGGAAAGGGGACTATGAGTAAGCGGTCAGTGTCTTTAGCCGTTGAGCTGGGAGGCAGCACCCCAACAGGGAAGCCATAGTAACGTAAAGCTTATTGTCGTCCCTGAGATCAGCCAACCCCGGGGCTCTTCGGCCTCGACCCTCTGAAGTTTGGGGCCAGATACTCGGTTGTGGGGCCAGTCCTGTGCATTGTAGGATGTCCAGCAGCAACCCTTTCTTCTACCCACTGGATGCCGGTGGTACCCCAAAATGTCACCAGACATTGCCAGATGTCCCTAGGGGTTGGCGGGATGGCCGCTGGTAGAGAACCACTGATCTTGCCAGTGCTCTCATTTCACAGAGGGGGCAGTGATTCAAGGATGGGCACGGTCAGCCAGAGGCCTGGGGGCCTAAGTCCCCCAGCTCTTCCCTGGGCAGCCCGCCTGGGTGACCAGTTCACATCTCCGATAGCGGCGGAAAGGGACCCCGGGGGCGGGAAGTGTGCCGGGGGCTCTGCCCTCTGAAATTTCTCCTCCTCCAGCTCCCCGTCCCGTTCCCTCTCCAGGCCAGGCCCTCCCTCCCGCGCAGTGGCCCCAGTGGGCCCCCCTCTCCCGCTCCTGCCACCCTCTTTGGAATTCAAAATCCTCTTAGGAAAATAACTTTTTTCTAAATTCTAAGAAAAAGGGTGAGATTAGGGAGGAAGTGCCGCTTGGCTTAGCTCCCCTTCCTTTAAGTCGTATTTAGGAAGCTACAGGTGAGGTCATGGCAGCTCAAGGCAGATATTGGAATTCAATTAAAGCCAGCGAGTGGGGCCTGTGACCCCCATTTCCAAGGTAATAGCTTCTCGGGCTCCGAGTGAATGCAGCCGGCGCCCTGTCATTAAGCAGGCGGCCGTCTCCTCGCTGCACCTGACAGAGGCTCACCAGGCAGGCATTGCGGACAGCTGAGGCCTGCTTGCGCTGGGGAGCCAGGCCTGACTGCGCTCCGCTGGGGAGGAGTGGGCTGAGCAGGCTGGCCGCCTGAGCTGACTGGGGAAGCTGGGGTGGAGGCGGAGGGGGGTGGTCCTGGCCGCCGCCGGTAAAGGGTGGTGAAGGGAAGGCTGTCCCCCCGCCCCCCGTGGTGTGTTGGGTTTGCCCGTCTGGAGGGAGAAGTAGCCCAGCCTCCTGGTCCGGGACTTAGGAGGGCTTTGGTCGAGGCCCCCCATGCCTCCGAGCTTCAGTGTCTCCAGTTGTGAAAAGATGGAAGGAGGGCTGGGTAAGTTTCGTATGGTGTGCCTGCTTCAGTCTGGTGTTCATGGCTGTCTGGGGCATAGGGTTGAAGGACTCTGAGGTCGTGTCTTGACTCGACAGTTCAGTGTATCTGCTGTGGGCATTTGTCATGGTGTATTTCCTACATGGAGTAGAGTATTTCTAGGGTCTCCTGGAAAGGAAGACTCGGAACCACCATCATGTTGGTGTGAAGGGGCAGATGGGGGGAGCCCAGGCTTGCTGGACCAGCACAACCCCTTTCTGGGGCACTCAGGTATTCCCCCGAGGGAACACGGGCCCAAAGATCTCTCTGTGCCAGCCAGGGCCTGGCAGGGCCCAGTTATTGTAGACCCCGTACTGTGCTAGGCCCTATTTCTTGGAGCCACATTACTAGGAGAGGGATCCTCAGAGGGTCAAGATCCCTGTGCCTGAGGGCCGGGTTTGCCCCTGGAGCAGCATCCAGCGGAAGGCATCCCTAGGCAGATTATAGACCCTGTGAGCTGACCTGGCAACCATTTCCAGAATCCTTTTCCATTGCTCTGTGCTGGCCCAAGGTCATTGAACCTGGTGGATGGAGGGGCTCTTACCCCATTTGCCCGCTGACAGTTTGGTGTACATTCCCTTGGAAATTTATCAGTGGAAGACATGTTATAAAGTGTTGACTTGATTTTTGGTGGGGGGGGGGGTGGTGAGGAGGAGGAAGAGGGAGATTGTAGCTTTTCACAGACGACACGGTATTTTGAAGCCGTACCTGAGGGTTTTGCATTCACTCCAGGATGTAGATGCACAGGATTCACTCCACTGAGTTTTCCACGAGGAAGAAGGTGAAGAGGGCGTGCTTCAGAATACATGAGTTTCAGCCCGGCAGCGTGGTGGGGCGTGGGTGTGCCGGCTCTGCTTGCCTCCCCGAGCCTGTCCTCACCTCCGAAATAGGATGGCAGGGGTTGTTGGGGACTCTAAAAGCTATGACAGAGCGTGCGCCAGGCTGCGGGGCCTACCAGCCATGTGAGGAGGCAGGCCCAGGGAGGGCCCAGGGCTGTTGTCCCCCTCCCGGGAGGGCAGGAAGTATCCATTTTATGCAGTCAGAACTCTGGGCTTCCTGTGGTGGGTGTCCTCAGTGGGTTTGGGCTCTGGAAATGTTTAGACGACGTCACTAAGTTTAACCGAAGTCATGCACCTGAGAAGTGAAGCATTAAGTCAGCCAGCAAAGGCATTACAGCGTGGTGTGTATAATCCAGGTACTCTGTGAGGGAGATCTTCCCCAGCAGCCTCTCCTGTAAGTGGGCCTACCCTCTGAGCCCAGGCCACGGGCACTTGACACACGCGTGGAGGACAGGCACACACTTAGGGGCCCCTGGGCCACTTGCTTTGACATGCTTGTGTTCTGGCATGAAATATGACAGGAGGGATGAGTACTCCTGAGTGGGCTCGGTTCTAGGCACTTAGCCCCTTTGGGGGTTGGCGGTGGAGGGGGTGGGTTGCTGACTCCCTTGTACATCCCAATATTGGAAGGAGTAGAAACTGGAGACGGGCTGCAGCAAAGTGGTGAGCTCCGTCCCTTCTTGGACGGTGGCCTTGATTCCATGTCTCCCCACTTGTCACCCCCCACTCACGTGGCGCCGTATTTCAGTCCATCGTCCTCTGCAGTCAGGGATGGGCCACAGGGGCTAGAAGTGCAGCCCGAGGCCAGCCGTCTTGCGCCCTGCCTGCTTGCGGAGGACAGCAAGGCAGGTGCATGGTTGCCCTCCAGCTCCCCCTGCCCCGCTGGGGAGGAAATTTTGTTTCACTCTGTGTTACAAGCAAGTCTGTGATGAGCAGACCCCACGCCCAGTAAGCGCCAGCAACTGCCCTCGCCCTGCACTTACGTCCTTGCTTCCTGGAGCCCACCAGGCCACTCCTGACTGTGCCTTCAAACCATGCAGAGGACCTCTCAGACCACCTCACAGGTGCTTTTGTACTGGAAGATGAGAAGTATATGGAAATTTCATTTCCTCTGTTGCAAAGAAGACACTGAGGTTGGACATGCTCTGGCAGAAAATCACCCTCCCAGGCTTGGAAGCTCAGCAGCTTTGAAATGCCGCTGTTCTCCAAACGGCCACCATAGCCTTTGTTCCAAGTTCCTGATGCTGGTTCATGGGTTCACGTGTCCAGGAAGCAGGACACACTCCACGGATGCTCCTTGTCCCCATGAACTGTTGTAGCAGTATCTCAGTGGGCCTTGGAGAGGAGAGGAGGCGCGGATCTGGGAGGTGGGTGGTCCCTTTTGGACAGAGCCCCTGTGCTGACTTACTTCCCAACCTCTCCATGTCTACCTTTTGCAACATTATCCCTGATTTACCCAGCAAATGCACACTGAGCAGACAAGCCAGGCACCATTAGAGGTGCTGGGATGGATAACACAAGCTCCCCGTCTTCCTGGAACTCACAAGTTGGCAAGCATCTCATAAAGATGAACGAAATCGTCGTATTCGTGATCCATTCGTGATTTTTGCTGCCGTGAACTGAGCACCTGCTATGCCTTGACATGTAGTATCACGGGTGTGGGCCTTGCCCAGGGGGAAAACGGAAGCCCAGAGAGGTCCACTGACTGCTCTAAGGTCTCATGGCTGATAAAGGGTAGAGCTAGACGTCCATCTTAGCCTGTCTGTCCCCAGTGTCAGAAGGGAGACCTCCGTGCTGACCAGGCTGATGGGGAGGGCTTCCGGAGGAGGAAGCATTTCACTTGGGCAGGGAGCCGAGAAGGTTGGGTATAGAGGGCAGGGCTTACCTGGTAAGGTGAGAATCGGGGTGTTTGGAGTTATTCAGCTGCATCTCTGCCTAGGCAAAAATCTGTAGGAAAGCTCTTTCTTTAGCGACAGAATTGTTCATGGAGGGAGCCAGCCTTGGACCCAGGCAGCTGCTTCCCAGAAGCCCTTCTCCCCCTTCTTGCCGCTCCTTCCAGGGATCTCACCTGGCTGTGCCCTGTAAAAAAGTGGATTAAATACCTCACTCATTGCTCTCTGGGATTTTACTAAATAGTTAACACTGGCAAAATGAAAAGGGCCTGCCAGCAACTGGTCTAAAACCACGGGGCTGCTGATGGAGACCCATTTTAAGACCGGGAGTGTAGATACAGTTGGATGGTTGGCCCACCCCGAGGAATGATGGGCAGGCGTTGGAAAGGATGTGATGATTGGTACAGAACAGTCTTCAGTTAAAATCCAGTTGTGTTGTAGTAGTAGTAGTAGTAGTAGTAGTAGTAGTAGTAGTAGTAGTGAGGTTGGCAAGAGACTGTTGATTTAGGAATACAGTTACAGTGTGTAGCTTTTTATAAAGGAAAATTCTAGAGAGAGGAATAGTGGAATCTTCTAGGGAGTGGGATTGAAGGGTAATTTTTAAAGAACAACTTTTTAATCCATACTTATTTTTCATATCTTCTGACCACATATATTTTTTTTCTTGTAATAAGACCTAAGAATTATAATTTCTTTGAAAAGAAAGGTTAGGGGAGGTCAGATGTAAGCTTCTGTGTCCCAAGAAGCGCCTGAGTCTCTGGGGCAGGCTGGGGTGGGTCTCTGCATGGGGTCCCCTGCCCTGGCTTTGTTTCTGCTCCGGTACCTCAGGGCAGATCTGGAGTCAGGCTGCACTAGCAGCTTCCATAAATCATCCAACAGTGGATGTCCCAGCTCTGAGTGATGGACACTGGTCCCAGCCTTTGACCCAGAGCTGCGAAAAAAGCCCTTGGGGACCAGGAGTGTGGTGGTGTCTGTGGTTACCAGTAACTTCCATATGAGCCAGGTTTGCCATTTGCAGGTCGTTGGGGGAGAGCAAGGCCCTCACCCCCTGATTGCAAACACTTCCTGCCTCTTAGAGCCTCACCTCCAACCAGAACTTCCCCCTGTGTTCTGTTGTCTGCCAGTGTGGCCCGAAAGCCAAGTCTATATCGACAGGCAAGCTTGTCAGATTTTTACTCTTTGTCACCCCCGCAGCTCTTCTTGCTTTTGCGGGGGGCGGGGGGAAGTCTCCTTAGGAACACTGGGTAAGATTGGTGGTTGACAAGATTTGAGTCCAGGTCTCACCCGCTAGTGGTTGGACCTGGCTAGTAACTGGCTGCCCATTCCAGCCCCCTAAGTGTCAGTTTGCCATCTGTAAAGTGGGCACAAGCCCTCCTTTCCCCCTCCCAGGCTGGAAGCGTCAGAATATTTGGAAAGTGCTGCGCATTCACTCAGGCATTCAGTGAATTTTGGTCCCCTTCTCCTGTGCTCGTGGAGAAAATATTGGCATGTGTGGCAATCAGCATATCCAAGGCCCCAGCCATTCCTCAGGGGTGTTTGGCCGCGGTGTAGCCCGCCCCACAATTCCTGTGGTTCTTGGTGCAAAGTTAGGAATGATGAGATAAAGGGCGTTTTGTAGCGGCTGCTGGGCAGAGGACCAGGCTGCCCACGCCAGCCCCTGGGGTGTGGGATGTGGAGGGGGAGAGAATACCCTGGGGCTAGTCTGGGTGGGGGTCCCTGGGGCCTCAGGGAGCCACGGAAGTTTGGAGCAGAAACCTCGACTGGGGATTGTTCATACTGTTACCTTAATGTGGGTGTAGATTTTAGAACAACGGGGTGGGGGGAGGGCGCATTGTAAGCCCTCTGGTAAATGTGAGCGATTGTTGTGAGATCACTTAATGAGTGACCTGCCTGAGGTCACACAGCTAGGAAGTACCAGAGTCGGGATTTGAATCCTGGTCCGTCAAGTGCCAAACCTCCACTCTTGTCACTCTGATCTCCGCTCTGATGTCCACCGACATCAGCTCTCGTTTCACTGGCCCCCAAGCTCCCCTTGATCTCAGGGATTTTCTTCTGTGGCCTGGCCCTGGCTCAGCCAGCCAGCCTGGAGTTCCTGAGAATTCGGGAGGCTTCCCAGGATACGGGCGCAGGGTGGGAGCCCCTGGCTGCGAATGTTGGAAGGCATGCAAGCATGAGCAAGTGTGACTGCTCGCTTAAAAATGGATCCCCCTTAACAGAGAGGGAGCCCTGATGATTCTTTGGTTCTTAAATGCATGCTTCATTTATCTCGGGCTTGGAAATGTACACTGAAGAATTCTGTCCTGAAACTGGGGTGGGGGAAAGGGTGGAGAGTTTGAAGACAAAAGGCTTGTGCCTAAATTGCCGTCGGTTAACAGACTTGCTTCAGCCAGACAGCATGTGGACTGAGCTGGGGGTACAGGGTTTGGGGGCATCCCCCAGCGGCCTCCCCCGCCATCCCCGCTCAGCTGTGCTCACCACCCACTTCATTGCAGCAACAGCAGCTCCAGGCCCAGCACCTCTCCCACGCCACGCACGGCCCCCCGGTCCAGTTGCCACCCCACCCGTCAGGCCTGCAGCCCCCAGGGATCCCCCCGGTGACGGGGAGCAGCGCCGGGCTCTTGGCACTTGGCGCCCTGGGCAGCCAGGCCCACCTGACGGTGAAGGACGAGAAGAACCACCATGAGCTGGACCACAGAGGTGCGGCCCAGAGCTGGGGCAGAGGGCAGGGCTGGGCTGGGGGTGGAGGCCGGGGGGCGTGTCCTGTAGGTCCTACCGTAAGGAGACACAGCAAATGTTGTCACCCTGGGGCCAGGAGTTAGCAAAAGATGTGGTGCTATCTGTCGAATTCCTGGTACATGGAAATCGGAGCCCCACTCCCCCCGTTTCATGACTACCCCTCAATCCCTGCTATGTACCGGGTGTTCTCTGGCCCGGAAGACCTCGTGCGTCCTCCCATGCTCCCAGCTACATGCTGCCCATCCTTAAAGGGCCAGCCCAGGCCCATTCCTTCAAGATGCCTTCCAGTCCGTGCTGGGGACCTTTTTCCAATTCCCAGGAGAGTTGAAGAGCCGGGGTCCCAAGAATGAGCCCTAGGTTGCTGTCCTCTTGTAGCCTGCCCCTCAAGAATGTCTTGTCCTCACCAAGATCATTAGTCCTTCAAGAACAGGGGCCATGTTCCTGGCTTTAAACTTAGCAGATGTGTCTCACCGGCGCAGGTGCCTTGGAAAAGGTACACAGTTGACGCTCAAGTAAAGACTTGCGAGTCGACTGTCTTCTTTAAGCAGAGGTAGCGATCACTCTGCTGCACAGAGATGATCAGGAATACTTGGAATGAGAACCCCCGCCCCCTCCACCGGGCCCTTACCGTGAGGACCCTGGAAGCTGCACTCACTAGGGCCCAAGAGGGCGTGGTTTGTCGGGGAAGGAAAATTCATGGCTCCCGGGCAGGCCCTTTCCAAAAGTTGCCACCTCGTGTGGTGTCTGCCCTTAGACATTTTTATCCCCGTTTTATTGAGATAGAATTGACATACAAAATTGTGGAAGTTGAAGGTGTACACCATCGTTTGTCTGGCCTTTGGCTGTTGACCAGGGTATCCGGCCCAGGCCAGGGCGCTGGGGCGGTAGTGGAGTGTGGGAAGCAGAGACTGAGTTGCTTGTCCCTGCAGAGGGCTGGTGCACTTGGCAGAGGAGAGGTATCCTCACAGCCGAGAGGAGAATCAGGGAGCTAGTGCTCAGCTGCTGTGCAGAATGACCGGGCTTCTCCGCAAAGACGCACAGAATGGTGTTAGTTAAAAAAACAACAAAACCCACTCCCTCAGTTCCTTTTAAAAACAACATGCTCAATACCCAGATCCTTTGCAAGCTGGTGGCTTTAAAAAGTGTTGACCAGGGATCTGGGTGCCCGGCAGAGCAGGGCCACAGCCGCCCCCCCACCACATGCGGGACTGGTGGCCAGGGGGAGTGTGGGGGACTGGGGCGGTTAATTTGCAGGAGTGAGAAATATCACCTAATGGCCCTGCCTTGGCTGACCCCCAGTGACTCAGAGAGCTAGGCCTGTTGCCCATGTTAAAACCCGTCCACTAGCAAAGCATAAAAGCCAGCTGTGTGAGACTGACCTTTTTCCTTTTTTTTTTTTTTTTTTTTTTTTTGTCTTTTTCTCTTGGGGGGCCTGACCCTCCTCCTGTCCGGGCCTTCCGTCCCCAAAGAAAGAGAATCCAGCGCGGTAAGTGTCAGCACTCTGGAGCATGTGGAGTGTGTTTGGGGTGCTGGGGGGGGAGCAGGTGGGATCCTGGGGTGGGGGGGAATCTCTCCAGGCTTTCTGTCCATCATTTGGCAAACGAGTAGCTTTAAGTGAGCTCTAACTCTCTTTTTTATGAGTGGTGATTAACCAGAGAGGTCAGCTGGCCAGTCTGGAGTCGCCGAGCCTCCACGAGCAGCCTGGGGGTCCTGTGCCCTGGGCGGGTTCACTTCCCTCCTCCCAAGTTGGCTGCCCCGTGTCTGATCCTGTATGCTCCTCCCTTCCTCCGCACGCCCAAGGTTTCTCCGTGTTCTGGGCTTAAGCTCGGTTTAAGAAAGTGCTAGCGAGCAAGCATTAAGGCCAGGCATTCTGCATGTCTGCCAGCTCTGAGATTTGTTGTAAATCTTTCTGATCACACTGAAGCTCAGAGGTTCTGTTTCAAGTGAATAAGCCTTCTGAATAAGTGCAGTGGAGTCTGGATAAAAACAATCCTCCAGTGATTACCAAAGCTATTTTATTCCTCATCGCTGTCCTTGTATCTGGGGCCATCTCATCTGTGAGGATGGCTTTGGTTATTACCTCGTGTTAAGTAGGACTTGGAAGGTCAGGCAGTTAACTAACCATCTAGACAGCAGGCTTCCTCGGGCAGCTCCATCCCGACCCCCTTCCCTCCCAGCCCTCCACCAGGCTGATCCCAATTAGCAATAGTGCTCTCGTCCCCTCTCGACTTGCCGACGTGCTCAGAAATCCAGGTGCACGTTTGGGTCCAGCAATGGCTTGGTATATCAGAAAGGAAAGACTGAAGCTGAAAATCCATTTTGATTGCCTGAGCGTTGATCCTCAGAAGGTGGCGTTTTTGGAGAGGTGGTAGGCCTGGATAGGAGTGGGGGGTGGACTGGACCCCTCCAGGCCTGGGTCTGGTCCTGGCTTCATGGGACGCCGGGTGGCTCTCTTGGCCTCTTTAAGCCTCAGTTTCTGTATCTGTGCCACGGGCATATTCCTGCCCAGCCAAGCCTCCCCGCTTAGTCAGGAAGCCCCCTCACAAGAGCACCCAGCATCCGGGAGGTGACCCGGTTAACAAGGACCCGCTGCCGAGTGACACGAGGGTTTGACGCCCGATGCCCTCTGTCTTCACATCGTCCCCCTCCCCATTGCTGTTTGCATTTGGCTTTGTGCCCCAGTCTGTGAAAGCTTTCTGCTAAAAGAATCCCCCGGAGAATGCCCCAAGAGCTGAGCTCCTCACGCCACAGTGCTGGTCCACACCCGTGCACGGCAGACTCTGGGGAGTCCGGTGGGGAAGGGTCAAGCCGCCATCCGTCCTGGGCCGGTGTGGGCACGGCAGCAGGGCTTGTCCGCCTGTGGCCGTGGCGGCCGAGGCCGTGCAACCTGCAGCGAGCAGCCCTTTGCAAACCAGGTTGTCAGCAGATGAGGCCCCCGCAGGAAGGACAGGGCCGTGGACGAGCAGGAGGGGGACGGCTGCACGGGCTGGAAGCTGTCCCAGAGGGGTTAGTCTGGAGTCCAATTAGAGGTAGCTTCATTCATATTTCCTTGCCTCGCCGAAGCAATAAAAAATACTTAGTTTTTTGGCTGCCTGCCAGCCAGAGGCGGGCTGGATCGATGCCGCTAAATGCCTGACATGACTCTCTCCAGTAGCAGCGAGGGTTTTCAGCCTGACTGCAGGAGAAGAAAGAGCTCGCTGTTCTCCGAGCCACGTACCGGGTCGCAAGGAGAAACCTGAGCAGCCGCGCCCCCCCTCCCCCCTGCCCCGCTCCCCACCCGCCCGCCCGGGAGGAGAGGGCCTGGGAGCCTCACTGCTTAGCGCGGGGTGGCCGCCATCGGAGGAAATGAAATGCCACTGATTTTTCTGCGGGCGCTCGCAGCGGCTAATTGAATTGCGGCTGTGTGCGCCTTGCCGCCGCTCCCGCACGGCTGTGGGCAAGGCTGAGCTGCACTTCCATTAGAACCTCCATTTTTTCTTCAAGGCTTGATAACTCTGCCATTTTAATTTGCTTCAGGCAGAAACTTGGCAGGGAAGGGCTGCCCAGAAACCAGCTTAGGAAAGGAAATGAAGTTCTGTGGTTTCCACACTGTCCTCCCCTCCCGCCCCCCCCAATGCCCGGGACTGGTCTCCAAGAAAGTGGGGGAGACGTGAAGTGGAGGCTCATTCCTCCCTCCCACCTCCCCGCCTTTCGATGTCCTTCTCTGCCCACGGCCCTCCGTGTCCCCGCGTGGCTGCGTCCTGCACGTCCACACTGCCTGGGGATGTGGCTGGACTGGACTTCCCCTGCCCTGCAGTCCGACTGCGCCCTGGGAGAGCAGGGGCTGTGTCTGGCTCCTTCCCGTATCCCTGGCACCCAGCCCCGGGCCTGATCTAGGGTGGGTGCTCAGGAAAGGCGGGGGGGTGAGTGGTGAGTGATGAAGGAAGGTGTAGTTTGGTCCCTTAGAAAGGAGTAGACCTCAGCAGCCCCCTAGAGGGGCGCGCCGGTTCTGATACTCTCCCGGCCCCAGCCTGGAGGGCACAGGTTTGCTGGCAGGTGCCACTGTAGGTAGCTCCTCCCTCCCTGCTCCCTAGCCCGGTGCTGCCAGCCACACCGCGGGGGCCGTTCCTGGCCACCGCTAGCGCCCCGAGTCAGCCGGACCCCTTCCTCTGTGGGATGCTCTCCGCCTGCCCGTGCTGTTCCAGCTTGGTCTACTGGCCCGGCCCCGCTCTTCCCAGGCCTTGCATTTCAAACTGTTGCTGGGCTTGCTTGCTTTGGAGTTTGAAGGGAGAATTCATTAGGCCCTTCCAGGCCTGAGCAGCTCGGGTTTCCTTCACGTTGCCTCCAGTGGGGTGCCTTGGGCAAGTCTCCCAACCTCTCGGGGCCCCTGCATTCCCATCGTTACAAAGAGAACGATTTCACCTGCCCTTGTGCCTTTTCCCACCTTGCGGAGGGAAAGGCTTCATGAAGTCGCAGTTCTTGTTTCTTTCTAACACTGCTGTTTCTCTGAAGTGCTTGAGACCTGGCGATGGAGTAGTAGGACGTTCATACAAAATGCCAACTTGCCCACCTCCACGTAGAAGGCCTATTGGCAACGCGACGTCCTTCCTCCCTGTCAGTCTCTCCATTCCAGTCGGGGTCAGCAGATGAAGTATTGGACGTGGCCCCTGTGTGTCCTCTGAGACCCATCTTTCACGACTCAGTGCAAATTTTGCATATCCCTTCTTTGAGCAAATGTACATGGCTGGCCCAAGGTGGGTGGTGAAGGAGGGGTGGCCCTCCTAGAACATAAGGTCCCACGGGCCAGAAAGCAGAGAGCTCAGCACAAGCCTATTTACTTAATAGCAGCGTCGTGGCTACAAAAGTGAATTGTGCTCCCAGGGCTCCCCTGCAGGGAGTCTGGATTGCTGCGAAGGCTTCCCTGGTAAGGCTCTGGTGGAGTGGAGGGTTGCAGGACACACACAACACCTCTTCTGACTTCTTGAGACCCCTGCGTTTAGCTTACGTCTCGGTGTGCAGGGAATGTTCACACTGGATCTCCCTTCTGGTTTCCAGAATAACTCCGTGTCGCCCTCTGAAAGCCTCCGGGCCAGTGAGAAGCACCGGGGCTCTGCAGACTATAGCATGGAAGCCAAGAAGCGGAAGGCAGAGGAGAAAGATAGTCTGAGCCGATACGTACGTGTGCTGGGCAGCACGGGGTCGGTGGTGGGGTCTGGGGTGTGGGAGAACCCACAGGCCCGACTCGTGGGTGAGTCAGAGGCACGGGCGGGGGCGGGCTGGGGTTCCTGGCCGGGGCGGCAGGGGCAGCGCAGGTTCATACACACACGCTGTGAGCACATGGGCCCCAGCCAGGACGGGGAGTGGCTGAGAACTGTGGGTGCCCCCCCCCCACAGGCCAGGGGGCCCCATGCTGCCATCACAGCCCTCCCAGAATCCCCGATCTGCTCCAGGGGGCTGTCCCCCACGCCCCCACACTTTGAGCCTACCGTGTGGTCACGGTATTGCTGTGGGCCAGGCTGTTCGGATGAGAGCTGAGAGCCAGGGAAGGGGGCCATGCTTTGCTGCTTGCAGTTCTGTACGTGTCACCCAAGTGCCTCAGCTGCATTTCTGGGAGACGAGGCGATCACCCCTCCCACACAGAGTGGCGGAAGCGATGGCGTGAGGCTAGCACTCTTCCTCGACTGTGATGGTGGCTATGAAGCCGCTGGAAGGAGCCAAGTGTGATGGGGCAGGTGTGGGTGAGGCTGCCAGTGGGCATGGAGCGCAGTGACCCGGAACAGGGCTAGGGGGCTGGGCGAGCGGACAGCCAACGTCGGTGCGCCAGAGGGGAGAGCGCGTGGACTGTGGGGTTTGGCCCTGGGTTCAGATTCCAGCTGGTGGAAGCAGGGGGTGCTTCAGGCTTGGTCTGGGGGTGTGGTGGGGGTGGCCCCCTGACTGGCTTCTCTCTCTCGGTTGCAGGACAGTGACGGGGACAAAAGTGACGATCTGGTGGTGGATGTTTCCAATGAGGTGAGCTCGGACAGGCCCAGGTTGCAGCGTGCTCGGTTTGGGGGGGGTTTGAGGCGGCTCCTCCCTTGGCTGGGAGCTGTTGTGTCCCAGCTACTGCTCCATCCAACGTGGCTGGCAGCCAGAGCAGGGCAGCGAGGCATTCGGCTGGTCAGGAGGAGGAGAACAGGGCTTGGCTGCATGGTGGTTGGGGTTGCTAGGGCGGGAGCCCATGGGAGAGAACGCAGGCGTACCCCAGAGATCCCGGGCAAGGGCCAGCTCCTGTTCCCTCTGGTCCTCCGGGTCAGCTCTGTTCTCCCCACCACCTCGCAGCATCTTGAGGGTAGGGGTCGTGAGCCCTTGGGATCCGCCTCAGCAGGGAGGGAGGACCTGGAGCTGCATGAGGCCAAGAGGCCCCACTGCCCAGATTTGAGTCTTGAACTTGTGTCTGATCCTGGGCTGGTCACCATCCCCCACCCCTGCCAGGCCCCAGTCTCCCCATCTGTGGGATGAAGGGGTGAGACGAGATCATTGGGAACTAGTCGCCCCTGACTTTGTGGCCCCAGGTCCTCTCCCCGTCAGCTGTGTGCACTCCCGGCCTGTTCCCAGCGCAGGGAAGACTCCAGGCTGGTTGTTGCTGTCAGTGCATCTCTGCATCCCTTGTGTTTTTAGGACCCAGCGACGCCCCGGGTCAGCCCTGCACACTCCCCTCCTGAAAATGGGCTGGACAAGGCCCGCGGCCTGAAAAAGGATGCCCCCACCAGCCCCGCCTCAGTAGCCTCCTCCAGCAGCACACCTTCCTCCAAGACCAAAGACCTTGGTCATGTATGTGGGGTCTGCCACTGATGCCACAGAAGTGGAGGTCTGGGGCGGGGGGGGTGGGGTGGAGGGAGAAGGTTCTGGAAAAGGTACAAGCTGGAGTGGTCATAACTGGAGGGTAGAGGGGTGGTTTACAAAGAACATAGATTGGGGTTTGGCCCCAGTTGAAATACTGGCTTTCCCACTTACTGGCTGGCTAGGCCCTGTGCTACCAGTTAATGTTTCCGAGCCTTGGTTACTGCATCCATAAAATGGGAACGATCACCACTGTCCCTGACAAATAAGGTTGGCAAGAATTGAGGGGCCGTGGGGCAGGAGATTCAGAACTGGAGCCGGTACTGGGTGTTGTGGCCCCAAGTGCCCAGCTCTCGAAAGAAAGGAATCTTCATGTCTTCCCTGTTCAGAACGACAAATCCTCCACCCCTGGGCTCAAGTCCAACACACCTACTCCGAGGAACGATGCCCCGACTCCAGGCACCAGCACGACCCCAGGGCTCCGGTCGCTGCCGGGCAAACCCCCTGGCATGGACCCAATAGGTATAATGGGTAGGCACGGCGCTGGGGTGATGGCGCTGGAGGGTGGGGTCTGCCCCGGGCCCGGGCTGAGGCTGCACAGCTAGGCCAGAGCCCTAGGAAGTATGTGGGGGTTGGGGCTGTCCCAGGGCCTGCCTCCGGGGGCACTCCATGGTCAGGTTTGAGGAGGACGTGGACACCTGATGTGTCAGAACTGATGGCAAGGGCTTACTGGGGCCGCTGTTGGGACTCGGTGTGTGGAAGGAGCTCCAGACAGGTTGTCCCCATGTGTGTCATCAGTTCCTTGAGACTCCCAGCAACCCCCTTCTGGGCCTCCGTGTCCTGCTGCGTAAAAAGAGGTGGGCATATCTCTCAGCTTGAACCTTCTTGGACCGCGAAGACCAGGATCCCAGTTAGATGGGCTCAGTCCAAGAGGGCTGCCTGGACCAGGCAGCTTTCGAGTGCAGGAAAGATTGCTGCTGGGCTGGGAGGCATCCTGGTGGGGCCTGAGCTTTGTCCTGGAAGGAGGGGTGGGCCCACTCCCCCTGAGGGTCTCCCCTGGCTGACGCCCGCCTCCTTGCAGCTTCGGCCTTGCGCACGCCCATCTCCATCACCAGCTCCTACGCGGCCCCCTTCGCCATGATGAGCCACCACGAGATGAACGGCTCGCTCACCAGCCCGAGCGCCTACGCCGGCTTGCACAACATCCCACCACAGATGAGTGCGGCCGCCGCTGCGGCCGCCGCCGCCTACGGCCGATCGCCAATGGTGAGCTTTGGAGCTGTACGTAGACCTTTTGGCTCCTTTTGGGGGAATTGGGCAAGGAGTGGGGAGTTGGTGGGGGTTGTCAGGCAGCTGCCTCTGGGGCAGAGTGTTTATTAGAAAAAGAATGGGACAGAGGCTTTGGGGTCAGCAGACCTGGGCCCTACCCCCACTTGACCTGTTAGTCGTCATGTGACCTCATACAACTCAGCACCCCCCACCCCCGCCACCACCCAGGCCGTCTTTTTCCATCTGGAAAGTGGGGCTGCTCTCTCTTTTTCTGGGCTGTGTGGGGATGGGAATCCCAAAAGCTGTCCAGTGACTTCCACGTAGCCTGGGTTTGGTAAATGAGGCTGCTTGCTGTACCGAGAATGAGTTCAGATTTGGGTCGGCAGAGAGGGGTTCTTTCTCAGGAGACGGTGTCTCTCCTGGGTGGCTTCCTCTCTCTGAGATGACGGGCCCACTGGACACCAGGGAGGAGAATGAAGTGGGGCCGGATCAGCTCTGCCTGGTGGAGCAGGGGGAGCTGGGGGTGTGGGGCTCGAGAATACTGGCTCAGAGTTGGTGGGTCTGGACTGTCAGGCTGTCCCTCCCACTGTCCCGGGCAAGACACCTGGCCTGCTGGGCCTGTTTTACCTCTGGGACAGCTGGCTCTGCTCTGTCTTCCGGGTTTTGAAGAGGCAGCGCTGTGGGCAGGACCTAGGAAGTGGGGAAGGAAGAGGCTGGGGCGCGGGCTGCGTGGTGGCCTCCCTCACTAAGGGCTGGCCTGGTCTTGCCTTACAGGTTGGTTTTGACCCTCACCCTCCCATGCGGGCCACCGGCCTGCCCTCAAGCCTCGCCTCCATTCCTGGTGGGAAACCGTAAGTTCTGGCTGTGCTTACTGCATGCTAGCTGGGGAAAGCGTACAACCCCCTAACCCCTCTGCCCAGCCCTGGTCGACCTCCCCTCGAGAAGATGTCCGCCCTCTAGAGGTACTCACAGGCCAGGTTGTAGCTGCGGGACACGGCTGCCTGGCCCCACTTCTGACCGGCCCTGGGGCTCCCGCTGAGTGGGGAACTGGGGATGGGGAACACCGCAGTTGATGGGGCCTCCATTTCCAAATGACGTGAGCGGCCCTGGCCTCAGGAGCTCCGCTGGGTTGGAGCTGCTGGAAGCACCCCCAGCCTAGAAAGCAGGTAGACGGTGCTGGCTCACCCCTGGCTCCGATGTGCACGCCATGATTCCTCCTGGGCGGGACACACACACACACACACCCCTCTTTCCCTCCCTCTTACCCCGGGGCTTATAAAGGAGGAGGTAACCTTTCCACGGGGATTTATAGATGGTAGGAAAGGGCATTCCAAGGCCCATGTGGGGCTAGTGACACGATCTGGAGCCAAGGGTGTATGGGAGCAGGAGCAGAAGTCAAGGCTGGGATGTTAAGCAGTCCCCTACCCTGGTAGAACCAGGCCAGGGAGGTTGGCGTGACTGGGTTCCCTAAGATTTGGGGCGTGGGGCCCAGACGTGGGCCAGTCGGGGTGGTGCCGTCTGACGTGGGAGGACTCGTGGGAACTGAAAGGATTGGGGATGACGGAGGGGTTGGTTCTCCCTTTCAGAGCGTACTCTTTCCACGTGAGTGCTGATGGGCAGATGCAGCCCGTGCCCTTCCCCCACGACGCCCTGGCAGGCCCCGGCATCCCACGCCATGCCCGGCAGATCAACACGCTGAGCCACGGGGAGGTGGTGTGCGCCGTGACCATCAGCAACCCCACGCGGCACGTCTATACAGGTGGCAAGGGCTGCGTGAAGATCTGGGACATCAGCCAGCCGGGCAGCAAGAGCCCCATCTCCCAGCTGGACTGCCTGGTGAGGCCCCAGGACCTCAGGCATCTCCTCTAGCCAGCGGAGGGGCAGCCTGGCTGGGCATCCGAGCAGGCTGGCTGACCCCTGGGCCCTGGGTTTACTTACCATCCTTAAGTGGAGATAGCGAGCTTCCCGGGGTTTGTGAAGAGATGCCCGAAAGATCGAAGGGTTGTGGATGAGGGAGGGGAGGGCCTGGCAGCTGCCGGGAGCGAGGGCGGGATGTGAGCAAGCAGGGGTGGCGAGGGTGGCAAGGGCACTTGGTGTTGCCGGATGCGATTCTTCTGGTCCCTGGGAGGAGGGGCGGGCAGAGCTCCACGTTGCCCCTTCTCCCTCCAGAACAGGGACAATTACATCCGCTCCTGCAAGCTGCTCCCTGACGGGCGCACGCTCATCGTGGGCGGCGAGGCCAGCACGCTCACCATCTGGGACCTGGCCTCGCCCACACCCCGCATCAAGGCCGAGCTGACGTCCTCGGCTCCTGCCTGCTACGCCCTGGCCATCAGCCCCGACGCCAAAGTCTGCTTCTCCTGCTGCAGCGACGGTAACATTGCCGTGTGGGACCTGCACAACCAGACCCTGGTCAGGTGAGGCTGTGTGAGGGAACAGGGGAGCCTCGTTCTCGGCAAGGTCACGCTGGTTGTAACGGGGACCCGTCCGGGGTGCTTCTGGCTGTGGGGTGGCCGCATCAGAGTGGGCGAGGACCCCCGGGTGAGGAGACAGCCAGGCCTGACCTGTGCGAGGGGGCAGCCGTGGGTCAGGTGCTCGGCGTGGGCAGGGGACGGAGGGCTCCCCTGCAGAAGGCTCCAGGGGGAGGGGGGCGTGGAATTCAGAGCATCGGAGACAGCAGAGGGGGAGAACTGAGGAAGGAGGGCGTCGGGACCGGAAGGTCGGGGGCAGTGTCACTTGGTGGTTGTCGTGGGGACTCGGGAGCCGTGGCCCCATGGGAATCCTACCCCCATTATGACCCTGTGCTGGTCACTCAGCTCCCATGTCTCCGTGACCCCGGTGTGAAGTGGGCATGGTGAAGGCGGTGCAGGGTGGCGTGCCCGCCCCAGAATCGGCTGTCGGGTGCACAGCGGCTGTCCTCACTGGTCATAGGGGCCTCCAGCTGCATATGGCCTCAGCCCCATAGCCCAGCAGGGGGAGGAGACCTGCCCGCGGCGGAGATTCTGGAGTGGGCCGGGAGGAGGCCCGGCTCTGCTGCGAGCTCACCAGGGGACTGCGGGTGCATGGGCCACCCCCTTCTGGGCCTCTGTTTCCTCTTCTGCTCAGACACAGCTGGCCTCGGCACTCCGTGGTTCTGGAGGGCTCACCCCCTTTCCCTGCTTGGCCTTCGCAGGCAGTTCCAGGGCCACACGGATGGGGCCAGCTGCATAGACATCTCCCACGATGGCACCAAGCTGTGGACTGGAGGCCTGGACAACACCGTGCGTTCCTGGGATCTGCGAGAGGGTCGGCAGCTGCAGCAGCATGATTTCACTTCCCAGGTGTGTGCGCTCCTCCCGTCCCCCAGGCCAGCGTGTGCCCTTCCCTTCTGGGGTCCCACTGGCTGGGTCAGGGGACAAGGGGGCCCTCACAGGTGGTCATTGCAAGTGGACCTCTGACCAACCTGAGCCCCCTTGGAAGGCTTCCTGGAGGAGGCAGCAATAGAATAGAATCGACAAGGCCCTGGAGTGGGGTGTACTTGACCCAGCTGTTCAGAACTGATTCTCAGCTCCTCTACTGTTGGACGCTTTGGCCCCGGTGTTTTTCCCCCCTCGTGGGATGGGCACAGTAGTAGCTACCTCGCAGGTCTGGTGTGAGCACCTGAAAGGGTCCCATTAAAGCCCTAGCGATAGCCTGGTTCATAGAAGGTACTCCGTTACTGTTAGGTAGCCTTATCTTCCATTGTTGTTTGTGTTATTTAAATATTTCAACTATATATTTAATATTTCAGTGTTTTATTCACTTTTTTTCTTAAGGAAAGGAAAAAGTCACAGGGAAACTTGTGTAACTTGGAAAGTGAAATGCCTCTTTCATCTCGGAGTTGGGATGCTGGCTCTATACCACTTACTTTCTAGAGTCAGCAGCCTCTCTGAGCCTCTACTTCCTCACCCCTACAAGGCATTCCAGGGCTGAGGGAGAGGAGAGGGGCTTTGCCTTGCAGATGGCATGTGGGGACGTGATGGGAGCGGGAGCGGTGGGCCCCTGCCCTCGGGGTCCCTGAGCAGGGCCTTTGAGGAGCCCCTGGGGCCCTGGGGGGAAGGGTCGGGGGGACAGAGGAGCTGAGCCCGGTCTGCCGCCCCCTGCAGATCTTCTCGCTGGGCTACTGCCCCACCGGGGAGTGGCTGGCTGTGGGCATGGAGAGCAGCAACGTGGAGGTCCTACACCACACCAAGCCGGACAAGTACCAGCTGCACCTGCATGAGAGCTGCGTGCTCTCCCTCAAGTTCGCCTACTGCGGTGAGCCTCGGGGGGGCCGGGAGCCGGGGCAGCCCCGCCTGCCCTCTGCACGGATGAGGGGCCCAAAGCTTGAGAGCAAGGCAGAGCCCGCACGCCAGCCACATCTTGGAATCCGGCCTCCCGATCCCGACTGCTGTCTCCCCTGCTCCCCCCCATCCTTATTCCTTGGATGCGGCTACGGCCACAGGGTACCAAGCATGCACAGCAGCCGGCCAGAGCCAGCCCTCGTGGGCCTGAGGCAGGGAAACAGCACTCTCAGCCTTGGGGCCGTTCCTCTGCTGGCTGAGACCGCGGGCTGTGATGGCTGACAGCCCCGGGTTGGATCTGCTTCTCCCCGGACTGGCTGCGCAGCCTTGGCCACCCCTCATCCTCTCTGCACGCGGGGGGGGGGGGTCTTTCTCTGGGAGTGGCCCGGGGCCCCCCCACGCGGCTTTGGAGAGCAATAGCACGTGAGCCCGGGCTGAGCCCTGGCAGAGCGGCCTGCGAGTCAGAGCACTCGCCGGTCACCGGCTGCGGCTGGCTGTGTCTCCAGACCTCAGGGCTCTGCCATTTCTAGCACTTTCTGCCACCTTCTAGTCATAAAACTGAGAAGGGTCACTCCACTGATAAGCTTTAAAAAGAATCTTTTGCGGAAGTGTCACGTCTGTGATTTATTGCAAATCCCACCGTTCTCCATCCCGTCGGCACCCACCCCTCCTCCGTGATTGCAGGGAGGCGTTCTGGGCGAGGGGCCCCGGGGGGGGGAGCGGTCTGTGAGTCGGATACGGGTCTCGCTTATGAAATGCCCCTCACCAGCCGAGCCTCTTAACTAAGCGCTGGCTGGCAGTTCACACCACGTCTCCATGGCAGCCGGCCATGTCTGGGGTGGGTCTCGCTTTCCAGGGCAGCCAGCCACGAGCTGACGCTCCTTTGCCTCCCACCTGCAGGCAAGTGGTTCGTGAGCACTGGGAAAGACAATCTCCTCAACGCCTGGAGGACGCCGTATGGAGCCAGCATATTCCAGGTACTGCCCACCACCCGGCCGCTGCCCCGGGTTGGGGCCTGCCCCTGGGGATGGGGATGGGGGTGGGGATGGCCCCTTCCAGCCCCTACGTGCTGGGGCTCCAGGGTGGGTTCCCCAGAGCAAAGGCCTGGGACACATCAGCGGGACACACATTGCAGCTGGTGGTGTCTGACCCATAGGGTGAGGGCTTTTAAGTGGGGGTTCTTGTGGTATTTCTAGAACAAGGGGGAAGTTAAGTCATGCTCTTGGCTCTGGCCTGTGGCCTGAGCACTTCCAGGAGGTGCCCTGGGCAGCTCTTTTCAGAGCAGTGTTCCCTGATGTTCAAGTAAGTTTGTGTTTCATCTCGACACCTCGGTGTAAGGAGTGAGAGAGGGTCTGGAAAGAGATGGGAGAGCGGGAAGAGGCTTTTCGTGATTTTTCAAGATCTGGGTTCACTTACGCATGGTCTTGACTGCACGCACGCATGCACAGTATGCTCCTGTGCTCCGAGCCGACAAGCCTCTTTTGGGATCCGTGCTGGGAGTGTGTGGCGTCCAGCATGTCACACGTGTAACCCTCGTTACACTGGACACTTTGGGCCAGACGGAGGTCCCCTTCCTGGCTCCAGCCCGCTGACGCCCACGCCCGCTCAGAGGTGCTCCTTCCTGTCGGTAGACCGAGGAGAAGCTCAACCTCCAGTGCTCTCTTTCGAGCCATACAACTCCACGATCACCCCGGGCCCTGGTCATGAGCCTTTCCCGGTGGAAAAGCCGAAGGACGGGGCATCTGTTCCCGAAAGTGCCTCTCTAGGCTGCTTTGGGGGAGGCCGTGCTGCGGGCGCCTGGGGTTGGAGCTCCGGGGCTGGCAGACGGGGTGTGACGCAGACAGCGCGGAAATCGCGCTGAGTACCAAGAAAGTGAATTTCTGCCTTTTTGTCTCCCCACGCCCTCCTGCCTTGTGCTCGCCTCCCCCCTGCAGTCCAAGGAATCCTCGTCTGTCTTGAGTTGTGACATTTCGGCGGATGACAAATATATTGTAACAGGCTCTGGTGACAAGAAGGCCACAGTTTATGAGGTCATCTACTAAACAAGGACTCTGACTGGGCTGTCAGACTCTGGGAGAAAAAGACTCGGCGGTGACAGGGCGACCCCGCGAGGGGCCCCGAGGCTGGCGGAGGCCAGCGGTGGGCAGCCGAGCGGTCCAGGGCTGCGCTCCGGCAGGCCAAGAGGGCGCGCCCGCCACGGTCTGGACCCCTGGGCATGGACTCCTGTGTCTCATGGACTCTGACGGCTGTCTCTCCTCCTCCCTGTCCACAACCCTGGCAGATGCTACACGTAGATTTCTTTGGAGGCTTGGGGTTCCAGCCCCCCGACAGACGCCATCATGAATCTCCATCTTTCCTTCCCCTCTCTTGCTCTGTCCCCCTGCCCCGGGTCGGGGGGGGGACACTGGAGTGGACCAGGTGTTTGTGCTGGGGGAGGGGGGGATCTCATTTTCCCGATTGTGCAGCGCACAACATTTGTGAAAAATGTAAATAACAGACTCCTCTATCTCGGACTGGTCAGTGGGGGAGGAGGCCCCTTCCCACCGAAAATGCTAGCCGCGTACTAGCCGTGTACTTCGCCTGCTGTATTTGTAACCCACTCGTGGTGGTGGCTTTTTTGTTTTGTTTTGTTTTTGTTTTAAGGGACATCCCCATCTGGGAAGGGGAGGCAGGGAGGGGGAGCCAAATGGAGAGGGAGTGGAGGGGCAGAGGAAGGGAGCTGCAGCTGGTGACCAGCCTGACCAGGAGGAGGGGGGGGTCCCTGGGACGAATGCACCCCCCTGTGGACTTGGGAGCAGCCCAAGGCCTGTCGGGACCCGTGCAGGCTGCGCGGGCGGCCGGGCAAGGCTTGCGTGGTGGCCAGCCAGGCTGACGAAGGTCGGATTCTCTGTGGCCGCCTGCGCTCTCCTCCCTCTCTCTCAGGGGTCCGACTCTTGCTCTCTCTTTCCTTCTCGCCTCGCTCGCTCGCTCTCTTTGGTGCGCACTTGGTTATGGTGATGGGAGGTGGAGGCGCGAAGGAGCTCCATCTCTGGCCCTTCTTGATCTCCGGACACAACCTTCAAAGGACAAAAAGTTAGAGGAAAGCATAGCAACTCAGCTCAGGGAGCTACCAGAGAAAAATAGCAACTGATGTGGGTGCTTTTTTTTTTTTTTTTTTTTTTAAATAAAAAGAATTAGAACTGATGTCCTTTATAAAAATGCCTTCTCCCCCTTTCCTGCCTCTGACCCCCTCCTCTCTCCCTAGAGGGGGAAAAGTGTAATCAACCTGCAAGGGTTGTGAGTCTGAAGGGACAGTCTCCCCCCCGCCCACCCCGGGCAGCACAACAGGGCTGAGGGGACCAGGGGTCGGTTGGGGACACCGGTCCTGGCACTGTGGTGACTTCTTGCGGCTTTCAGTCTCTTTGGAGCCCAAACAGGTTACAGGTAGAAAAATCGTCTCCTGCAGGTACCACTCTTTGGTACCAAAATGTTCTGAGGTATTAGGACTTGGGTTTATTATTTTCTTCTTCTTCTTCTTCTTCTTCTTGGTCTTTTTTTTCTTCTTTTAAGGAAAAGCTAAAGGCCGATGTGAGTCCTGGTGGTGGGCTCTCCATGGATGTAGCATATGGAAGATAATTTTGATACTGCATTTTTATGGATTATTTTATAATGTGTGATTCCGTCTGGTGAGAAGGGAGGAAGGGGCCCCAGTGGAAACTGCTGGTCTTCAGTGATCTTGCTCCAGTCTAGCAGCTCCCCTGATGCGACCCAGAGGCGTGGAGAGGCCGTGGAGACCGGCCGGGTGCCCTGTACCTTTCTGAGGTGGGGGAGGGACCGTCTGGAGAATTTCTCTCTTTCTCTGGGTCTTGGATGTGCATCTGCCATGTCTTGTTAAAGGCTCTAGCCACAAGGGAGGGTGAGGGTAGAAGAAAGATGATTCCTGAAGAAAAAAAGAAAATGAAAAGTCATTGTAATGAGCTGTTTTTATATTTTTAAAAGTTGCTATTTAAAGGTTGGCTTGATTGTTGTGTTTTATTGCCTCTACCCCCCCCCCCCCCCCCGTTTGTCAGACCTCCCCCAAAAGAGAGGGCGACCACCGTCACCCTCATGGCCTGGATTCTGGGTGATTTCCCTCGTCATCCCTAAACAGGAGCTCTTGTCATTTCAAAGCACTTCCCACACTGCCCCCAACCCCCAAAAGTCTGATCTCGCCAGGACAGTGAGGGGGTGTTCTCCCTGCCTTCCCCAGGCTGCCTTCCGGTCTCCACACTGGGGAGTGGTGGGTGGGAGCCCACCACTGGGCTCCTCTGCATGCACACGCAGGATAAAGTTCCCCAAGGGGAGGACCGAGGATTTACACCAGAGTCTTACTAGACAGTCGTCCACGCAAAACGTCTTGGTAAAAAATGAAATGCGAAGAACTTCCAAGTGTAAGGTGTCTATGAACATCATCTGGACCCTGAAAGCCTTCACCATCTTACGTCTCAAGTTAGATGTCACATGGGGGACCTCAGTCTCCAGTTCACAAAGCTCTGGGTGAAGGCTTTTGGAGGGGGGATTTTGCAGAAGGGGTAGGGTAGGAAGTGCAGGCCA
The DNA here is from genome assembly GCF_003265705.2 of Callorhinus ursinus. Classification (NCBI taxonomy): domain Eukaryota; kingdom Metazoa; phylum Chordata; class Mammalia; order Carnivora; family Otariidae; genus Callorhinus; species Callorhinus ursinus. The sequence goes on along the minus strand of NW_027397087.1, from coordinate 34,455,787 downwards.
GTACCCTCGGAGGCAGGGCTGGGCTAGGGGGCTTCCTAGGCTCTGGGGTTTCCTGCACCCAGTAGAGAGACCTCTCCTAAAGCTGGGGACTGACATGGTTTCCAACTCCCGTCTCTGGTCAAAGTCCTACTAAATCCACTGTCGTTTTACACAAAAAAGGGAATAACAACGTTTTTCAAAAGGAGTTAGAATGAAGCACAGTCTTTATTAGCCTAGAAAGGACAGCTGGACTGCATGCACAGAGGGGTTGTCCAGCCGGAGAGGGATGTCCGCTCAGGCTTCTAGAGGAGAAGCTTCTGGCAGGTAGAGCAGGTAGGAGGAATGCTGATCTGGGGCTGCTGTGTGGCCAACAGCTCTGTATTGGTTGCGTGGACTTTAGTAGAACATCACACTCCTCTGTCCACGCTGATGCATTGAAGCAGAGGGATAGAGGGCCAGCTGATGGGCTGTGGCCAGAAGATTCTGCATGTGCCCGGGACCCACCTGGGGATTGCCCACCGGTGCTAAGATAGGAGTTGGGCTGGTAGGCCTCAAGGAGAGGACAAGCCGCATATCTATCAGAGAAGGCTCACCGAAAGTCTTGCCCTGGCAGAGGTGGCTATAACCATTTCCGAGGAGGGGGAAGCAACCTCTGGAAGGCTGTTGTACCCAGATGTCCTGGGCACAGGCAAGGATGTAGAGCCGACCGAAATCTGGTCCTAACCCCGGAGGCTCCCAGTCGAGGGTAGGGAGACCATAGAGCTCCAAATTTGACTCTGTCCATGCTGCTGGCGACACATCCCGGGCCCCAGCTGCAAGCGCCTTGCCTCCCACCTGTTGTCACCACCATTGTCCCTTACACCGGCTTGCCAAGCCTCTCCACGCAGATGGTCCCATTGTGTGCTCCCTCCGCCTCTCACCCACCACTCTGCTCTGCTTCCCAGCCAGCTTGTTAGAAACCTCGAATCTCAGTCCTGCTGCAGCTGAGTCTGCATTTTAACAGCCCCTCCGCTGACTCCTTGGCACCTGTACGTTTGTGAGGGGCTCTTCTAGTCCAAGGTGAGGGGCCCACTCACAGCAAACAGAAACGCAGGCCCAGTCAGTCCTGGCATTGGCCACATGTCACCACACCTGTCTGTCTGCCAAGCTAGACCAGCTTCCCCGGAGGGCAGCTCCCAGGACTTAAGTGGCCCCGGGGTGGTCCTGGCTTGAGATTATTCTATTTCTCTGGGAGCAGGGCATCTGGATGCTTGTAGTTGAAGCCAAGAAGTCGGCTGACTTCTGGAGTTCTGTCAACTCTGCCATTGCGCAAAGCAAGGAGATCTGTTTTTAAAAATGGGGAGGGTATGATGGTGAGAAGGCAGCTTTCATGCTTTTAGTCCACATCAGATTATGGACAAGTGTCCAGGTCATTCCAAGCCACAGCTGACCAGGCCGCGAGCCGCCTGGCCTTTCTCTATCCCCTTCCCCCACCCGTATGCTGCTCAACCCCAGCATAGGTGGTGATCTCCTAATTTTAACATCTATGAGAAGGTACAGAGATACAGATCTCTGGGTACTGCAGCTGGACAGATCCTTAGCAAGAATGCTATATGGTATAACCTGGCCATCAAATATTTCATCATGACGGAGTGTATACTTTTTTTTTCAGGAATGCAGTGCTTGAAAATGAACATTTTTAACGTAAAGTCTAGCAAACAAACATTAATATTTTAAAAATTTGCATGGTTATGCATCATTTTCTTTTTCTTACGATAACAATATAAAGTGCACTCTATTCCAGTACCGGTGCAACATTTTTAAACATTATACTAAAATTGGACCTTTTGTATTTGAAGAGGTCTCTCTACTGAGCTCTTAATTTTACGAATGGGACAGTTAGGCCCAGAAAGGGCAAGAGACTCACCATGAGTCACCCAAATCACATCTTGCTCTCCCCTAAATCCCTAGCATACTTTCAGGGAAGGCAGGACTGATATTTGGAAGGTTAGAATCCAGAGGATGAGGGCTCCTGCCCCTTCAACGGTACGGGTGAAAAAATTCCTCATGGAAAGAAGTAGCCAAGAAAGGCCATGGAAACCAGCCTTCTCCCTTGAGAACCTAGAACTCACCCATCCATCCATCCGTCCGTCCATCCCCTACTCGCTCATCTATCCGTCCATCCGTCCATCCATCCACCCATCTGTCGAACTATGCTTGTATCCACCCGTCCATCCAACCAACATTTATGTAGTGAGAATTAATATGAGAGGCTTGGTTTTAGATGCTGGAATGCAAAGATCAATAAGACAATGCTTACCCAAATAGAACTTTCTCAGCCAGAGGTGGGAAAGAGCTGATCCCAGGGCAGAGGAGGAGATCAGTGATCTGAAAGTGAAGAGTGTAAGAGAGAAAGTGAAAGATAAGAAGCGCCCCCCCGCCCCCAACTCCATCCCTGCCCAGCTCAGGCCTTCCTCATGTCCATTAGGTCACCATTAGTCAGGGCCCAGAAAACTCCATGGTGCACTTGCCCTGACCCTGACTCAGCCCTCTCCCAGACAAATCAGACAGGGCAGGGTTGATGGCTCAGAAGTGGGCTCTTGGGACCTCCCAGACTGTGGAGGTCGGATGAAAGTCAGATGGGGCTGGAGCCTTCGTCTCTCCTTGATATCACAGCTGCCTGATGCAACCGTGTGCTGACAATAGGTTACACGGTTTGAAAAAAGCACGTCTGGAATCTTCAGTGCTGGCAAATGAAACAGCAGGCTAGTAAGGATTCCCTTTAACCACGTGGACACTGAGACATCATGGATAAGATTAAGCTAAAACAATTTTACTAGCTTACGTAGAAAGAAAAAGAAGAAAGGAAGAGAGGGAGGGAGGGCGGGAGGACAGAAGGAAGGAAGGTTGGAAAAACGGAATGAAGGAAGGGAAGGAGGGGAATCCTTTAATGTCATAAATTTAAAAACTTTAAAGGCAGAGTAGGGAGGTCCCAAGCTCAGAACAAAAGCCCAAAACTACACAGAGCAAAAATTGACAAAATTACAAGGAGGAACAGGAGTCTTCGACATGCCACTAACAGAAACTGGTAGATCAAGCCAAGAGTAATTTATAAGGATGTAGAAGATTTGAATAGCATAATTTGGAAGCTTGAGCCATCGAACCCTATAACCAACTATTGAAGAGTACAGATTATTTTCCAGCACACCCGGAAGACTTAGTTTTACCAATCAAAGGAGCAGAGGAGGCATTTTACAAAATTCAATCCCCAGTCGTGACTCTTCCTAAAGTACCAAACTAGGAATAAAAGAAAATGGCTTTAATATGACAATGGATAGCTAAACCAGACCAGCGGCCCAATAATAGGTAGTGGTTAAGTTTTCGGAGCATTGGTTTAAAGTCAGCAAGAAAACAAGAATAATCATTATTACCGCTTCTATTCAACGTAGTTCTGGGGGCTCTAGCCAATGTAATAAGGCAAAATAAAAGAATAAACAAGGTACAATGAGTGAAAAGAAAAAAAAGTTGTAATTATTTGTTGCAGATAATATGACTGTATACATAGAAAATATATAAGCAATTAAAACAAATAAGAGAGTTTAGTCAAGTTGCTATATCCAAGATCAACATTCATTTATCAATAGCTTTCCTATTCCTAAGCAATAACCAATTAGAAAAATGTAGTATAAAGAAAGTACATTTACAGTAGCAAGAAAACGTACCCACGAATCGATCTTAGCAAAGCTACACAAGACCTTTATGAAGAAAAATATAAAATTTTATTGAAGGAAATATTTTTGAAAAGACCTACATGGATCCTACGTTATACCATATTCATTGATGAGAAAATCCAATTTTACTTCAAATGCTGTCTTTTCCAGAAACCTGTAATGGAATGTTACACAAATCCAACTAGGATGTTTTCTATATAATTTCACGCTGACACTAAAATTTATCTGAACAGTAAAGGACCAAAAAATAGCAAGTATAATTTTGAAGAGGAATAAGGAAGGAGGACTTGCCCTCCAGAAATCAGGACTTACTGTAAAGCTACAGTCAAACAGACCAGTAGAACAGAATTAAGTCCATAAATAGACCCCCGTATAAATAAGAATCCAACTATTTATGATCCATGTGGCATTATGTGTCAGTGGAGAAAAGCATCAGCAGATAGTTCTAGGACAATAGGCCACCTTTATGGAGGGAAGATTGATCTCTACCTCACACACTACACAAAAATAAACTCTAGTGGGATTAAAGTCTTTAAACTTGTAGGATAAAATATTGGAGAACAGCCTTAGTGGTGTGAGGAGGGAAAGGATTATTGGACAGGACACAGGAAGCGAAAGCTATATAATGAAGAAAAAGAAAGGTCAACTTGATTGCATTAAAATTTTAAACACCTGTATAGCAAGAGATGAAACCCTTACAAGACATGAAAAAATATACATGCAGGATGCTTAATTGACAAAGAAGTGGTATCTGGAATACGTAAGAAATTCTCCCAAATCAGTACATGAGAGCCAACAACCCAGAGAAATGCGTAGAGGACAGAAACAAGCAATTCTCAGGAGAGGGAAAATGAATGGCCAGTAAACATGTGAAAATGCCCCATTTCGCTAGTTATCAGGGAGATGCAAATTTAAAAAAAAAAAAACAAAAAAACAAAGTGAAACAGGACAATTCATTCCCATCGGATTGGCAAGTCTTTGATGAGTTTAATAATACAAAGCTTCCACCAGGATGGAGAATGAGGAACATTGTCAAACACCGCTTGTGGGAGGAGACTTGCGTCACCCACTTTGCAGAGCATTTGGCAATAGTTGGCAAAGTAGAAGCAACACAACCCTATGACCTGGTAATTCAGCTTCCAGGTATATACCCAAGAGAAGGCTCTTAAACACAAATACAAAGAGATGTACATGGAGGTTTTCATTGCCCCATTGTTTGAAGTAGCAGAAATAACTAGAAATAACCTGTCCATTATTGGGGGAATGAATAAGGAAAAATAATCTATGCATTTTCCTACAATGAAATTATATGTGGGCATTAAAATACATGAGCTAGATCTTTATGTATCAACTTGGATAAATCTCAAAAACAATGTGTGAACAGAGCAAGTTACAAAAGGAAATATATGATATGACGCTGCTTATGTCAAATATAAAACAAGTCTAAATTCGAGTATATATATCAAAATATAAAAACATGAGTGGAAAGAACACACCATGCCACCAGGACAATGGTTATCTGTGGGGAGGGAAGGAAGGAAGGAAGGAAGGATAGAAGGGAGGGAGGGAGGGAGGGAGGGAGGGAGGGAGGGAAATGAGGGTCAGGTGGGAGTCCAGCTATACTTATTACATTTTATTACCTTTAAAAAATATCTGAAGAAAATGTTAAACTGTTCACATTTTAAAAATCTGTGTAGTGACTTTAGTAGTGTCCTATTATTTTCTGATCTTTTCTACATGTTTGGAATATTTCATAATTAAAGATCAAATGAGGAAAGCCAGACCACTCAGGACCTGATAAGAAACCACCTTTCATTGGGCAAGGCGGGGGATGGGCCTGGGTTGGGGGTGCACATGCCCAGTGGTGGAGGAGCAAAGCCTTCAGGTCACCATGTCATCTTAGCCGTATCACCAGGGCTTCTCCAGAACTTGGTCTTCTCATCTATGGACTGATGCTTGAAGGCTGGATAAGCAATCCTTGGCTCCTCTCCAGCCTGGATGTTTGTGATTCTAATGATTTTGTAGGGGTACAAGGGCAACTATCTCATGCAGAGACAACATGAATTAAATTAGTTTAGCTTTTCATTGTGAGACATGCCAAACAGATACAAAGTAGAGAGAACAGTATAGTGCATCTCCCTGTGCCCATTAATCAAGCTTCAACAGTTACCAACTCAGGGCTAATCTTGTTTTATCTTACCCCACCCATTTCTACTGGCCACCACCACCAGTGGGGTATTATGCAGCAAATCCCAGATATCGCAACATTTAATTAGTAAATATTTAAATATCTCCACAAGGTAAGATCTATTTAAAAATATAACCAATACTACGATCCCACCTAAAGAATGAACAATAATTTCCAATGTCATCAAAAACCCAATCTGTACTCAACTTTCCTCAATTGCCTCATAATTTTTTTTAAAGATTTTATTTATTTGACAGAGAGAGACACAGAGAGAGAAGAAACACAAGCAGGGGGAGTGGGAGAGGGAGAAGCAGGCTTCCCGCTAGCAGGGAGCCCGATGCGGGGCTCGATCCCAGGACCCTGGGATCATGACCTGAATCGAAGGCAGACGCTTAACTACTGAGCCACCCAGGTACCCTGTCTCATAATTTTTTAAAAAATTGTTTGTTAGGATCCAAATAGGGTCCATACAAAGCAACTATAATTGATATATCTTTTAGGTTCCTCTTTCACGTGTTATGCTCTCTCTCTCTCTCTCTCTCACACACACACACGCTTATTCATTAAGAAACAAAATTATTTGTCCTTAGAGCTTCTCACAGTCTGAATTTGGCCGATTGCTAAATTGTTAGAGCTTGACTAACTCAAGGCTTGATTTTTTGGGGGGGGTTCTGTCAAGAATACTTCATTGATCCACGAGGAAGCACACACTATCTAGATGTTTCTCTAGATGTTTATATATTAGCTGTCACTGATGATCATTGTTTAGATTCATGAATTCATTAGGGGCTACAAAATGGTGACATTTTAATTCTGTCACTCCTCCATCTATTTGCTTGAATGCTTCTGTAAAGAGAAACTGCCCCTCATCAACCATATGATTATCTTGAAGTATAGTTTAAATGCAGGATAAATGTTTGATTCATTTCCTTGACTTGCCAGTTTTTAAAGTAGTATGTTAGTATTCTCAACAGCTGACCAATAAGGGTTTTCTTTTTTAAAAATAACACTATGAACTTGTGGATTTAAACATATTTTATATGCTTCAGTCAAGTGGAGTTATCCTTATTGTTTCTCAAATCATCCTCTTCAACATACCTCCTGAGTTTTTTTGTTATGACTTTGGTAGTCTTTGATAACTTCACTGCTTTCTGATATAAGATAATGTTCCTAACTCATCTTGTACATTTTCTGTCCTAAATCTGGAGTCAGCCATGTCTCCAGGGAGCCCTCATTCCTTTTAGTGGGAAGTGGTATTTAGAGGCCATAATCTGGGGGCTAAGGGTGCTTGGTGCTAATGGATTGGTCATTGTTTTTAGATCCCTTTAGTAACAGAGCTAAGAAGTTGTGTGTGTGTGTGTTTACATTTGTTAAAGATAAAACACATCATGAAATCTATTGATACTTCTAATTCAAATTCAGGGTTGCATGTTTTTACTTCACCTCATTGATCTTCTATCTGAATTTTCTTACAAAGTGGATTAAATTCTGAGTGGTTTACATCTAAGTGACAATGACGTTCAAAACCTTCTCTTGTTACCCATTTGCTGTTTGCCTCATTCTCCAACCTGACAGTGAAATTCCTGAGGGCAGAGATCAAGTTTGATTCATTCTGTATTCCTGGCTCCTAACAGAGTAACTGTCACATGTTAGGTACTTAATAAATATCTACTGAATACCTAAAAGAATGATGCTTTCCAGGAAAACAAGGAATCTGAAAACTAGCCTCCGAAATTTAAGCCAAGACTATTCACCCATCCATGAATTCAATAGAAACAGACAGAACATACCCAGTGTTGGAGGCTAGGGACAAGGGTTATAGAGATAAATGGTCCATGCCCTCAAGCAAAGCACCCAAGTGGGGAAAACAAACTCAAATGATCATAACAATGATAAAACAATGTTATTAATAAATAGTGGCCTGGAGAGCATGTTGTGAGGGTTGTGAGAAGGGAGGATAGGGCAACTTTTACAAAGGTCAGAAGGGAGGTATCCATGAAGGCTTCCAGAGATCAGGTTGTTTAAGGATCCTGGCTGTTTAAGGATGCATAGGGGTTGGAGGCTGAGAGAAGGAAAGGCATTTTAGACACACTAGTCCCTGAGTTGCCTGCCTCTCTGTAGTGCTGAGCTGGTTTGTTCCTGGATGGCTGAAGATTTTGCAAATCTTTGTGCTGGGGCCAGATTCTACTCCTTGGAGAACCCCCAAGTGTCTCCCCTGAGGGATGTGCAGGAGAGCAGGCACCGAGTGTGAGAGGGGAAAGGAGGAGCCTGGGAGCTGGTGGGCCTGAGTCACTTTTCAGAACACAGAGAGGCTGCCCCTCAAGGCAGAGTTCGAAACAGATGTCAACTGTTGTGCATGCACTCCGGAGATCAGCTTGTTTGTCAACGAAAGTAATTTGCATTCAGGCTTGTTTGGGGACATACTCCCTAGTCCCTGGGAAACCCCAAGCACCCATGTTACCCAAGATTCTACCAGTTAACTCGCCATCATATTTTTATCGGGGGGGGGGTCCCTCCCCTGGCCCTGCTGGCCCAGTTCGAGGAGCCACAGCTGTCAGGTCAGAGTCCTGCCCCCCAACATGAGCAGGGTTACCCTTGCAAGGGCAGCCCCTGGACCCAAGGATCGAAGAAAGTCAGTTATTTGTAAATTATTGTCTAGGGAGATTTGCCCCGGTTTACTAAACCCACCAGCCTGTTGAGTGACTTTGTACTTTCTCTTTAAATAAATTCACTTTTGGGGCACCTGGGTGGCTCAGTCGGTTGAGCATCTGCCTTTGGCTCAGGTCATGGTCCCAGGGTCGTGGGATCGAGTCCTACATCGGGCTCCCTGCTCAGCGGGGAGCCTGCTTCTCCCTCTGCCTGCCACTCTGCCTACTTGTGCTCTCTATCTCTGTCAAATAAATAAATAAAATCTGTAAAAATAAATAAATAAATTCACTTTTTAAGCCTAAATATAAGTATTTTCAAAGGAAACTTTATATCATCATCCTAAATGGATATCGCCCACCTTTAAAAACATCTCCATGCTACTAAATACAATAACAAAGCCGGCTAGCTATGCCTCAAGTCCTTCTTACCCCTCTTTTTACCAAAAGGGAGGTGAGGCGGTATTTGAGAGGTGTGAGGACCCCTCAGCTCCCGGATCTCATCAGAATGTTTGACAGAGAAGAGGAAAAGAAATAACTTCCCTGCTGTGAGTCAATGATTGTTAATGCCTCCTTATCTCACGTAAAATATCCTCCCCCATACCCCGCTTTGGGAACCCTGAGTTAGTCTCATACCCCCAATGCAGATGGGGAAACTGAGGCCCAGCCAGCACAAGTGACTTGTAATGGAAGTCCCTCGGAGGCGGGACCACTGTTGGCCTTGGCCCCCCCCCCCCATCCTTAGCTCTGTTCGCTGAATGAATAACCTCACACAGGCCCGAGTTTGGATTGAAACTAAAACCAGGTTGTGGACTTTGAGCATCTTTTGCATATGGCAGACTCCCCCACCCGGTCCCGGCTTCCGACCCCTCTCCTCAGCTTCCTCTTTCAGTTCTTCACAGGGGAATTCCAGGGACTGTGCTTCTAGGGCAGGGGGGCGTGGCCAGGCCTGGACCATGCTCTTGGACTGTGCCCCCCAGTGATCTGGGGTGGGTCGCAGCCCACGCTCTAGGTGGCCTGGCAAGTGATGTGCAGGAGAGGGAAGGTAGCAACCCCATCTCCGCTCTCTCTGGTCTCCGTGGTCAGCATCACCAAGGTCGACTCTGGGCCATCAGCCTTGCCACATCTGACCCGCCTGGGAGCCAGGGCTGGGGAGTGGATAGTGGACTGGCCAGGCCTGGACATGGGGGTCGAGGGGACCCCAGGGGATATGAGAAAGGCCTTGCTGGGGGTGTAGCTTGTGTCCCTTCTCCTTCCCTCCCTGGCTCTCCACTCTGAGGACACGGATCTCTGGCCCCACTGTGGGCTTGGCTCTGTGCTCTCCTGAGCCAGTCCTCGCGAGGCAGTCATTTTATCAGCTCATGCCTGGGCCATGCACCCACCACCCACATCCAGCACCTATCCAGTCAGTCCCAAGATTTCAGAGAGGAATTGGGCCCATGCCTTGCCCCCAAGTTGCTGTCAGGGTTGTTGGTAGGGAATGGACCTGTCCCAGATGACCCCAATATTCCATGTTCAGTGCTCCAAAGGCACTGGCATGGAGCTGTTGGAGCCCAGAGGAAGGGTGCCCTCCTGGCCTTGAGGTTGGGATGGCTTTCTGGAGGAGGGGATGTTTCAGCTAGGCTCTGAAGGACAAGTGGAATGAGGGGGCTAGAGGAGGAGGGGCAGCACATCTGTGACAAGCAGGTGCAAAGGCCCTGGGGTGCATGTGACAGAGGCTCAAGGGAAAGCCCCTGAGGGGTCAAGAAGTGTCCCGGGGAAGCCAAGGAGCCGCTGGCAATTTGGCAAAGGGCACTTACGGTGGGATTTGAGCAATGGGAAATGAGCTCTAGTTGCAGCACTGGGCAGGGCTTGGGGGAGGGAGAGTCAGGCAGGGAGCAGTGCAGATGCTACCATGGTGACTGCAGCCTCAGAGACGGGCATCCCCAGAAAAATGTGTTGGTGAGAGAGTAAGGAATAACCAGGGGAAGAGAGACCTAAGCCTCTCTTCACCTCCTACATCCCTCATTCCCCTCACCCCACCACCAGTCCACAGGGGCTCCAAAGGGAGACGCTTCCAGATCAGGGACCAACAAACGTGCTGGGCCAATACACAGGTGTTCTGTTTCCTCTGGCTGACAAAGCTGGGGGCCTGGTGTTCTGGGATGCCTGGTGTCATTGCCGCCTGTTGAAAGGTGGCTCTGTCCTCTGACCCCTCTGCCTCATGGTGGCACAGACCACAGTCATGGACTTCTGCCTCCCCCTTCCCTCCTGTCCCTCTTGGTACCCTCACCCAGAGCTCACCACGGGGTCTGCTACCTGCTGATCCTGCCCCCCTCACTCCCGCCAGGCCCTGCCCTGTTCCCCTGCATCGCCTCCATGCGCCCTCCTGTCACCATCCTTGCCTTCTTCTGGGCCCTCCCGGGTCTCGGTCCTCAGCGGGGCCCCTCCCATCTGCCTGCAGTCCCCAGTGACCCCCAACTTCCCAGCCTCCCTCTGTGCATCGTCCCCAGGAGAGCTAGGGCAGGCCTGAGTTTGGGTTCTGTTCCAGGTTTACTTGCCGGATTCCGCCCGCCCCCCACGCCCCCGCCCCCGGCCCGGCGTCTGTGCCTCAGTTTCTCATCTGGAACACGGGGGCAAAACCCAGACAGCCCCAGAGCAGTCAGCACCATTGCCGCCCCCCACCCCTTCCAGATTGAGGGGGGATGTCCCCTCTGGGCCGCCGCGTGGCCGGGTCGCGCGGGTCACGCTCCGCCGGGGGGAGGGTGGACTGGGGGCAGCGTGGCGGCGGCTCAGTGGCGTGAGGTGGCCGTTCGCGCGTGGCCCTCGGCCCTCGGCGGCCCCGCGCTGAGCAGATGGCCGGGGAGGCGAGCGGCCGCGTCAGCTGCTGTTATCTCTCGCTGATGACACGGAGTGTAAATTTTGTTGGCAACACTCCCTCCTGCCTCTGCATGCCACCAGCTTTAATCACTGTAATTGAGTTATAATGAATGATTGTGTGCTCGCATTGTGTGCACCGGGCGTGAGCCGAGTGAGCGAGCGCCGGCCCGCCCCACCGGGGTGGGGGGTCCGCACGGCCGCCGGGGAGGGGGTTGTCGCCCCCCTCCGCGCCCCCGGGGCTGGGGTGGGGGGGGGGCGGCTCACTGGCTGCCCGGCTCCCGGCTGCCCCACACCGCTCCCGGCGGCCCATTTGCTTTGCACTTTATTACCATTTTCCAAAGGACAACGAATTCGGGAACGTCGTGGGATATTTGGAAAACGCAGATAAGCAGAAAGAAAAGGCAAAGAACAGGGCTTGAGGGTCTGAAATCCTGCCCCTCAGTGATAAGCACCACCCCCCTTCCATTTTGGCGAATATTCTTTCAGACTTTCACCGGGCAAATGGTTACAGCGGCTGCCCCACCCCCACTCCCCAGCCATCGCTGTGCGTGGAAGTCTGTGCTAAGTGCATGTAGAAGCCTCAGCTCACATAGGCATCTCCATGCTTAGCGCCCAATCACCCCATTGTACAGAGGAGGCAGCTGAGGCTCTCAGGGAGCTTGCAGGGCCTCTCAAGCTCAAGCAGCTAGTAAGTGGGTCCCCCTGTTTCAAACCCAGTGGTGTTTGTTGGCCCTCTGTTCAGGATACAGATAAAATAGATTTTAAACACCCCTCTGTCTACACTTTTCCCAGCCCCCTCCTGCCCAACAGAAAAAAGCAGAACTGGCTCCAGAACTTGAATATTCTTTCTCATTTCAACACGATAGTGCTCGTCCAGAGAAAGTGAGTGCTGGGACCAGGCCTCCTCCGGGAACACAGCCACCAAGCCCCTGTGGGGGTGCCTTGGGACCAGAGACCCTGCCTGATTCACATGGCCCTGCAGGCTGCTGCCCCTTCTGAGGTGGAGGCCTTAGGGAAGTCGCTGCTCCCCAGGGGCATGAGGGGAGAATGGAGGCGGCCCCTGGGAATGTTCTGGTGGCCTCAGGGTCCCTCCCAGCGAGGCAGGCCCGGGTCTCTCAGTGGAGCTGATGCAGGTAGACCTCCCTGATCAAGGGCAGAGGGAGGCGCTGGTGTGACTGACGAGAGTCACCCCCTCCCCAGAGACACTGAGGCCAGGATGGGGTGCAGTCATGGCTCCTGGGGCTGGGGGAGCGGTGCAGGGCTAGCTCCGTCCCTGACTTTCTGCATAACTTGGGCAAGTCTCATTTTGTTACATTTCCCCTCTGAGGCCCTGGTCTTGCCTCCAAGATGACCAACGTGGGGGTCACCTGATCGTTCCTTGTACTCTTCCAGGGTGCATCATTCATTTTTATGGCATGATAATATTATTGTAAATAAATAGTCCTTGTATTTAAAGATTTATAACTAAATAATACTTATAATACATACATAATTATTTTTTTTAAAAGATTTTATTTATTTATTTGAGAGAGAGAGAGAACACATGATCTGGGGGGAGGGCAGAGGCAGAGGGAGAAGCAGACTCCCTGCTGAGCAGGGAGCCCGATGCGGGACTCGATCCCAGGACTCTGGGATCATGAGCTGAGCTGAAAGCAGCTGCTTAACCTACTGAGCCACCCAGGCGCCCCATAAATAATTATTATTATTATAGCTAACATCTCTTGAGACTTAGTATATGCTAAGCACTATGTGTCTATGCCGTCTCTTTTCTTCTGTGATGGAATATTGTACTTTTTTACACCAACGTATTAAAATCCATTCACAAATAGGAGCTTTAGTGCCTTAAAGCCAAGCTCTATGGGAGGAGTTGGCCCAGTGCTCGGCCTTGGACCCCCCTTCGCCTCTCCAGATCCAGATGGAGCGAGGTTTGTGAGTCCTCTTGTCGGAGGCAGTCCGCAGAGCAAGTCACCGTGATTGTTCTTGGAGGATTTCGTGGTAAGGTATTTTAAGTGCCCTTTAGAGAGCCGCTTCTCTCAGAAAACAATGATTACTTTCGTGAAGTGTTCTTGGTAAAGAGCATTCCCCAGGTTTCAGGGTTTCCAGTGCCTTTAACCTTCTCTTTTGATGATGGTTCTGGTTTCTAGGATCCAAAGTCCCATCTGCTGGTGGCGGGGAGCCAGGAGGACCCCAGGTGCCAATCTCTGTGTCTCTGGATGCTCCGCAGGCACAACGGATGCCAGCACAGACTGCTTACCCGTTCTTTCACTGTGTCATTGGATCCTCCCATGGCGCCAGACCCGGCTCCATTTCACAAAAGACGACTAGGAAGCACAGAGAGGTTAAGTAACTTGCCCAGGGCCACACAGCTAGGTGTCCTGTGATAGGCGTCAGGGGATGAGCAAGACACACACAGCTTTTGTCCTCCAGAAACAGTCACAGGGCCAGATCCTTGACCTACTTTAGGGCTCCCACTGATAGCTGAGCATCACACCTGCAAGCACACCCACCCACCCACACGTGCAAGCGTGTGTACCTCCACCACGCTGTCCCCTGCAAGTTGGCGGCTTCCCTCTTTATGCCCATGGCCCAGTGCTCGACTGGTCCATCTGGACCTCACAGCTGGCCTCTGAGCAGAAGGGACGGGCCTCTTTTTCCTCTCATTAGGAAGGTCATGTGGCCCCCAGAGACTCAGACATTGCCCCACTTTGGGCAGCAGAGGAGAGTGGTTCTGAGCACGGACGGACGTGATAGCCCGACTGCCCGGGTTCAAATGGCAGTTGTCCCAGTGATCACCTGGGAGACCTTGGGTAACATGCTTGGTCTCTCTGTGCTTCAGCTTCCTCACCCACAGAGCAGAGATAAACAATAACACTCACCCCATAGGGTCACCGGGAGGATTAAGTGAATTAATACATGGAAAGCACTTAGCAGAGCGTCGGTACCTATTAAATGCTCAATAAATGATGACAAAGAGGAGCAAACACGGAGGAGGTTGCTTCTCTGAGTCCTGGTCTCCAAGCAGCCTCTGAGCAACCTTGCAGGGCCTAAAAGGACCTTCTGGCTATGAGTAAAGAGCCCCGAGTCCTTCAGGGACTGGAGGAAGAGAGAGAGAGAAAGAGAGAGAAAGAGAGAGAACCTCCCTCTGTCATGGTTCCTTCCACCATGAGAGAGTCCCATTCTCAAAAAGTTAAAAATAGAACTACCTTATGATCCAGCAATTGCACTACCAGGTATTTACCCAAATATTACAAAAATATTAATTCAAAGGGATACATGTATCCTGATATTTATAGCAGCATTATCTACAATAGCCAGATTATAGCCTACAGCCCCCAGAACCTAGACGGCCCGTTTTCAGAGCAGGACAGAACAGTGACTTTCTCAGAGGCAAGGACCATGTCTCCATCTTGTGTCCCCGGTGCCCAGAGCAGGGCACAGACTGGATGGGAAGTGAGGACCGCCGAGTCCTCATCAGGGACTCCGCCCTGGCTGGGGATGTGACAGTTCAGCCTGACTTCTCTGAGCAGCCCTGCCAGGGTGGTGGTTTCTGCTCTCCTTGCAGACGAGGCCCAGAGAGGGGCTGATTAGCACTGCTCCGTCTTCCCCGGACCCTGGCTGCACCCGCCCGCAGGTGAACAGGAATGGGAACGGAAGGGAGAAGGCACCGGCTGAGCTCGGGTGGGCCCCGGTGGAGGCCAGAGGAGGCCCCGTAGCAGGTGGAGGCCCTCAGGGGGCAGCAGCCCCCTTCTGAAGCAAAGGCCTACTCTGTGGGCCCAGCCCCGGGTCCCCACGTGTGACTGTCCCCACACCCTGACTCACCAGCGGGTCTTTTTGTCTTATTGGAGAGAAATAAATTTTAGGTCCTTAGAATTCCTTGATGATCAGTTCTTCCATCAGCCGTTTCCTTCATGTTTGCTTGTAATTTATTCTTTTACCTAAAGATATGCATCCTTAGGATCTGAAAATGAGGGGAGTTAGCAACATCAATTCTAAAAATCATTTAGCTTTTTTAAAAAGTAATTCATGAATGCAGAGAGGGAGATGGACCAAAGCTGAAATCGGGGTGTCAGGGGGGAAGGGAGGCTGCTGGGGGGACAGGAAGAGGTCTGCGGGGGTCCTGTCAGCCTGGCCTGGGTTCCTGGGATCCCTTCCAGGTGCCACTCAGAGAGCACAATGGGTTTGCTCTTCGGCTGCGGCTTGCACTCTTGTACTCTTGTAACCTGGAGAGAGCCAGATGCACAAGCCCAGGCCGAAATCCGGGGTGAGCAACTGGACACCAGTGCGCTGGGCCTTGGAGTTTAGGTGATGCCTCCTAGTTGTTCAGGATGAAGGATCCTGGACGAGGCCTGATCAGAGCTTGGGGAGAATGGGGAGGTAGGGACAGGGAGGGAGGCCCAAGCCCCTTCCAGAGAAGCCTTCTCCGTTCCCTGCATGTCATCCCCCGACACGGTAGAAACAATTTTAAGTAAAAATTTGCAGAGGTGCAGAATTCTTACGTATTACGATGCACTTTGACTCCCGGTGCTTATTTGACCCCCGTGGCTCTGTGGTAGACGTCTCTCTATTTGACGCAAGAGCAAGCTGGGGGGCTCAGAGAGAGCCAGCGATTCACTCAAGGCCACACAGTTGGGCAGGGAAAGCCATGGGACTCCATCCCAAGTCTTGCTCTTGCCCTTGACCCAGCTGGGTCCTCAGCCCTGGATGGCACCCCGCAGTGTCGGAAGAGTCTTCTGGCAGCTTCTGCAAGCCCTTTTCCTCGTGTTTCCTCATGGGGACAGAGAAGGAGGGCTTCGTCTCTAAGCCAGGGAACCGAAAGTTCTGGCCACAGAAACTCTAGATTTGAAGAGCACCAGCAGCTGAAGAGCGGCCTGATTCTCTGCAGGATGCAGTTGACTTCCTGCCCGGTGGCCCCTGGTGCTTACAGCTGAAGGCTGACACGGAGGAGCCCCAGTCTCTGGTGGGCCCCCCCCAACTCTTCTCTGTTCGCTCAGCTGTGCCACACCCCCTTCCTAAAGCCACCAAGCCTGCTTCTGTGTCAGGCTTCCGTTCACCCCGATGGCTGGGCCTGGGCGCATCCTTCCCAGACAACTGCTGGGCTCACCACTCACAGCCCTCCTGTCTCTGCCCTCCTGGTCCCTTCCAGCCCTCCCTGCATGACGGCCGCCCTCTGCCCACTTCCCGTTACCCCACGGGCTTTGTGTGTCTTCTTCCTTACCTTCCTCATTGCTGGACATCACTGTTGCACTCACTGTTGTCTGACTCCCCAGCAAGCACGGGAAGGCAGGAGCTCTGCTTTGTTCTCTGCTCTATCCCCAGGGCCTGGAACAGGGTGGGCAGCTAATAAAAATTTACGGAGTGAATTCATGGCCCAAAGGCCAATTTCCCCTGAAGATGTTGGCTATGCCTTTTCTCTAAGGAGATAATTTGGTGGGGAGGGTTTTCTTTTGGGGGGGGGTGGTGCACAGGCAGGCAGGGACAGCAAAAGAGCAACATTTCTATTTATTTTTATTTTTTTTAAAGGTTTTATTTATTTGAGAGAGAGAGAGAGCATAAGCAGGGTGGAGGGTCAGAGGGGGAGGGAGAAGCAGACTCCCACTGAGCAGGGAGCCCGATGCTGGGGCTCTCTCCCAGGACCCTGAGATCATGACCTGAACCGAAGACAGATGTCTAACTGACTGAGCCACCCAGGCGCCCCACAAAAGAGCAACACTACCACGGATTCTCTTTGCAGTGGTAGGGGTTCCTGTCTGGTATGCTTTGTGTCAGAGCTGTGTGGACAGACAGCCAACTTGCCAACCAAATGCCACTCTGCCTTCCCTCTGACCCCCGTGGGAGCAGCATCCCTAGGTCAGGCTCTCAGCCTAGGCCACCCTACAACCCAAAGGGTCTGCCCCCTCACCTTGCCACCTATCTCACGCCCTGACCGTGCCACGTTTTTTCCCAGGGCGGTGGTTCCTAGACACCTGCCAACAAACTGGCTTTGGAGCCAATCCTGAGCTCAGATCGTGCCCCCTCAGTAAGAGCTGTGTGACCTTGGGCAAGTTTCTGAATCTTTCTGGGCCTCGCATCCATCCATCAGATGCAGGAGAGAGAGAAAGCAACTATTCTTGGGCCCACGCTGAGTGCTATTATGGTTACTTTTACTATCTGCAAAATGGGGAGAAAGACATAGACCTCACATGATCGAGTTTGGGACTGAAGCATTTGAAATGCCAGGCACAGGGCCCGGCACATGATAGATGTTCAGAGAATATTAACGTTGGCTCTTTCCCAGAATTGTCTAGCTATAAACCCACTCAGTGCAGAGAGATGACTAAGGAGGAAGGGGCTGCCGCAAAGGGAGGGTAGGAGGGGCAGTGTTTCTGTCATTTAATAGCTTAGACAGCCAACTCTGAGGATCCGTCCCAGGGCCAAAGCCAAACAGTGCACCTGCCCAGCGTCCTCTAGAACCTCCTTCCCCGTGCGCCCCCATGCTGCCTCAGGCTGCGTGCTGGCTCCTCTCGCTGCTTCAGGGGTCTCCCCGATCACCTGAGCGACTCCTACCTAACGGTCTGCTGGCCTCAGGCTTCTATGGGCTCCCTCCGCCTCCTTGGTTAGGAGATCTCAGCCCAGGGAGGAGAGAGACCGAGATGGAAGAGCTGCAGGCCCGGGTTTGGGGCTCAAGAGCATCAATCAGGGCTTCCTTGGGGCGGAGGGCATTTGAGCCAGGCCCCCCGGGTAACTGACACGGTGTGGAGGCAGCACTGACCACCTCTTTTGCTGACGCAGGTGGGTCTCTGCGGCCCGGCCCACCTGCTGACGCCGGCAGGTGTGCGGGGAGGGCTGCTCCAGCCTTCCCCATCAGGAGGGGGCTGAGCCGGGTCTGGGGGTGCCTTTGCATCTCTATCCTCCCGCGTGCCCCTGGGTCAGCTTGTTCATGTGAGGCGTCTGCCCCTGGTCCGTCTGTGCATCTATGAAGATGCACTGCTGTGTGCCCAGCAGTGTGATGTGTCTGGGTGCGGGCTTTCTTTCACGTTGGCGGTTCCAAAATCCGCATCACCACCCCCCCCCCCCCCCCCCCCCCCCCCCGCCCGGCTCTGCCGCGCAGGCGGAGCACGTGAACCCAGCCATGCATTCAGAGGAGAAGCTGCTGGAAAGCGAAGGCAGGTCTTTACTCTTGAAAGGTAAATTCCAGGGGGAAGAACACTACAGAGGAATTGTCCCGAAGATAGCTGGCTGGTGGCCAATTCGTCTTGTAAAAAAGATCCCCGGTGCCTGTGGAGCCAAGATGAAACAATTCTTTGGAATTAACCAAGCTAATTTTGACGAGCAAACATTTTGCTACAATGAAAGTTTTTATTGTAGCACATAAAAGTCAAAACAACACCCAGTCCCCTTGGGGGAGACAGAAGAATGCATGGCGGGCGGGAAGAAGAAAAACAGCGCACACACAAGCTCTAACTAATCATGTGAAATCAAAAGTGCTCCGTGCTGCCAAATTAAAGTGTGACTAAAAATACCCACAGAGAGGAACCGCTTAAGGGCAGCCCCCAGAAACTCTTGATTCCTTGGCTTTATTAAACGCGTTCGAAACCCCAAGCTCTCCAAGCACCAGCCATTATGTTCCTGGGAAGAGTAAGGCCAGAGGGAAAGGGAATCACTAGCTTCTAGAATATTCCTCGGGCCTGGGTTGTGGAGTCACCTGGCTGGAGCAGGGGAGAAAGCAGACCTTGCTACAGTGCCTGGTGGCCCTCTGAAACCAGCCCCTACTGTCCTTTACACCCTCACTCTTGGGGCCACCTCTGTGCCTTTGTTCATGTGGGGCTCCCCACTTACCCTCGCCTATATTTCCAGGCTAGGTCAAGTCCTAACTCCTCCCGGCGTGACTGATGTTCTGGGTTCCTCCTCTGGTTCACATGACTACTTGGCTTCTCCACCTGTCTCATAATGAATACCCCAAATTTTGGTGGATAAAGCTCCCTTTGGTGGACAAGGACCTATGTTGAGCTCTTAGGGGGGGTGGTATGGCAATGGGGGAAGAGCCCGACAAGGGCGAGCCGTCCTTATGTAGTGTGTGGTTAGCACTGAATGTCATGTCAAACTAGCAAGCATTTCCTCAACGCCTTCTTGGCCCTCAGAACTGTGCTGGGCACCGGGGCGCACAGCATCTAAGATACAGTCTGGCCCTCCAGGCGCTCAGAGTTGCACGGAGGGGTGTGTATGCACACAAGTAGCTCAAAATATTGTCCCTGATAAGAAGTGGGAAAGCGTATAGTTTGGGGGCCCAGCTCCGCTGGGGACAATCAGAACAGGCCTCCTGGAAGAAGGGACACTTGAACCGGCCCAGAAGCCTCCAGACAGAGCAGAGGAAGCAGAAGGTGTGTTCTTTCTGGTGACATTCTGTGCCACTTCCTGGATGACCATCCTGGATCCTTAATGACAAGCACACAGCTATGAAGAGAAGGACTGGTTTCATCCCACACAGGCCTGGTCCTGTTGTCTCTGTCTTTCAGCTCTAAAACACATCATCTGTCTGACAGGACACATGTCAACACAGGTGCTCACTGACTAGTTAGAAATGGGGTAATTTGGAGACAGATCGAAGACAAGTAGAAATCACTTTTTTTCTCTGATGTCCTTCCAGTTGAACCCAGCTCTCCCTGAGGGCAGGACTCTGTGAGGGTTGGGTGGACAGATGTGGGAGTCACCTGGGTGTAAATTTTATTCCTGATACTTGCCAGGGGCAGCTATGTAAAGTGGAGAAATTCAGTATCCTTTCTAAACTTCAGCTTCCTTTACATATAAAACAGATATCAGAACACCTACTTCATAAAATACATCCTATTGCCATTTTTATTATTATCCCTTTTATCGGTTAGAACGATCCTAGCTGCTCGTAACACAATCCCAGATAATGGCATCACCAGCACATACATGTGTTACTTGATCAGATGGTCAGTTCCAGGGAAGGAACAGCAACTCAACAGCATCGGTGAAGGCCCAGGTTCTCTCTACCCTCCTGCTCTGCCCTCCTGAGCAGATGTTGCCTCATGGACACAAGGCAGTTGCCATGGTTCCAGGCATCATATCTTTACCCAAGAACATCATCAACAGGAAGGAAGGTGGAGGTGCGAGAGAGAGAGAGCCAAAGGACTCTTTTCTCTCAAGTCTCTTTATTCAAGGAGGGAAATTTCCCCCTGCCCCTTGTTGGTTGGAACTGGGTCATCTGGCCACAGTCCCGCTAATCACTGGCAGAGAAGAAAAGGATTACCATGACTGAAATCACATCTCATCACTTGGGCTGGGCATCTGAACGCAAATCTGAATGAATATTAAGCGGGCAACCAGCAGTTTGTGCCACCCCTATGCCACCCTGCCGTCAGACGTGGGGCTCTGAGGAGCAAGGGGACTTGTCCACGGTCCTTCAGGCAGTAAGTGTGAAGGCAGGATTAGAATCTAGGTCCCGGACCCTGATCCCGTGTCCTGTCTACTGCACCCCGTTCCGGCCTGGGGGAGATGATGCAGCGAAGAGGGAGTGAATACCCAAATATGGGGGAAAACATACACAGTGTGCCCATGCCAAGGCCTCAGCTGAATTGAAAATAATAACTGATCTGCTTCTATATATATTATTTTAATCATGAAATGACTTCAAAAGAGAATTGTTCTTTATCTCCATCTTATAAATGGCAGCATGATATTCAGAGAGGGTAAGAAATGTGCCACTTAAATGTGCACTCAAGCCCTAATCTGCCAGGCTCCAGATCCTGGTCCTTCCCATTGGGCAGGGCTGTATAGTAGCTCAGGATGGCCAGGAACTCATTGGGTCCCTGCTGGCCCCCAAGACCCCTTTGCCCCAGGGGTTACTCCCAGGTCCCCAGGACACTCAAGCCAGCATGCCCACTCCTGCTGTCCACAGAACCACAGGGCAACCATCTGCTTCCCCCCTTGGCCTTTGTTCTGGAAGTCTCTATAGGTCCCTGCTCCAGCAGGATCCTCCTTCATCCAAGCTTGTGGCCCCTCCTGCCATGGAGCTGACCGCAGGTCACAGCGGTACACAGGCGACCTGTGGGGTACACCACCACCTCTGTACCCCGTCCTGGCGGGAACCGGGGTGGTAAGTCCGCTAGAGTTTTCTGAGTAACCCAGAAGGCTAGATCTAATGGTGGGGACAGCAGGCATTAGTAAGCAAGTGGGGAGGACATCTGGGGACAGAGAGTGGTTTGGGCATTCCTCATATCGTGCCGGGAATAGTCTCGGGCCTGTGTGGAGATGCCATCCATAGTTCGTGGAGGACGCGCCCCTGCATCTGGTCCTGTGCAAGCCTCGCCCAGCTGCAGGTGAGGAAGGTAGGGCTTGGCTGTGCCCGAATTACGTGGCTGGCAAGAGGCAGACCGCCAGGTCCCCTCCCGGACCACTCTCAGCTCCTTGGCGTGTCTCTCCAGGTAACCATGAGGCGAGCTCAGGATCCAAACCTTGGCCCTAAGATGTGGCAGAGTCACTCGTAGAGGCCGTGAGGGGGCCGTGTGTGGCTCCTCCTCACTCTAGAACTCTCCCCGTGAGAGAATGGGCAGAGCGGAGGAGCCCCTGGCTGGCCCCGGAGTCCTGCCCGGCAGAGGCAGTGGCAGGCAGGGTCCGCTGGTTGCTGCGGGAGCCCGTGGTTCTCAGAAGGGCGGGCCCGCCTTCTCAGGCCAGCGAAACAAGCTGCCTGGGGTTGGGCCCGGCATTTGCAGCAGGGAAAGAAGCAGAGCAAAAGTTTGCTTCAGCCAGAACCCCCGGAGCCACAAACCAGCTCCAGTCTGGCGCCTCCACCCCTAAGTCTGGGGTTGTATGTGTGGTTTGTGGAGGCCTGGGACGTGGGACCCGCACAAGCCAGTTGCTCTTTCTGGGTCCAAGCAGCAAAGCAAGGGAAATAATCTCCCCAGGGCCTGTCCCCGCTTCTACAACCCCTCCCATCCCACTGGGAGCCGTCCTCAGGGTCTTCCTCCACACACACACACACACACACACACACACACACACACACACACGACACACAAGACACACAGACACGCACAGACTCACACACACACACACAAGACACACAGACACGCACAGACTCACACACACACACACACACACACACACACACACACGACACACAGACATGCACAGACTCACACACCCCTACGGGCAGTCCTCCTTGGGTCACATCTGCTCTACAGCCCTTAGTCACAGACTCTGAACTCACAGGACCGACCCCAGTGGCCTGCTTCAGCGGCTCTCAAACTTGACTGCACATTCGAGTCCTCTGGGGACCTTTAAAACACACCAGCTGGCCCGACCACACCCCAGAAGCACGGCTTCCCAGTCTCTGCGGCCCAGCCGCGGCTACCGGGTTTTCCAGAGCCTCCCAGGTGACTCCAACGTGCAGCCAGGGCTGAGAACCAGTGACCCTCACTCAATTCATTTCCTCACCCAGCGAGGAAGCCCAGAGGGTGAATTTCAGGGGGCACCCCCAGCATCAAATGCAGCGCCCCCATTTCCAGGCCTAGTTGTCTCCCTCCAGCTTGTCAAAAAAAAAAAAAAAAACCCTTGACCCGAAATTGCTCCCAGTAAGGGGCATGGGGCGTGACCATGAGCCAAGCTCCTCCTGCCATTCGGGGGAGAGAGCCGAGCAAGACTCACCGCCTTCCACGCAGAGGTTGGGGAGGGATGTCTCTCAGGCTGGGGGCCACCGCCCACACCAGATTCCCCAAAGCTTGCTGCCATGCAGATTCCCAGGCTGCCAGGGCTGTGCTCCGCGCCTCCCGATGGACACACAGCGGCTGGTCTGGGTGTCGGGAGACTAGGGTAGTCCCAGCTCTGGCCCTGACCTGCTAGGTCACCTGAACCGGTGTGGCCTCTCATCGGTGACCTTCCTCCCTCGGGAGGAGGCTCCTGAGAAGCAAACCTGTGTCTGGGGAATGACTTTGCAGACCCCGAGGCAGGAGAGGAGTTGACAGCATTATTATTGGCTGTCAAATATTGGTTATTTCTGCTCTGCTCGTCCTGCCTTTGGCCTGATGCCTCCGTGAATAAACCTGGAGCGCTGAGAGCCCCGGAGACGCCGAGAGCACAGTCCTGTGGCCATCATGCCACGGGCAGGGTGTGGGGACGGGAGCTGCGTGTCCGTGAAGGGCTCTGTGCCACGTTCGGCTCATCTATTCCACAGGGTAGTGAGGGGGGCTCTGTCACTGTGACGGGGATGTCCCGTGGCTCCAGTGAGCCCAGCGACTGACAAAAACAGGGTGTGGGAGAGGTAGCTGAACGTTTTTGAGCATTTGCTATGCACCAAGTAATCCACTGGGCATTTGAAGTACATTCGTGCCCAACATTCTCATGCCCAGGATTATCCCCAAGAGAACGGTGTAGGAACATTCCGGAAGAGGAAACAGAAGCTCAGAGTTGTGACCTGTCCAAAGGCACGCAGGCAGCCCCGGCAGAGCTGGGGTCGGAGCTCGGGAAGGCCTGTCTCCCGGACCCACGCTGTCCCCATCTGTCACCCGTGGCCTCCCTGTGTGCCTGACGGCAGGGCTCGAGAGGAACCTCACACTCAGCCTGGGGACGGCATCAGCGGCAACCCTAGCTCTTGGAGGATCGTTGCCCTTGTGATTTCCGGGGGATAACCCAGCCCGAACCCCTGGCCCCGGGCCACCTTCGCTGTCCGGGGAAAAGGATGAAAACATCTGAAGTCAGTAGGTTTCTAACAACCCAGGGTTTCAAAGAAAGATAAAGATCAAAGGCAGAGGAGGTCAAAGAAGCCAAAGTCAGATCCCCCCAGATTAAAGCAGGAGGGGCCAGCTCCCTGCAGGCTGAGGTCTGTAGGGGGCCTGCTCACCCCTCAACAGCCTCCCTGGCCTGGAATTCCCACAGCTGTCAGGGAGGGCCCTGCCCCAGCGGGCTGGCCAGAGACAGACAGACAGATGGACAGAGATACCTAGAGCAGGACAAGGGGGCCCGGAAGAGAGTGGGAGAGAGGGGGCAGAGAGATGGACAGAGAGAGAAAGAACACAGAGAGACAGAGCAGGGCAGGGAAGCACAGAGAGAGAGGGAGGGAGAGAGGGAGAGACCACGAGACAGATAGGGACAGAGACAGAGAGAAACAGCGAAAAAATCCAAGAGAAAGCAAAACGAAGACAGAGCCACAGGGCTAGAGAGGCAGTGAGACCATAGAAGAGGGTGTCAGAGGGGAGGGGAGGCGAGAGTCTGAGGGGGCCCTGCGGGCCACTGCCGGCAAGGCGTCAGCGTGTGGCGCTCGGCAGGATTCCCCCATGCAGCCGCACACCTCGGCCTGGCAGCTCAGCCTCCTTTCCCCACTCGTGGAGGCTGGCCCCCTTCTAGATGAAAGGCAGAACCTGCCAGGCCTGCTGCTCCCTTTTCCACAGATGCAGTCTTCAGGGGGAAATGATACCCCCTGCAGAGGCTGTGACCCCAAGCTGGAGGGGCTGGAGGGGCAGATGGGGGGCTGGGGAGGCTGGCGGGGGGGCTGGAGGGGCCTGGAGGGGCTGGAGGGGCTGGCGGGGCTGCTGG